>NC_056750.1:243867858-243875358 GCF_019279795.1 Protopterus annectens
ATTTCTGCTCTTTTCCAGCAGGGTACACTGTGGTTACATTCTTCAAGCTCAGTACATAACATACAGTTCAACGTACACTTCTGCACCAGTAGTTTAATATCCACATAACATATAGTTTTCTTACATTTATAAGACAAGCCTATGGATCATATTAATATTCACAAATGACATATGATTATATACAAAATTCCAGATAGCTGGGCTGGCAGCCTCACAACCCCCCCCCAAAATACAAGCTAATTTTTCAAGTGACCTTTCAGAAACATTGCGTGAGAGGGTTAAGCCTAACTGTAGCCATGTTAAGGGATCGTGGTCTGTAACTACAGTGAATTTCCTTCCATATAGATAAGGCTGAAGTTTCTGCAGTGACACACTATGGCTAGATATTCCTTTTCTACAGCTACATAGCATTCCTCCCTGGGTTGGTGCCTGTGACTGAGATAAACCATTGGATGCTCTTTCCCTCTGAAGAAATCTGGCAAAGTACAGCCCCCACCCCATGGTTTGAAGTATCCACCTGCACAACAAATTCTTTGATGTCATCTGGACTGGCTAACACATGGAGTCCTCCCAAAGCTCCTTTAAGCTTCTAGAATGCTCACATGCTGGGGTCCACACTACCTTATGTGGCCTGTTTTTCCTTGTCAGGTCTGTGAGGGGACCAGCTATGGTACTATAATTGGGGACAAACTTTATGTAGTACCCTGCTGTCCCTAAGAAGGCCCTCACCTGCTTTTTGGTACCAGGTGCAGGCTGTGCTTGAATGGCTTCCACTTTGACAGGTTCTGGCCTGGTCTTACCACTCCCCACTCTATGTCTCAGGTAGGAGAATAAAGGGCTTAATTTTATTCCAGGCTTCTATTCCAATGAATATCACATTGTCACAGATGTTCTGAATTTTTGTCGTAGTTTAAATCTTAAATTGTTCTTTGCAGATGATACCTCTCAAAGATCCAATGAATTCAGATTTGGCAAATCTGATTTTCAGCCTCCAATGAATAAGAATGTATCCATTTTCATGCAATCTGTCTTCAGAGATTTACACTTTCAAAATCATGGATATACTATGTTGGGGCATAATCTTTCACAGGAAGAGAGCATAGCTCTTCATGAGTTACATAACAACAACGATATTGTCATATTAAGTGCAGATAAAGGTGGGGCAGTGGTAGTTCAAAACATGAGCGATTATCTTCATGAGGGTTTAACTCAGTTATCTAATATGGCATGTTATATGAACATGGCCATTGACCCTACCCTGAATTTCAAGAAGGAAATTGATTCTTTCCTACATCTAGCATGTGAAGAAGGTATCATTTCCAAGAGCTGTGTCAAACAACTTACAGTCAAGGATCCCCGTAAGCAAATTCTATATCTACTACCTAAAATTCACAAATCAATAACTAATCCTCCAAGTAGACCAATTGTTTTGGGTATTGGATCCTTAACTGAACCATTGTCGGCCTTCCTGACTTACTATCTTAAACCCCTTTTGGGTTTGGTTCG
This sequence comes from Protopterus annectens, assembly GCF_019279795.1. Lineage (NCBI taxonomy): Eukaryota > Metazoa > Chordata > Ceratodontiformes > Protopteridae > Protopterus > Protopterus annectens. The sequence continues at coordinate 243,869,365 of NC_056750.1, forward strand.
GGCAAGGCTATAGGATACCACACAGTTCCTTAAAATTATTGAAGACACACAATTGGAGCCAGAGTGGTTAATGTGCTCATTGGATGTTAAAGCTCTATACACCAGCATACCACACTGGGCTGGTTTACAAGCCCTTAAATATTGGTTGGATAGGAGTAGTATATATCCACCAGGGTTCAACATGCTATTAATTTGCATGTCAGAACATGTACTTAATAAAAATGTCTTGTATTTCCAAGGCCAGTGTTATTGGCAGCTTCAGGGGACAGCAATGGGGGCTTCCTTTGCTCCCATTTATGCCGACCTATTTATGGCATTCTTTGAAGAATGTATGATTTACGATGTATCTCATAACATCTGTTTGGTTGAAATGGATATTTGGCGTAGGTACCTGGATGATTGCTGGATGGTGTGGTGTGTGGATGTTGGATATTTGCAGGAGTTTGTAGAGTATCTTAATGGCAATATCTGGGGTATTGAATTTTCCATCGCTTTTGATGCACAGACCATAACTTTCTTGATGTAACTGTCTTGAGGAACCCAGATCATACCTTAGCTACTAGAGTCTTCTGCAAATATCCACAATATAACACCCTGCTACATGCTTCCAGCATGCACCCACGCCACACCATCAGGAACATCCCGGTATCACAATTCATGTGCACGAAGCTCCTTAGTTCCACCAAATCAGACTATGAGGCAGCTAGTCAAGATTTATATCGTAGATTTGTTAACAGAGGATATAAAACACAAGACATTAATCAAGCATGGACACGATCCTCCAAAACTAATAGAAAGACTATGTTGGATTACAAGATAACCTCTGTAGATTCCAGGACACCTACCATTAGATTTATAACAACATATGGTAGAAATTACTATGCCATCAGAGATATTATAAACAGACACTGGAACATATTAATGGCCAACGAACAACTTAGAGTGCTTTTGGGGGATGAATGTCAATTTTCATACAGGAAAGGAAAAACACTGGGTTCCTTACTATCCCATTACAAACACATAGGTAGTGGGGGAGCAATTTACAAACAATTTACTATCACAGGACATGAACTGTTGGGTACCTTCCCATGTGGCCATTGTGGATCCTGCAAACAGATCACCAAAGTCTAAGCATTTTTCTAGTCGCAACACCAGCAAGGTTTTTGATTGTAAAATCTTTGGTAACTGTAGTAGTGACTGGGTGGTCTATCTGGCCTCATGTCATTGCGGGGCATTTTATGTGGGCCAGACATCCAGGCCACTTAGGACACGTATGAATGAACATCGGAGCGATATTAGAAACAAAAAGGAAACAAATGCTTTATATCGGCATGTTCTAAAACACCAACAAGCACAGTTCATGTTTATGATTATAGACAAAATTGTTGGTGATCGTAGTAATACACAAGGTTGGCATGGTATATTGGATCATAAGGAGAAATAGTGGATTATTAGTCTGGGTTCATTGTTTTCGCCTGGACTCAATGACCATTTATAATAACTATTATATGGGGAATGGTACCTAACTATTGTTTAATTCAATGAATTAGCTATCAGGTTCACTGTTTCTGCTTGGACTCAATGACCATTCATAACCACAATTTTATGGGGAATGGCACTCTTCCAACTTTCAATTTATAACATAGCTATCAGGTATAATATGGAAAACATTTTTTGAATCAGATCAGACTTGCATGCTTTTATTAGTTTATATATAATCATTATATTTGTGAATATAAAAATTATTTTTTTCTCATACATTATAATATATGTATACAATACATATACACATATATCTTGTATCACTTTCAATATATTGTGATTACCTTATACACTTTTGTTATATTATAATTGATTGCTATTTTTTATTTTTATGCAATATTTATGATTAGATTGTTTTTTCATTTAATAAATATTGATTATTAAGGTTCTGACACAAATGAATTGTTAATTCTACATAAATTATTATTATTTAAAATAATTTATCATAGGTCAGGATCATAGCTTTGGTTGATAGTTTTTTGTATTTTTTATTTTATTTATATATTATTCATGAGCACTGATAGTTTACTGATGCTCATTGGCTAACTTTGGGTATACATTTGTGTATTTTATTATATTCTATATGTCTGTTACTCTTACACTGAGGAAGGCATGTTTATGCCGAAACCGGTTTGTAACTTTTGCTAATAAAGTCGGAATTTTCACCATCTGTTTTTGGCTTATGTTCAACTGCGAATTTGCTGGTTAACTGTGTTCATTTGTGGTACTTTCTGGCTGTGCATTACCCACATGCACAGCAATTGGTTTTGCCTGACATCATTCTTTGTCATCTGTCTTCAGTCCCCAGGCTAACAGAAACTTAAAATTTAGCACCTCTGTGTCAAAAATACATCTCTCTCAGAAGCTTGTCTAGAACTGGAAGTCGTAAAACAGTTAAACACTTTTAAATTTGAAACCTGCAATTATTTCTGTTTCCAGACAATAGAAAGAACTTCTAGCTGTAAACATCCTGTCTTATTGCTAAGGTAAACACAACTGTAAAATTATTCACTTATTTTCTCAGAGTTTGCAAGTTAACTCAGTATGTTCCAACTTCTACTATGAAAACACACATTTGCACAGGCATATAGTTTATACAGATTTCTGCTCTTTTCCAGCAGGGTACACTGTGGTTACATTCTTCAAGCTCAGTACATAACATACAGTTCAACGTACACTTCTGCACCAGTAGTTTAATATCCACATAACATATAGTTTTCTTACATTTATAAGACAAGCCTATGGATCATATTAATATTCACAAATGACATATGATTATATACAAAATTCCAGATAGCTGGTCTGGCAGTCTCACAACCCCCCCCCAAAAAATACAAGCTAAGCTGGCAGTCTCACAACCCCCCCCCAAAATACAAGCTAATTTTTCAAGTGACCTTTGAGAAACATTGCGTGAGAGGGTTAAGCCTAACTGTAGCCATGTTAAGGGATTGTGGTCTGTAACTACAGTGAATTTCCTTCCATATAGATAAGGCTGAAGTTTCTGCAGTGACACACTATGGCTAGATATTCCTTTTCTACAGCTACGTAGCATTCCTTCCTGGGTTGGTGCCTGTGACTGAGATAAACCATTGGGTGCTCTTTCCCTCTGAAGAAATCTGGCAAAGTACAGCCCCCCACCCCATGGTTTGTAGCATCCACCTGCACAACAAATTCTTTGCTGTCATCTGGACTGGCTAACACATGGAGTCCTCCCCCAAAGCTCCTTTAAGCTTCTGGAATAACTGCTCACATGCTGGGGTCCACACTACCTTATGTGGCCTGTTTTTCCTTGGCAGGTCTGTGAGGGGACCAGCTAAGGTACTATAATTGGGGACAAACTTTCTGTAGTACCCTGCTGTCCCTAAGAATGCCCTCACCTGCTTTTTGGTACCAGGTGCAGGCTGTGCTTGAATGGCTTCCACTTTGACAGGTTCTGGCCTGGTCTTACCACTCCCCACTCTATGTCTCAGGTAGGAGACCTCTGCCATATCCACCTAACATTTGCTGGGCTTAATGGTCAACCCTGCCCTCTGTAGTCTGCCCAGCACCTCCCTGATATGCTGAAGGTGCTCTTGCCTGGAATGGCTGTAGATGGCAATATCATCTAGGTAAGCAAGGGCAAAATCTCCTGCTTCTACTAGGATATGATCTACCAGCCTCTGGAAAGTTGCTGGGGCATTTTTCAACCCAAAGCGCATCTTTGTGAACTCATACAAGCCAAAAGGAGTCACAAAGGCTGACCTCTCTCTAGCAATGGGAGTCAAGGACACCTGCCACTAACCCTTGGCAAGATCAATGGTGGCAAGATACTTAGCCTCACCCAGCTGCTGTAGGGCTTCATCTGTCCTAGGCATGGGGTAAGCATCTGACTCTGTGTGACTATTTAATTTCCTGTAGTCCATACAGCACTTGGTGGTGCCATCCTTCTTTGGTACCAGCACCACTGGGAAGGCCCAGGGACTGCTGGACTCCTAAATTACCCCTACTTCCAACATTTCCTGTATCTCCTCCCTCAGAGTCTGACTCTCTCAGGTACGCTATAAGTGGCCTGCTTAATAGGCCTTTGGGGTCCTGTATCCACATGGTGCTGCACGAGGTGGGTGCACCCTGGTTTCTAAGTGAACATGTTCTCAAACTCCTTTAACACTGCACGGATTTCTCAAAGCTGGGTAGGGGATAGTGGCTGGGACATTGCTACCCCTTCCACTGAGGTGTCAGTCCGAGCCTCACTGAGGAGATCAGTCACCAGGTCCCCCCCCCCTCAGACAACTCCTGCAATCCACTTCAAATACTCAGCACAAGAGAGTCCCTATCATAGTAAGGTTTCATCATGTTACCACGGTACAATTTGTATCCCTGCCTCCTGCCTAGCAGTTCTACCATGTAGCTGACATCACTGACCTTCCTTATCACCTTGTAGGGTCCCTCCTAAGCTGCCTGTAGCTTGTTGTGTCTGACAGGAATGAGAAATATTACCTGCTACCCTACAGCATACTCTCTAGCTTGAGCATTCCTGTCATACCAGACCTTTTTCTGCTGTTGGGCTTCTGCCAGGTTTTCTTGGGCCAAGCCCATGAGTTCCCTGAGCCTTGTCCTGAGGTTTAGGACATATACATTAACAGAATTCTTGTGGGATTCACACTCACCTTCCCATTCATCTTGGATCAAATCTAGATGTCCCCTCACCCTATGCCCATACAACAACTCAAAGGGTGAAACCCTGTGGATTCCTAGGACACCTCTTAGTAAGGAAACAACAGATGTGGAAAATATTTGTCCCAGTCCCTCTTAAAATGGTCTGCAAATGCCCATAGCATTGTCTTCAGTGTAGAGTTTAACCTCTCAACAAGACCATTAGTCTGGGGATGGTATGGGGTGCTTCACCTCACAGTACTTCCCACAGACAAGCCAGCAGGTCTGACATGAAACTGGCACCGTGGTCAGTCAGTATTTCTTTTGGAAAACCTATCCTGCTGAAAATCTCTAATAAAGCATTTGCCACATTTTCTGCCTCAATGGAGGACAGAGCCACTGCCTCAGTGTACCTGGTAGCATAATCTACTACCACTAGGATATACTTTTTCCCTGTGGAACTTGGGGTACTTAGAGGCCCCACAATATCTGAAATGGCTCCTCAGTCACAGGAAAAGGCATCAAAGGAGCTTTCATCTTGTCTCCTGCCTTGCCTACCTTTTGGCATTGCTCACAGGTCTTGCAGTACCCTGTTACAGCTCTGGAATTTCCAGGCCAATAGAAGTTCTGCATAATACGTCTCTTTGTACATTTTATGCTTATATGACCTGCAAAGGGAATATAATGGGCTATGGCTAGAAGTGCCTGATGGTAAACTCTGGACAATATCAACTGCTGTATTCTCTCAACTTCTAACCCTCCCTCAGGGATCCACTCTCTATACAGTAATCCTTTGTCCCAGTATACAAATCCCCCCTTCCCTTGAGAATTAGGCTCCTCATTAGCTACCTAGCACAGGCCTTGTAATGAAGGGTCTGAGAGCTGAGCCTGTCTCAACTCTCTCTTTGTAACCCTTCCCAGCCAGCACACCTTCCACAGGAAGTCTGGTATCACAGTGGTGCCTCACTGTCAGCTTCGATACTACTACTCACCTCTGCCCTTGCAGTTACTCTATCCAAGGGGACAGCAGTACTCACAAGCAGCTGTGGCTCACCTTCAGTCTCACTGCTATAGGGTAGCTCCCTCCCTGAAATAACCACCTCACCAGTTCTGGCTGCAGGTGTGCTGTCTGTCTGGGTCTCCCTCAGGCTACCAGACCCACATGCTTGGCTGCAAGCCTGACTGCATGTAACTGCATGAACACAGTACTGCATTATCAAAATCATTCCCTATCAGGACATCTGCAGGGATATCCTCAAACACACCTACTTGCTTGCTTCCTTTTCCACCCTCCCAGTCAAGGTGAACCCTAGCCAAAGG
>NC_056750.1:243877858-243917858 GCF_019279795.1 Protopterus annectens
ATGAGGTTTCGTGTTTGTGTACCATCGGTTATTTCGTTGTCGGGCATGTGGAATTTCGTGTTTTTGTACTGTCGGTTATGTGGTTTCGGTGATTGCGTTGTCTGTGTTTTGGTGTTTCGTTTATGTGAGGTAGAACCATATATATATATATATATATATATATATATATATATATATATATATATATATCTATATATAAACAGGTGAAGGCAGTGCTATGGACCAGCTTTGTGAATGAGGCCTCACCCCGGTAGGCAACTTTGGGAAGACATATCATGTTCCAGTATGTAATTGAGTCTATCCAAGCATGCACACATATGGAGCATGTACTCCACATCCCATCATGCACACCCTGCATTACCCTAATTAACTCCACCATAGCTGTGGAGATACTAGTCTGTGCCTCCATGATGACCCAGTATATGCTGGGTTGTAGCCTGTAAATACCAAACTCTGGTGACAGCAGTAATCATGTCTCCAGTGATAACCAATACCCCCCCCATTGGTGTCTCTATGACCATGGGTGCTAGGGGCAGATTTTGGCATCTCTGACTGCTAGTGCTCCTGTTAATCTATCCTCCCTGTATGGTGCGTGTCTTCTGGGTATCTGGCCATGTCTATGGTCCATGTAGGAGATGCAGTGGTCACATTTACTGTGTCCAACACACACATTTTGTACTCCCTGACTATGTCAGCTCATTCCCACCATTATCTGAGGCTGAAGTTGTGGCGACCCCTAACTGGGAAAAGCTGAAAGAAGAAGAAGAAGAAGAAGATTTCTTTATTTTACATTTGTTGACCTGGCTAGTCCAACTGGACATATGTCCATTTTCAGCAGAGGCCTGGGGAGAAAAGCTCCAACCATAGACATAGAATGTACATTACATTTATACACAAAAGATACATATAGTGAGTTAATTTGAATAATACACTAGACTAAACATATAGAATAACATAAGGTCTGACATGTTAAAGCATACACAGTTCATGGGCTAACAGAAACATTCAGTCATAGTACAACAAAAAAGTATCCTTGAACCTAGGGATATAGGAGAAAGTTAGTCATGGTAAGTACAGGGACATAGCCAACATCTTTTGAAGTATTGTTTAAGGCTATTTTTGAATAGGGTTATTGAGGAATCCAAAGTAGGATCAGTAGACAATGAGTTCCAGGTTTTGTCAATGGAGTTAGAGAACAAGATCCTTCATCAACAAGTGGAGGCAGCACCACAGTGCAGGTAAGAGATAAAGAATCACTTGTGAATACAACAAAGCACAGTGTCCTGTGTATGAGCCAGCACTGGCAGTATACATGACACTAACATGTATAAATATTAACATTAGAAAAGTAAATATTTTGATTGCATACCTTGCACAGAGGGCCATAGAGGTAAAATCTTGAATGTTCCTATGTTCTGTAAATCAGACAGCTTTAATAATCTGGACAGCAACTTAGAAGTTCAACATACTTGCAGGTAGTATTATACAGAAAGAGTTCTACATACCTGGGACATCTCCATTAGATTGTCCTGGCTGCTCAAGCTCCACCTCAACATCCAACAACACAATGGGGCGATGTGGCGGTGCCACTACTACTGACTGAGGCAAAAACTCCTCCATCTCTGAGTGGTGGTTCACTTTGAAGGCTGTCCACCTCTACCCATGGACCTACTTTCCCATTCCAGGTGCTAAGTGCTTAGTTTTATGGCATGTGTCATATCACTGACTCTGTGATGCACTATTTCATAAATTCTGTTGTGGCCACCAACCTTATGAATGTGTGCCACCACATCTTGCCAGGTCCTGGAAGGCCTGGTCAGCAACATGCAGGCCAAAAAGTCATTATCCATGGAAATGGATGACCTAAAATAGTACCTCATTCTCCATGTCATAGAACCTTGCCCTATGTGACATCATCTCATCAGAGTTCCCAGTGTGTTTCTGCTTCCTTTTAGGCATGGAAAATAGTGGAATTAACATTCCTATTTGTGAGTGACCCTGTCAAATCCTTACACCACCAGTCTCCCCCTTTGCCCATAGAGCCATAATTTACTGAGCAAATACCCCTCACAAAACAATAGCTTTAACACTGCAACTGACCAAGGTGACATGGTTGTTTTCTCTCGGTGTTAAAAAGATTTATGCAGATTACATATATGTGCAATGTATACAACATGCAATCATTTTTTGGTAAAAGTTGTATCACAAAGTCAGCCAGAACATGTTGACCTGTGCTCTGAATATGTGCTGATGGACGTGTCTCTCATTATGTTTAACAATCCGTCAGCCCAAGAATTGCCTTAGTCTTGCAGTCCCCCCTCTCAACACAACTTCACAAAACATTTAGAAGTATTGACAAATGTATTTCAGATTATGTAAACAAGTACAATAGCAGTTAAAAGCAGCCGATAAATCTCCATACACTCCAAAGGATTATGACTGTTTCACCGATCATAACCTTGTATTATCTGTTCTCAATATGGAAACAAGATCATAATCCTCTATATGTAGAACCATGAAGATCTACCCCCATCTCTTAGGCAAGGTCTGTCAATACCATGCAAGTGGCAGCAGCAGAAGCATTACCACCCAGAGAAGAACTTACAACCCCTTGGTCCTAGCCTGCCACAGTCACCTCCACACCTCCTGCCCTAACTGCACCACCCACTACAGGTAGCCCTGCATTGGGTGCTGGGACTGTTGAACCTGCTTACAACAATATCAGTGAAGATGACATAACACCTTTGTCACCCATTCACAGCTTGCAGACATTATGAGGTAGATAATTGACATGAGATTAGATGCCCAAATTGGCCAGATGGAGAACTCCCTCCAATGACCAATTAAGTCTCACCCCTGATCAAAGCTGTTTCCACCATCTGAGACAGGGACCAGTATTGGTAAACTCATACTAGATTGTAGCTATCAGGCATTGCAGCTGTTGAACACCCTCCTGTCCCCCATCCTGGTGCCACCCCTTTCTTTTGTGTCAATGTCCAAACTGATGGTTGCACAATACTCCCCTCACATTGTCTTTCCTTTGTTTTCTGAAGTTCTCTTGACCATTGTGTTCCCCTCATTCATTTTGTTAGCACACCCCTTGTCAGTACTCTCTGTCTTCCCCTGCTAGATAGCCTAACTTTCCTACCTTCCTCTGACTTCCCTTCCTTCTTTCTCCACCTTTCCTTCTCCTTATGTATGAAAAATGGGCACTTGTACCACAAAAATAAAGATATACCCCACCTTCCCCACCTACATTCTGCCCCTTTCTTTGTTTTTCACATTATGTTCTAACCTCTCTTTGCTTCCCCTTTTAATCTCTTTCCTATACTCCAATTTCTACCCTTTAATCTGTTCAAAAAATAGATTAGCACACCTCACTCATACACATTTAAGGCTTCCAAACCACTTCTCCTTCTAGCTGGTACTTTTCACAGTGTTTCATGTATGCACTGTCAGTGCAAGGGGACAGCAGACAAGTACTGTAGATTTCACTGTATAGAAACAGGCTAGGCAGCCATAGTTTACACTTGTTAAGTGTTATGTATAGCCACTATCATACACCATTTATACTGGAATTCTCCACCACTGGCTGCACAAATGAGACGAGTGTCATTGCACAGCAGTTGGCACAGATGAACTTGGGTTTGACCACTTATTTTTGAAACATGTATGTTTGAAAACTATTACACTGTCAACTATGGCTTCAGAAAAGGAGATTAGACACCAAAGATGGTGTTCTAAGGAATCCTTCGTCTCTTATTTTTTCATTCTGCAAGTGTGTAATACACCGTTACTGTGCGTTTCCCAGAAGGCTTTGTTCTAATGGCTGCTGTAGCCCAACATATACATGAAGTGCCTCTGACATTACAGGTGAGGAAGATTGTGACTTAAAGTCTCCTAGGGGTTGCATATCAGTACATTATCTACAGAGAGTTTGTTTTTTTGCATCCAAGTGAGGTGGGTCAGACCCTGATGTTTGTCCCTACATTTTTTCATAGTATTTATACTTTTCATTACCCCATCCTCTTTCTTGCTATTCTTTCCATTTTATTTATTTATTTAAGTTGTTTCTCTTCATTTATTTTATACTGGTATGCAGCAGCATCCAGACTGGTATCCCCGCCAAGATCCAGGACTGTCACACCAGTACAAGGGGTTACTATACCACTCCCAGCAATACAACAGCAGTGAAGTTCCCACCTGTCGCAGTCACCTCCACCACATAGCAGCTCAAGTGGTTGCCACTGCTACTGTTACCAGCCCTGCTCAAGAAGGTACTGCAATAACACCTGCAGCAAGCAGTAGCAGTGAAGAAGTCAAGAATGTCACCTTGTGACAGCTAGATGAGATAATTTGGGACATTACTGATGAGAATCTGGATGCCCAGATCAGCTAACTTCTCAACAATAATGTCCCCCCCACCATCTCATTATTGATGAGAAGATAGATGCCTGAATCGGACAGTTTGAAACCCTACTCTGGTGATTTGTGGAGTTGCATCCCTGCACTGCACTAGCATTAACATCAGGACCTAGGCACAGCACTGAGGGAGCCCACAGTGGAGCATAATCTCCCACTGGGTCATAGTTGCAGCTGTGTACCCATACTACCACATCTTATCCCCCATTTTGTTGTTCCCCCCTTTTTTGTCAATATCCACCTGCGTTGGTGGTACAATCTTTCCCATCTCCGTTGTCTTTCCTCTATGTGTTTGATTCCAATTTGTTCATTGTCTGCCACATGCTTTATTGTGTCAGCACCACACCTGTCAGTTTTGCCTGTGTTATATATTTTCTTGTGTGCTTATCCTACCCACCCTAACCGTCTTTTGTTCCTCTTAATTCCTTTACTATCTTCCCCAATTTACCGTGTGTGTGTGTGTGTGTGTGTGTGTGTGTGTGTGTGTGTGTGTGTGTGTGTGTGTGTGTGTGTGTGTGTGATATTGTTTGACTTTAAGGAAAAAAGTCAACCTCTATATTGTCAACATACTTTTGTCAAAATACAGATTATTAACAGTTCTGTGAGAATGGAAATCCCTGGGATTAGGGTATATGCTGTTCACCGGGATTGTGTGCTCTTGAAGTTAGTATATATAACTAACAGGGGATGCAGAGAGGCAAAAACCTTCATGTGGGGGTGCAGGGGACTTAACTCCCCCTGAAAAACATTTTTTAAAGTTTGCATGTTCCAAGGAAGAGCAGTGGAATATGAACAGTAGTTTGTTGTCATTTGCGAGGCAACCATTTGATAGTTGCTACTAGATCTACTTTTAAAAAAGCACATTCTTTTTTTTGCAGTAGAAAGCTTGTGTTTGTGTGTGGGAAGGATGGTGTGTGTGTGTGTGTGTGTGTGTGTGTGTGTGTGTGTGTGTGTGTGTGTGTGTGTGTGTGCAGTAGTAGTGTGAAATTCAAAATTTCTGGTGTGCAAGATTTTGAATTTTGTGGTTCTGAGTTTTCGTGGTTTCAAAAATTAGACTTTATAGCTGCAAAATACTGAATTTCGATATTTCAGTATTTCGAGAATATAAAGTGAATCTATATATATGTGTGTGTGTGTGTGTGTGTGTGTGTGTGTGTGTGTGTGTGTAGTGGCATTTACAGATCAACCTCAAAAGTCAAACTTTGTCAGTGCCAACTCACTATTATGCATGCGCCAACCAAAAATTTTAGCACATGCAAAACTTAAATTTAAAAAATAATATCATGCATCTTTTTTTTTTTTTGCAAAAGGGCAAGAACCCCTGCACTCCCCACATCCACTGCCAATTGTTTATGCTAACTCTGAGATCACACAAAGTCAGGGAATGGATGTATTCCCCAACCTGGGAATTGTATGATCTCAAACATCTGTTGACCATTAGTGCAAATGACTACATTTTGTCAACTAAACAGATGTTGACCAAAGGGAGATTTACCTATATATATATATATATATATATATATATATATATATGATTATCTAATGAAAAAGTGAAATTTTATGCGGGGGGATTGACCCCTCCCACACACACCTACAACATCTCCTGCTAATTATTTATATATATATATATATATATATATATATATATATATATATATATATATATATATATGTATATATATATATATATATATAGGTTCCCTTCAGAATCTCAAATGGCTGAAAACCCAAATGTCATATGGTCAAGACCATATGATTGAGTTTTCAGAAGCTCAAAATTCTGAACAGAGATCTACATACAGCACAGAACAGGAGATTTCCCTTTTCCTCGCTGTAGTGCAGTCTCAGAGTTGGTATATCTAAGTAGCTTGCTCCCCTGCAGAAATGTTTTATTTTTGGGGTTTTTTTGGGATTCATTTTAGTATTTCGAGCTTCTGAAAACTCTATGACATGGTCTCGACCATATGACATTCGGGTTTTCAGACGTTCTAGACTCTGAACTGAATATATATATATATATATATATATATATATATATATATATATATATATATATATATATTGTATATACCATCTCTGAGATCTCACTACAGTTGGGAAAGAGCAAATTCCCAGACTCTGTTGTGCTGAGATCTGATACACACAGCAGCCAGCATTAAGAGACTTCAGTATCTTAAGCCAGCAAAGCAAGGAAAAAAGCACATTCATTCTTTTAAACATTCAGTATTATGACATGTGATAGATGCATATCTATCTAATTATCTATATATATATATATATATATATATATATATATATATATATATATATATATATATATATATATATTACCATTTTTTTATGAAAATGGCATCAAACAGCATGCAGAAATGTCCCAAAGATATAGTTAAAGATACATTGAGATCTGCAAGGTGCGAAATTTCAGATTCTGACATCTCAGAGGTCCAAGCAACATTAACAGAACTAGCAACTTTGGAAGAATCTCCAGAGGGGCAGATATACATACCACTTAAAGTATCGTTCTGCAAGGAAAAAAAAAAGACACCGTGAAATAAGAAATATGGTCCCAGCCCTTTATTTAGAGTAACACAGCTTTCAACGAGACCACATCTTAATGTCAGAGAGAGACAGAGAAAGAGAAAGGGAACTATTCAGAAAGGAACGCTAAATGGAATACCTCAAAGGAAAATAAGTGAGTGGAAGAATCCAAATAAATACAAAGCAAAGAGACCACAAGAAGGGATGATGGATATAAACACTTTTAATCCAAATTCTGAAACACTTTTATCCTTAAACAAAACAGTCTCAATTTAAATACATGCAACTTGTTTTTTTACAGAAAATATGTTTTTTTTTTTGTTTGTTGGTTGAGCTAGCCACCTGGTGATATGTACCTTGCCTCTAGATGATTGTCACTGTTGAAGCAACACCCTGACCCCAAGTACAAAATGGGAAAAGAGTGTTACAGTTTGTTCCCAGCTCAAGCATTTGGCCACGACTAGTAAGCCTGAAAAAGTTAACATGGATAATGACAGCATTAAAGAATTCAGGCAAAAATTGAAGTTGCAGGTCCTATATAGAATTGAGCAACAAACATAATAAAAGTCAAGCATAACAATAAAAAGAGCACTGACTGCAAGAAAATGTTCTTTATAATGAGGAAAAATGTTGTTGTATCTTTCAGCTTTTCCAACAACATTTAAACACCTTCAATACCTTGGTAAGAAATCGTATTCCATGACAAGCAGCAGCAAAAGGCACAGCATACAGAATATCTTCCGGAAGACAGGAAGTACAATAAGCACTTTATCAGCAATTAAATATTTAGTCTCAAAACCTGGCACCATCTACTGACATAATGCATGAATACAAGAGAAACTAAACCCCCATTTTATGCCAATTAGTCCCTGATAAACTGTAAACTTTTAATACCACTCTCCATGGTGTAGACCAATAGAAGCCAGACTACAACGCAGATAATTTAGGTCTGAGTGGTGGATGGGGTGCTATGGTGATGGCTGATGAGGGTGAGGAATGATGGAGTTTTACACACTCACCTCACCTTCTGAGTGAGAGACGTGTCTTTGAGTAGCATGCACCACCATTGATCCCCAGTGAAGACGTGATTATTATCTGTTTGTAAAGAGGGCTCTTGGCTACTTTAGGAGGTTATTTTATATTTAGAATTGAATTCTTTTGTTGTACCCATTGTTTGAAAAACCCTTGAGTATGACCAGGTATGAGTAAAGAGGACAGATAGGTCTTATGTCTCCCTACCCAGATAGCTACTTAGCTAAAAGCCATACTGTGGAGCGTTCTCACTACATAGTAAGAATGAAGGCATGTAACATGACAATAGCTCAGAAGATAAGTGTAGTGATCAAAAATTGTACCAAAAAACATTTAATACTAGATACATTTGGAAACTTAGACTTTAAACACTGTTCACTGATACAGTACCAGTAAGCAATATGACCTTGTTTGCTATTTCAAGTGTTCATTATTATTTCTCTAAATGGAATGGTCTAGAAATGCAGTGAAGCACTGAACGTAGAACTACAGGATTTTTATGCTCTTTCCAACAGAAACATTTTTTTTTTACCTTCTTCTAACTTAGTTCTTTAGTTGAGTAAAAACCTACTTCCCTTACACAGAATTTCGAAGTGGGGTGGCAGCATTTAGTTCCAAAGATTACAAGGAACATTTGTTTCCTTTCTCAGTAGCCTTAGATATAGGTTCCTCTGCTGTGGCTTACACAGATATATCTGGTGTCTAAATCAAAAACGTGGGACTGTCTACACTATTAAATATATCACCCTGAACTCCTCAATTAGTCAATTCAAAAAAAAAATCTAACCAATTATTTTAAATCTCACTGGCTATGTCCCTGCACTAAACCTGACTAATATCTACCCACAGTCTGCCTTCTCTAACTCCTATTTACAGGTCACATCCTGCTACAAGTAATAGGATTGAAAATAATATCTGAGAGAGATGAACTTATGCCCTGACAGTCAGTTGTATATATTGTGTGTTATGCAAAACTGTACAAATTTATATATTGATCTCTGAATTATGTAACTGCTTTTTGTTTGCTAACTTTTTATACTTTATTTGCTTACATATAACTTTTTTTATACTTTACTTGCTTGCATATTACTATTTTATAATGTTTGGAGCTTTTCTCCCCGGGCCTCCGCTGAAAATGGACATTAATCCAGTTGGACTATCCTGGTCAACAAATGTAAAATAAATAAATAAAATAAATCTATCTCTTTTTCAGGTTCACTGACTGGCACTGTCTCTGTGAATCATGTTTTAATTTTGTCAACTTATTAATCTTTAGTACTTCTGGGCATGAACCAGTCATAAGAATCACTTTACCTATGGGCTGAGTAGCCTAGAATGCTCACTTTTTCAGACTGTGACATAAAAGATTTATATGTTTTGGTTACCACTACCACATGCAGTTTACAAAGGTCCATCATTTCCTGAAATTCTGTGGTTTTGTACCACAAGCTACTGGCAGTGATGTGAATGAACTTTAAGTGCTTTTGCACTTACCCAGGATTGGCTTATCATGGGATGACAGTAATCAATTACTCGGTGTCTTAATTGCTAGACTAGGGCTAGATTAGGGTGACTGTCAGCTGGTCAAATTAAGAAGGAAACACATCATATAACAGAAATAAATAAGTAGATTGTTGTCTACTTCCAGCTCCAGGGTCTTCAACGGTAGATAATAGCTTCTGGGGGAAGATAAGCCACAGTGAGGTGGGACAGTTACAACAGTTGTGGCTGTCACTTGTCTACACGGAGGAGAAATGACATTAGTTGCACAATGCTTTAATCTCCAGTTAACCTCAATGACCCTAACAGGTTTCAAAGTTGTTATGACTCATGCTACAGTCAGAAACCTGACTGCTAAGTCAGTGGGCAATGCAGAGATGTAGGGACAGCATTTCATCTCGTGTATACATCTACTAACCCTCACACAGGGCTCATCTTGTCTGTGCCAACTTTCTCTGCCAGCTACAACATTCTGTTTCTTATACTTTCTGATGGTTTTACATTAAGGGTATTTAACAGGTGGAAAATGTACATTCCACCATATAAACTGAGACAATACAAGAATAAGGATTCATGAGTAGCTTGCACTACAAAACTAAGAAAGCAGTATATTGTGAGAGATAGTATATTAGTTAAAGCTTAAGTATTTTTTTTCAAAGTTCATAGAAGGAATATCTGTAACATCGTACATAACTTAAAGGCCTCATTACCTTTTTGTGAATCGGTGCATTTGTTGTTTTCTGTAATTGCTGCTTCCCAGTAAAAACATGATATAGTCCCTTCTTCCAAGCATGTAGAAATTTTCAGTGTTTTTTAAGGAAGCAGTTTGCCAGATCTTCAGTGCTGCCAGTAATTACTTAACAAACCCCACATGCCTTCATTAGACTGCATGCTTTCTTGTCAAGTTAGCAGCCCCAAAGGCATTCAGGATCACTTGTCCTAAGATGAACTTGGCTGGTTAATTTAATAGTCACGTCAAGACTTTGTTTTCTTTCAAGTCTGTTTCCAAGTTTAACCCCAAAAGCTTTGTATCCAAGTTTTTGTTCCTGTTCTGTGCCTTTGTGCTATGATTTCTCCAGCTGTTTAACAATTGTGCTTAACATTCCTGCCAGGGAACTCGCAGTATGTGATAAGTTATTTCCTGTTTCACCACTGAATTTTAACTACCTACCTTTTTTAAAAGCTCTCTATTGTTTTTATCTTTTCTTTCTCAGTTTTGCATTGATGAAGAGCCTCACATGCCAGAGTTAGCTGGCAGTATCAAGGTTTGTTATCAGATTATCCCCTAACAATATTCTTGTCAAATTTCTTTATCATTTACCCAAGTTTCTACAGGACATAACTGAGTGGAAATCAGATCTTTGTTACATATTCACATGTACGCATGCATGCACACACACACACACACACACACACACACACACACACACACACACAGGCATACATCTTACATGCAAACATACAAATACACACACACATATGCACTCCGAGCTGTCTGCCTTTTCCATCTTTTTACAGTTATAACATCAAACACAAAATGTTCAGGATTTTCTATGGATTAAAAAGGTATAAACTGGAAAAGAGTAAATACAAAGAACCTTAAACCTTTTAAGAAGTTGCCCTAAAATGAGGTTAGCAGTGTACTTTTATCTATTATTCCACTTCAGACTTCAAAGGTAAATTCTGTCTAACACTACTTCTGCATCGTGGTATCATATTATGTGACTTTGGTACTTATCCCAATGTTCATGATAGGTAGGCTCCTTCCTCCAATAAACTGCTTCTCTCAGAAGAGCACTTTCTACCTTGGAGCACATCTACTGTAAAACAGTGTATCTGTGGCATGCTGGAGTAGTTCTGATAGGGGTCTGAGTGCATCTGTAAAACACTAGGGAGTATTCCAGTAGGGGTCTGTTCTCACAGTGCTGTGTAGAGTGGCAGCATCTTTGTACATGCAGCTGTGCACCACATGCATTCACACCTACAACTGTCCTCATTTCCTAAAGTCCCTTGTTTGTGTGATATCTCCTAGTAACTATCATTAAAAGGATTACAATGCTGTGTATGTGATGTTGCTTTCTGCATTGGATATTTCATTGTGATTCTTCTTCCAAGCCCCAAACTGTCAAGAGTATTATTTATTTATTTTTATTTTACATTTGTTAACCTGGGGTGTCTGACTGAGCCGAAAAGGCCCTTTTTCAGCAGAGGCCTGGGGAGAAAAGCTCCACAAAGAAAAATTACAGACACATTTAGTTATTTAGACATGATCAGTATACACACAAATTACAGGAGACATGTTTTTACAGTGGTATGCAGCACATCATCAGTTACAGTGGAGAGAACAAACAAAAAAATATTAATTTTAAAAATAAAGGTAATTAATAGATTTGTGGTGTACAGCTGAAATTTGGAACATAGGTAGAATACATACATAGTACACAGGTACAGTACATACATTGTAGATTCGCCAGTGTTTGTGATTAAGATTGAAAACTATTATCAAGTGCTCTAGATTTTGTATGTATGTGCTATCTGCTTTCACTAGCCTGGGGAGCAGTCATGGCACTGCCAACTTTCTTTGAGATGTTGCCTGATGAGGTCTTTAAAGGAGGCTTTGGATGACGTGTTTTGAATGCTTGTAGGGACAGAGTTCCATTTTTAGCCACTGAACTACTATATAGTGCATCTCCAAAGCTATTGTAGCTGTTGGTGACTTCTAGTAGTAGTTTGCTTGATGATCTAAGAGGCCTTTTGGCTGAGTGATGTTGTACTAGGTTTTTGAGGGCAGGACACTTATAAGGTAATAGATAGAATGACAGAGGCAGAGCTGATTGTAGGTTAGGAGTTTGGGCAGTTCAAGCCAGTGGAGCTGTCTCAAAGCAGTACAGTGATGAGTTCTATATGAGCAATTTGCAGCAAAGCGGGCAATTCTGTTATAGCAGGCTTCCATTTTGCTTAGTTCAGTTTTGTTGAGATTAGTCAGAATGGGAGATGCATAGAGTAGGGGTGATAGAAGTTGGGAGCGAGCAATGGCTGATCTTGTGTTGTTGGTAAGAAATGGTTTGATACGGTAGAGCGACCCCAGTTTGGCATGTACTTTTTTAATAGTTAAGTTGAGATGACTATCAAATTTTAGTTGGGAGTCTATGGTTATTCCCAATAGCTTAGCCTGTGCCACTGGAGCAATTGGAGTAGCATTAATGGAGTAGATAGTGAATTGACTGTTAGTGTTTTTGTTAGAACTGGTTATAATCATAAGCTGAGTTTTCTTTGGATTGAGGATAAGTTGGGCTTTGGTAAGGTAGTTTACAATGTCAGAGAATGCTAGTTGAGTAGTTTGCAGGAGGGTGGGAATGTTTTGTGCAGCACAGATTAAGGTAGTGTCATCTGCATACTGAATTATAGATGCATGCTGTGTGGAGGTATGTAGGTCATTTGTGAAGACTGTGAATAGTAGTGGGCCTAAGATAGAACCCTGTGGGACTCCTATAGTTATGGGCAGCTGGGAGAGAGAGAATTTTCCCATTTCACAGCTTGGTACCTGTCAGTTAAGTAGCTTTGGAACCAGGTAAGAGTGGAATTTGATAGATGATCTTGGTTTAGTTTGTTTAGCAGGATTTGGTGTGAGACTATGTCAAATGCTTTGGACATATCCAAAAAAAGAGTTGACACTTGTAGCCTTCATTTTTGAGACTGTTTACTGTGTCTGTGAAGCAGTGGAGGGCTGTAGTGGTACTATGGGCAGGTTTGAAACCATGCTGAGTAGGTGACAGGATGTTGCTGTCTAGGAGATAGTTTAGCATCTAGGTATGGATGCATTTTTCTAGGATTTTGGCCAGGGGGGAGAGTAAAGCAATGGGTCTGTAGTTATTAAGTTCAGTGGAGGTCCCGCCTTTATGTATGGGTGTAATATAGGATATTTTCCAGAGTTTGGGCACATAGTTTTCAACAATTGATCTGTTTATGAGAGTGGAGACTGGGATAGCAATAGCATCTGCTGTGAGTTTCAAGAAATAGCTGGGGAGTAGGTCGGCTGCTGTTGTTGAGGTTTTTAGTTTGGAGAGCATGCTTTTGATTGAAGTGGTGGAAACTGTTCTGAGGGTAAAGCTTGTATTAGTGTTATTTGAGTAATAATTAGATTAGCTGTTGCTGTAAATAGTCGACTGATATAGAGGGTGGTCACAGGGTTACCATTTTTATTTCAGGGTGCCACATATGAGGTATGAGAGATGAAAAACACTGTTATGGATGGCAGGACATATGCTTTACAAATAAGTAACCCAGGTGGCAAGTCTAAAGATGAAAACAGAAAAGTTACATGGCTACTTCCAGCGTGGTATGATGTTATTAGGGCAATCAACATGTAAACAGCCCTTAAAGTTGCAATTACAGTGTGATTTTATGTTAAAAAGAGAAGATTCAGCGATCTGGTAGCTCTGGGGTACACTTATTTTATTTATTTTACACTTGTTTACCGGGCTAGTCTAACTGGATATATTTCCATTTTCAGTAGAGGCCCGGGGAGAAAAGCTCTAATAGTAGCACAAAGAATTAAACAACAATATTATCACAAAGTATGAGAAAGAATTTACAAAAATACAAAATAAATAATATTAAAAAGCAGAAATTAAACTAAAAATTTACATACTGGTTAAGACAAGTCTTTTTACAATATCATACATGAGGTAGTTTATACTTGACACTAATCTACTGCTCTTACCAAGAACAAACAAGAAAATATATAATTGGTCATTATCTGATCGGTGTTCTGTCCCAGTAAATAAATTTAAATAAAATAGATAAATAAATGTAGCTGCATTTCACACGTTAGCTCACTATTCCCACAGAGGGCATTAGTGCTAACTTGTGGCTCTCTGATTAGTTAACTGTAGTAGATGTTACCTGCTGATAGGCCACCCAGAATCCAGGAAGTACAGTATATATATATATATATATATATATATATATATATATATATATATATATATATATATGAGCACCATTGAAATGACATTAAACCTTCATAGATTTTTGGTCCTATATGCTGTACTACATAACTTAAAGCTCCCTTTGAAAAATAAACCACTAGTTTTGTAATTTTGGCTTTTTTCGCCCACAATGGTCAGATGCACTGCTAATGCTATACAACTGCACTGATACAGTGACCTTTGATGTTTTACACCTTTAATATGCCCTCCCCAGTATTATTTATTTATTTTTTAAAAACTACCTTTTCTGTGTGGCTTACCTGTATGCATTTGCCAATGTCCTATGTTGTAATTATCTGCAGGGTTTGTAGTTTACATTGTCTCTGCATCACCTCAGCCATTTTAAGTTATCTCATACATGACAGCAATTAAACTGGTAGTGTAATAATCCTAACAATATCATGAGTGATGTAGGTTCAGAACTAAAGATGGTATCCGTCATATCAGGCCAGGGAGAAGGGATAAACTGTGAATCTGATAGCTTATTCTCCATCATAGAGAGAGGGCTTGTCTTTATAATAAGCATCTCTGCTATGATAATGGTAGCAGAAAGGTTTAGACCAAAAGAGCACATACATTTACACACACAGACAGACACACACACACACACACACACACACACACACACACACACACGCACACACAACACACGCGCGCGCACACAAACACACACATGCAGTACAAGTTTCCATGGCTCCTTGTGTGATATAATTGCATGCCACATGAGAAGGAGAAGGCGTAAGCAGGGAGCATGGCCGGCCTTAGGCATAGGCCAACTAGGCGGCCGCCTAGGGTGCCAGTCTAGCAGGGATGCTTTTCCAGTATTTATTTGGTGTAGGTAGACCACGATGGGGGCACCAGATAATGTGTTTGGGGGGTGCTGTGGAACCCTTTTGCCTTGGGCACTAGTTGACCTAGGGCCGCTCCTGGCAGGGAGTCAAAAATGTTCTGAAGGCATGCATTCAAGAACATCTCCAAATATACCCCCAAATGTGAACTTTCAGCTTAGCTATAAACACATGACAGGCAGAACCCCACTATTCCTTTTTCACTTGAGAAAATAATGTTAATGGTATCAGGCCTAGCATGCAAACCTTCAGGAAATGAAAGGATTGTTTTAAAATGTTTTATTTATTCACGTTGTTAATCACGTTGTCAATGAACAAAAATCCTTTTTAGAGGAGAGACTTGAATGACTGTTGCAAATGGATACCAGAGACAGGATAAAACAAATACTATGCAGAACGTAATTATATGTTATTTCAGAAGAACAGGCAGTATATATGTACCTTACTACTCAAAATAATGGAATCAGACACTGCAGCAATAGTATCTTTATTTCATGTATAAAGTATTCTGAAACTGAACACACTCATATAGATCTAGAATCTAGGTAATATGGGAATAGATTTATGGTGTGACACCTGTAAAATAATTACTGAGCTAATACCACTTTTCCAGCTAGCTACAGAAGTCATAGATCTTAAACTGGAATTGGCAGAG
This sequence comes from Protopterus annectens, assembly GCF_019279795.1. Classification (NCBI taxonomy): domain Eukaryota; kingdom Metazoa; phylum Chordata; order Ceratodontiformes; family Protopteridae; genus Protopterus; species Protopterus annectens. The sequence continues at coordinate 243,893,845 of NC_056750.1, forward strand.
GCAATTGGCATTGTCAGCTCTGCAGCATAAATATTTTGGTCTTAATGATACCCTAGAGAACCCAGGCTGGATTAGTGCCCTGAGCATTGGAGAATCATGCTGGTGGGGAGATAAAGAGTCAATGTTAGTTCATGTATCTCTGGGACTGTTAGGAAATCCAACAGCAGCAACACCATTCAGAGGAAGGCCAAGAAATGTAACTGCTGCAAAGGACTCAGCAAGCATAAGTCCATCAGTAAGTTTACTACAGTGTAGATGTACTCTGGCAGTACAGAAGTATGCAGCCGCCTTGAGTTAAGCATAGTAGACATTACACCATCTTTACTGGTCAATGGAAAGGCTGTTAGGAATATTCAAAAAATTCCTAACCCCAACTATATGTCAACTATAGTACTCAAATCTCTCTCTCTCTCTCTCTCTCTCTCTCATTCTCTCACTTTCTCGTCATCTTTGGACACCACACATATGGAGGACCAACTAGTCCCTTAGGAGATGGAGTCGATGGTCATTGGGCAACAAGTGCCAAAAACATTTTTAAAAAAGCCAGCCAACTTTATGACAAAGAGGGATAAAATCCTGACTCCAAGGAATCCCTGCTATGTTCCGGATGTCCTAGCTACCCAGAAGCTGAAGAAGGTTGTCTGGAAGCATTCGCTCTTTTTATCATTCGACTTCATAATATAGACCTGCTTCGTCTATTGCTGTACTGACACCTGGTGAAGACTAAGAGCAAAAGTATGCAGTATAAAGGATGGTGTATTCTTGTCCCTGCCAAGCACTGAGCAAGCTCAGTAGCCACAATCAGCTTATGACGAGAAGTAAAGATGCACCACTAGGATGATACCAGAGACCTCACTTTAGAATAATGCATATCACACCACCAAGGGGAGATGTTAGGAAACAGAATGCCCGTATCTGCCAGAATGCTAAATTCTTCATCAGCCAGCTTTTCAGCAGTTATCAAGTAGTTATGTAATGGAATTATAATAGTATGATCAGTGGACAGATGGGGCTGATTGTCAGAAGAGGTTACAAAAAAGACCCAGACAAAAGAGCACCTATATGTGTCTGCGTGTGCATGGTGTGTGTGTGTGTGTTTGAGTGGCAATCGAATGGATAGCTGTATTAAACTATGTCCTGCCTTCTGTCAGACAGCTGATCCATCGTTGTAATTATATCAGTCCTTCACATTCCCAGTCTTCTTCTATTACACTGACCTGTCTGATATTTGTGAGACATATTTAACCTCTTAGGGTACTTGCATATCTATTTGCTGACACTGTATAGGTCACTCCAATAGCCTTGCTCTTGGTCACACTTACCATTTGGATAATAGTAGCATTACACAGTAGGATTGGGCATGCTTTGTAAGGACCTTAGAGTAGCTGATAAGTAGTGGTTGGTGGCAGTGATAACTAGCTTATAGTCTGGGCAGAAGGAGGCATAGATAGTAAACCTGTGCTGGCCTTCCTCAGGAGTGTCTGTGTGTTTGTATATAAATCAAATCTCAAAGAGAGGAAGAGATAATAGAATACAGACAAATATATTGGCAGATAGCCTTCAAGCAAATTAAATTCCTGGAATGAATGAAAATATATCCTTGGTATCTGTGCTCAAGTTAAGAGCAGCTAGACTCTGAGACATCTATACAATAATAAAACTATATATTTTTTTAAACCTATTCCTTAAATATGTTTCCTTAGCCAGCATAATAAATTGATGATGTAAATGGTGTGGATTATGGAGGTGAAAGCACTATTTATTATTTGTCATTTGTTTTTTATTTTTTATTTAGTATATATATATTTATAGGTTCATAGGTAGGTGCTAGGCTATTGGCCCTGGGGCCTATACAAGCCCAGCCAAAAAGGTACCCTGGCTTTTGCCACCCAAGAAAATTATTTTCCTGTGCCAATGTCAAGCAGAGCCACAGAGGTGATCCCCGGGGTGAATTTCCTATTTCCCATCCAGTCATCAAGATTTTTTTTGAAGTGTGCTAATGAGGAGCTTTGTTTGATATAGATAGATAGTTTGTTCCAGAGTATGGGAAGTCTCTGGGACAGGAATCTATCCCTCCGGCATGTTCTGTTTATTGTGGTGACAAGGTTTAGGTCCCTAGAGCGTGTAGCTCAGAGGGATTGGGATTTCTTTAAGTGGAGCATGTCCAACAGCTCTGGGTTTGACATAGCTTTGTATGTTAGGTAGAAATCACCTCTGAGTAGGCAATATGCGACAGAGTAAAGCTGGGGTTTTTTGAGACGGTCTGCATAGGGCATCTATTTGAGGCCAGTAATCCTCTTTGTGAGGTATTGCTGTGGCCTTTCCAGTTGTTGTAGATGTCTTGTGAGGTACATACCGAAAGGGGAGTTGTACTCTATAATGGGTCTAATGAGTGATGAGTAGAGGGGAACAATGACCTCTTTTTCTCTGGATGAGAAACCTTTTGTGATGAGGTGTGCCATGTAGAAGGATTTCCTGACTACTGCGGTGATGTGATTATCAAAGGAGAGACTACTGTCCACCTGTGTACCAAGGTCTTATCACACTTTCAGTGTTAAGTATACTACCGCCTATGTTTTAGTTCATGGGTACAGAGTATTTACCAAAGGGGATGACAATGCACTTTTTGGCATTGAGCTTGAGGCCATGGCTTTAACACCAGGCATCTCTCTCAGTGGGGCCCTTTTGTAGGATGTCCACATCATTAGGAGTTTCAATTATGGCTCCTAGTTTGCAGTCATCTGTGAACTTCATTAGCCAAAGACCTTCTGTGTTAGCCTGTACTTCAGATAAGTAGATACCAAACAGGAGAGGACCCAGGACTGAACCCTGTGGTACTCCACTTGTCACTGGTCTGAAGTCGAATTTGAAGTCTGCTACTTAAACGGTGTGGGTTCTGTCAGTGAGCCAGTTGGCAACCCATCTTGTGACATAGGGATTTATACCTAGTTTAGTGAGTTTATCTATAATCCAAGAGTGGGGGATGGTGTTGAAAGCCTTGGCAAGATCTAGATAGGCTGTGTGAATCAGCTTACCCTCGTCTATGGCTTTAGTGACTGCTTCAAAGAAGTCTATCAGGTTTAGGAGACATGATCTGCCTTTTACAAACATGAATTGGCTGGGGTCCAGAGTTTGGACATTACCAATGTCTTTGTTTTGAAGTTCCATAATGATATGTTCCATGGCCTTGCAGACCAGGCTCATCAGGCTAATGGGGCAGTAGTTCCCGGGGTCCGTGGTTTCTCTCCCCTTAGTTCCCGGGGTCCGTGGTTTCTCTCCCCTTGTGGAGTGGGATAACCATTGCTGTGCGCCATTCAGTGGGCACAAAGCCTGATGTGAGGCTATGATTGAACATGATACTTATGGGGGGTGCCAGTTCATTCTGTAGTTCGTGTATAACATAGCCTGGGATATTGTCTGGTCCCATGGATGCTGTGTTCTTGCCTTTGGAGAGTGTGGTTTTTACCTATGCAGCCATGATTACAGGAACTTTGCATTCTTCCGGTATAGAGATGGGCTTTTTAGGGGGTGAGAGGGGGGTAAAGTTAGCACTGAACCTATCTGCCAGGATGTTGGCAATATCAGTTGGGTCTGTATATTTAGTGCCATTGTGCTGTAACTCAGAGCAGACCTGAGTGTTGCCATTGAGATTCTTGACATAGCTATAGAATGCTTTGTGGTTGTTTTAACTAGCTTTGGAGGATTTTATCAGGGATCACAGCTTCTTACTGAGGCTGACCAGATAGCTCCTCCGCTCATGGGATTTTACTCTCTTTTGCAACAGTTTCTTCCTTCTGTTGTACAGTTTGTTTATGGCAGGAGACCACCAAATTGGCTTCCTTTTTTTGGAAGATAGCATCTTGGTTCTGTTTGGGATAGCACGATCCATGCACTCATATAAGTGCTTATAAAGTGCAATTGTGTAGGATTCAGTAGTTGTAACTGTATTGTCCATCTGCATGGGTGTCATGAAGTTCACCACTTCTGTCTTAAGAAGCATGAAGTTGGCTTTGGAGAAATTTTTTACCATGAATTCCTTAATGGGGGGGGCAGGATATGGATATCTAGGGTAATTAGCTTATGGTCAGATCGGACCAATGAGGCATCGACTTCAAGTGTGGAACACCGGTCACTCATGTTGGTAATGACTAGATCTAGGATATTGTTGCCCCTGGTGGGGGTGTGGATAAGTTGATCCAGGGCATTGGAGTTTATGAATTACAGAAAGCGTTGAGCGAAGGAGTTGGTACATGAGTAGTTTTCCCAATTAATAGTGGGGTAGTTGAAATCGCCCATTATTAGGGTGTTTGGTTGAACCCTAATATTTTCCAGTACATCAAGAAAAGAGGAGTGGGAATCCTGGGGCATGGTAGGGGATCTGTAGCAAGCTACAATTTGGATTGCAGTTTTGCCCAAAGTTAGTTGCACTTGGATAACCTCTGCTGCATTATGCTGAGCAACTAGCCTGGAGGTGTGGATATCCTTAATGAATATGGACACACCTCTACCTTTGGTGTTCTAGTCCAGGTTACATGGCTGAAAAGTGTGGTATAAGTTATAGCCTGGTAGTGCAGGAGTGCTCTCTGGAGCCTTGAACCAGGTCTCAGTCACTCCACAGATATCGATGTTCTCCATTTTAAGGAGTGCCTCGAGTGAGTGCATTTTGAGATTTAGACTTCTAGCATTGTGTAGCATCACCCTCAGTTTTTGCTTGCCTGTTCCTGTTATGGTGGTGAATTTGTCATTTGAACCTTGCCTAAAAAAGGCACTACAGGGGCAGCAAGAACCTTAGCCAGTAACCGGAATCCCAGGGGTGACAGGTGCAGGCCATCTCTGGCAAAGCATCATGGTCTGTGTGGTCTTTATGTTTTACTTATTACCATTTTTTCCCACCTAAGGGGTAAAACTAATGCAGAGCCTTCTTAAATAATTAAAACATTTTAATATATGTTTTTAAACATATGTTTTTATGTTTTATGTGGATTTTTAAAATTAACTTTTAGTAAACATCTCAACAGTGTTACTAGAACTACATACATTTTGGATAGAAAAAGTGGTTTTATGTCTTAAATATAAATCCGTTAATTAATTAATGGATATTTAACTAGAGTATTTAAACACCGCAATGTTGGTTTTGTAATATAATCTGATGAAGTCCCAATAGCTTATGGACAAAAAACTCTGTAAATAAGTTAATGCGTTTGGTCTCTTGTCCTTTTTATTGCATGCTGATTTTTTTGTTTGTGTGAGCATCTATTAAAAGTTTTCAAACTTTGGAGCGAGAGCTTTATTGTCTGTACTTGCTCCTACTGTGCTTAATTTTGGTTACATCTCAAAGTGTGTGTGTGTGTGTGTGTGTTAGCTATTTGGGCAGAGACGCAAAGCACTGGTTGGACAGACAGGGTGCTGGAGGTTTTGCCTTGACCACTCGGCTGAGATCTTAACCCCATAGCTGTGCCAGTGGGGAGTCTTATTGGGGATCTGGAGAAAGAGGCAGGAACCAGCCCCAGACTGAGTGTGTTCTCTGTGTGCTCTTAAATCATTACATCCCAGTGATGCCTCCAGGTGCAGCTGCAGTTAACTCCTACTGACACCTCTAGGCATCAAGTATTGCTTGTTCATATTTGTATCAATAATTCCAAAACCATGCTATATACAAGGTTTTAAAATACTTCATCTTAAAGGTTACACAATGGCAAACTCAGCTGCATTAATATTTGGCCTCTGTCTAATGCAGGTAAATAGATATTAACTGTTCTTTTTATGATATTAATTTACATAGCTATAATTTTCACATTTTTCTAAATTTCTCAACAACCAAGTAATACAGACAGAACTCCTTAGCCTCATATGAAAACTCCCAGCTAGATGAATAAAACACTGCTGACAGTATGTGTGTAACTTGAGTGGTTGCTGAGATATTGTAAGTTGTTTACAAAATATTACAAATGTAATAGTTACTGTGTTTACTGTGACTTATCAAATTCGATTTAAGACCTAGAACCTAAAGAATACTACCACTATAAAAATGGTTTGTGCTGAAGAGTTTGCAATTTATACTTCTTTCATAACCCCTATGGTTCCAGAGATATGAACATTTGTTTGAAATGTGAGGACATAATTTGATTTTGTTAAAAGGCTTAGGCTCCGTCCATTGGAAGTTACAGTGCAAACTTCCTGAATCCTGAGCTCCATTGGAGTGAATGAGTTAAGGAAAATTGTACTTTACTCTGTGTGTACTTCTCCCAATGTGTACATCCCTCACTGGTGCTAGTGGTGAGGATTGAGGCTTCTTGATTACTGGGCCAGTGCGGGGGCATCACATATTAATTGTTTGGCAGTGGTGAGTTAGCCACATCACATAATAATTGGCTTGTAGTGGTGTGGATACTGAATTCCTGTAGCCTGTGTACAGTGGTCACTGAAGGTGTTTGTACCCTCAATCAGCCATGCAGGGAACATTCAGAGTTCATACACAATTGTTTTATTTTTTTTTATTAGCTTAGTTAGTCAAGGAGAGCAGGCAAGCATGTCAGCAGAGAAGTATGGCAAGCTGACAAGGAGCCAGTTGGCTGAGATCTGCCAAGCTAAAGGACAGGTGCATGTCAACCTGACTAAAGCAGACATGATTGCAGCATCACAGCTGCATCACAGAATAGCAACCAGGAGGACAATCAGACTGGCCATGGAGATGTACAACTGTCAGAAAATGGACAGCTCAACCTTTCCACAGAGGACGTAAAACTCCATCTGGAGTTAAAAAGACTTGAGCTGGAAGCCAAGCATTTGGAAATAGAAGCAACAGAGAGACTGAGACATCTGGAGGCTGAGGACAATGAGAGGCAACATGAAAAGGAGGTGCTGGCTCTTTGCCAGAGTGATGGAGGTAATGGGGAAGGGAGTAACCGAACCCCAGAGCAGCAAAGGTCAGTAAATTTTTCCACAATTTACAGAAGGGGATAATTTTGATAGTTACATTCATATGTTTGAGAGGGCATGTAAACAGTATAATAATGTTGACCAAGGGCTCTAGGTACGGTTCCTGACCCCCTTACTCCATGGTAAAGCTGTAACTGTAATTTTAAACTGTCTGATACTGATTGTTTAATTATAATGTTGTAAAGAACTATTTGCTAGAATATTTTAAGTTAACACCTGAAGCTTACATGAAAAAGTTTTGTGACCATAGATACAAGGCAGATGAAAGTGTGTGTGAATATTTTGCTGAACTAAGCAGTTTTTTTCATATGTGGGTGGTCAGGTCACCACTTTTGAAGGGCTGGCAGACCTTTTGGTGGGGGAACAAGCCCTTAGCATTTTGCCTGAGGACATGAGAATCTAGTTAGCTGATAGGCAGTGCACTACTGCAGATGAGTTGGGGAGAAGAGACACCTATACCTAGCAAGCAGAGCATCACTGCACAGGAAAGGGACACCCAGTGCTGCTCATGGGTCTATGGGAACCCATGGTGGGCAGCCCAGACTGCTGCAACAGAGTCCATCAGTAGCAAGGGAAGCAACTAGTCCAGGTACACATCCAGGACCAAGGGTTAAATGTTTTAAATGCAACCAGTGGGGTCATGTAAAAAGTGAGACAGCCAGTAAGTGGGATTGACAAAATGCCACCAGTAAGTTGTTGTGAGACAACAAGGGTACCAAACTACCATAATAGCTTATATCCTATCTTACTGAATAGGAAAAAGGCCATTGCTAAGAGAGAGACAGCCTCTGATTTAACCATTGTGAGGTTGCAATGGTTAAAGATGAGCACTACTTGCTTGGGCAGTCTACCCCAGTCTGAGTTTCAGGAGGGGCTCCATTCCAAATACCATTGGCTAGGGTTCACCTTGACTGGGAGGGTGGAAAAGGAAGCCAGCAAGTAGGTGTGTTTGAGGATATCCCTGCAGATGTCCTGATAGGGAATGATTTTGATAATGCAGTACCATGCATGCATGCAGTTATACGCAATCCGGCTTGGAGATATGCATGTGGGTCTAGAACCTGGTGGAGACCCAGACAGACTGCACGCTTGCAGCCAGTACTAGTGAGGTGGTTACTTGAGGGAGGGAGCTACCCTGTAGCAGTGAGACTGAAGGTGAGACACAGCTGCTTGTGGGTACTGATGTTCCATTGCACAGAGTGACTGCAAGGGCAGAGGTGAGTGGTAGTACCCAGGCTGACAGCGAGACACCACTGTCAGGGAATACCAGACTTCCTGTGGAAGGGGAGCTGGGAAGGGTTAGCAAGAGAGAGCTGAAACAGGCTCAGCTCTCAGACCCTACATTACTAGGCTTGAGTGAGGTGGCTAATGAGGTACCTGATTTTCAAGGGAAAGGGGAATCTGTATAATGGGACAAAGGGTTACTGTATAGAGAGTGGACCCCTGAGGGAGGACTAGAGAGTGAGAGAATACAGCAGTTGGTGGTGCCCAGTGCCTACCATCTGGCACTTCTAGCCATAGCCAATGTTATTCCCTTTGCAGGTCATATGGGCATAAACCATACAAAGAGACATATTATGCATAACTTCTATTGGCCTTGGATTTCCAAAGATGTAACTGGGTGCTGCAGGACTTGTGAGCTGTGCCAAAAGGTAGGCAAGGCAGCAGACAAGATGAAAGCTCCTTTGATGCCTTTGCCTGTGATTGAGGAGCCATTTCAGAGGGTACTTATGTATATTGTGAGGCCTCTGAGTGCTCCAAGTTCAACAGGGAAAAGGTATATCCTACTGGTAGTAGATTATGCTACCATATACCCTGAGGCAGTGGCTCTGTCCTCCATTGAGGCAGAAAAGGTGGCAAATGCTTTGTTAGAGATTTTCAGCAGGGTAGGTTTCCCAAAAGAAATACTGACTGACAGAGGTGCCAATTTCATTTCAGACCTTCTGGCCTGTTTTTGGAAGTGCTGTGGGGTGAGGGACCTGAAGACCACCCCCTACCATCCCCAGACTAATGGTCTTCTTGAGGGATTAAACTCTACACTCAAGATGATGCTATTGGCATTTGCAGACCAGTCTAAGAGGGACTGGGACAAATATTTGCCCCATCTGTTGTTTGCTTACAGAGAGGTTCCCCAGGAATCCACAGGTTTTTCACACTTTGAGTTGTTGTTTGGGCAACTAGGCATAGAGTGAGGGGACCTCTAGATTTGATTCAAGATGAGATGAGTGGGAGGGTTAGTGTGAATCACACAAGGAGTCTGTTGTGGCATATGTCCTAAACCTCAGGACAAGACTCAGAGAACTCATGGGCTTGGCCCAGGAGAGCCTGAGAGAAGCCCAACAGCAGGAAAGAGGTCTGATATGACAGGAATATTCAAGCTAGAGTATGCTGTAGGGCAGCAAGTAGTGGTTCTCATTCCTGTAAGACACAACAAGCTGCAGGCAGCCTGGGAGGGACCCTATAATGTAGTAAGGAAAGTCAGTGATGTTAACTACATGGTAGAATTTCTAAGCAAGAGGCAGGGGCACAAATTGTACCATGTTAACATGATGAAACCTTACCATGATAGGGAGACCCTTGTGCTGAGTATTTGCAGTGGATTGCAGGAGGACTCTGAGGGAGATCTGGTGACTGATCTCTTCAGTGAGACTCGGACTGACACCTCAGTGGAAGGGTTAGCAATGCCCTAGCAGCTATCTCCTTCCCAGGTTTGAGAAATCCGAGCAGCATTACAGGAGTTTGGGGACATGTTCAGTGGGAAACCAGGGTTCTCCCACCTGGTGCAGCACCATGTGGATACAGGACCCCAAAGGCCTATTAAGCAGGCCCCTTATAGGGTGCCTGAGAGAGTCAAACAGATTCTGAGGGAGGAGATACAGGAAATGTTGGAAATAGGGGTAAGTCAGGAGCCCAGCAGTCCCTGGGCCTCCCCAGTGGTGCTGGTACCAAAGAAGGATGGCAGCACCAGGTTCTTTGTGGACTACAGGAAATTAAATAGTCACACAGAGACAGATTAAGCCCTAGAGCAGCTGGTTGGGGCTAAGTATTTTACCACCACTGATCTTACCAAGGCTTAATGGCAGGTGCCCTTGACTCCCAATGCAAGAGAGAGGTCAGCCTTTGTGACTCCTTTTGGCTTGTATGAGTTGACAAAGATGCCCTTTGGGATGAAAAATGCCCAGCAACTTTCCAGAGACTGGTAGATTGTATCCTAGTAGGAGCAGGAGATTTTGACCTTGCTTACCTAGATGATTTTGCCACCTACCAAAGTGGAAGCCATTCAGGCATGGCCTGCCCCTGTTGCCAGAAAGCAGGTGAGGGCATTTTTAGGGACAGCAGGGTACTACAGAAAGTTTGGCCCCAGTTATAGTACCATAGCTGCTCCCCTCACAGACCTGACAAGGAAAAACAGATCAGATAAGGTAGTGTGGACCCTGACATGTGAGAAGGCATTCCAGAAGCTTAAAGGATCTTTGAAAGGATGCCCTGTGTTAGCCAGTCCAGATTACAGCAAAGAATTTGTTGTGCAGGTGGATACTTCCAACCATGGGGTGCAGGCTGTACTTAACTAGGTTTCCTCAGAGGGAGAAGAGCACCCAGTGGTATGTATATCTCAGTCATAGATTCTAACCTAGTGAGGAATGCTATGCAGCAGTAGAAAAGGAATGCCTAGCCATATTGTGGGCACTGTAGAAACTTCAGCCTTATCTGTATGGAAGGAAATTCACAGTAGTTACAGACCAAAATCCCAGGGGCGGCTCGTGGCATCGGGCTGCCGGACTGCAGCCCCCTCAAAATAAAAAATAGAAAAAAAATTTTTTTTAAATTTCGCGGACTTCGCGCATGCGCAGTAGTCCCGACTACTGTCGGTCTATGCGCATGCTCCCGGCAGTCCCCATAGGGGGACACAAGGAGACGTCTGTGCACTTTTAAAGTGCAAAGACTTGCTGGGATTATGTGCCGGGTCCAAACTGCAACAGCAGCAGTCAGGACAGTCTCGTCGTCATCAGGAAGGAGCTTTGCTTGGGATCTCGTCGGGAAGGAGCTTTGCTTGGGATCTCGTGGGTCTTTGGAGTATTGCGCGGGCAGGATGTACATTAGCTGGATATATTATGGAGAACAGACAGGTAAGTGTATGGTGCTTTTTACTTTTATTTTACAATGTTTATACTGGATTGACTTTATGGTGTGTGTTTATACTGGATTGACTTTATGGTGTGTGTTTATACTGGATTGACTTTATGGTGTGTGTTTATACTGGATTGACTTTATGGTGTGTGTGTGTGTGTGTTTATACTGGATTGACTTTATGGTGTGTGTGTGTGTGTGTTTATACTGGATTGACTTTATGGTGTGTGTGTGTGTGTGTGTGTTTATACTGGATTGACTTTTATGGTGTGTGTGTGTGTGTTTATACTGGATTGACTTTTATGGTGTGTGTGTGTGTGTTTATACTGGATTGACTTTATGGTGTGTGTGTGTGTTTATACTGGATTGACGTGTGTGTGTTTATACTGGATTGACTTTATGGTGTGTGTGTGTGTGTGTTTATACTGGATTGACTTTATGGTGTGTGTGTGTGTGTTTATACTGGATTGACTTTATGGTGTGTGTGTGTGTGTTTATACTGGATTGACATGTGTGTCTCTGTGTGTCTCTGTGTTTATACTGGATTGACATGTGTGTGTGTGTGTGTGTGTGTGTGTGTGTGTGTGTGTGTAAATGCAGGAATACCTCAGGCTTGAACCCTGTACCCTGTATGCAGGTGTTAAAGACTTGAGTTCCCTACCCACCACCATTTGTAAAATAATTGCAGATTTTTGCCTCATATTCGATCTGATCTGTTCCTCATAATATCTGTGGTTTGTAAATGTTGCAATGCTTGATATTTGATGGTGTAGTAGTAGCATTGTTGCCTCACAGCTGCAGGTTCTCAGGTTTGATTCTTGGCTGGGGTTCCTTCTTTGTGGGGTCTGTTATCTTCTCCCTGTGTTTGTGTGGGTTTGCTTTTATTTGATGTTGCACTGGTAGCATTGTTGCCTCACAGCTGCAGGTTCTCAGGTTTGATTCTTGGCTGGGGTTCCTTCTTTGTGGGGTCTGTTATATTCTCCCTGTGTTTGTATGGGTTTGTTTTTATTTGATGGTGCACTGGTAGCATTGTTGCCTCACAGCTGCAGGTTCTCGGGTTTGATTCTTGGCTGGGGTTCCTTCTTTGTGGGGTCTGTATCTTCTCCCTGTGTTTGTGTGGGTTTGCTTTTGTGTCGTCCCATGTTACAAAGACATGTCTGCATTATTTCTTCCTGGGCCTCTGCTGAAAATTGTTTTTTTTGTTCCAAGTCAGACTGTCCTGATTAAAAAATGTTAAATAAAACTGACAGGCATTTGAATTTCAGACTTAAGGGTTTCTGAATGTTTAATTCCTTGCATATTTGATGGTGCAGTGGTAGTATTGTTGCCTCACAGCTATAGGTTTTCTGGTTTGATTCTTGGTTGGGGTGGCTTCTGTGTGGAGTCTGCATCTCCTCCCAGTGTTTGTGTGGATTTGCTCTGGTTCCCTGCCATTTTACAAAGACGTGTCTGCAGTATTAATCCCTGCATCTCTGCTGAAAATTGTTTTTGTTCTGTCAGCAGTAAAATTGACAGGCATTTGAATTTCAGACTTCAGGTTTCTGAATGTTTAATTATTTGCATATTTGATGGTGCAGTGGTAGTATTGTTGCCTCACAGCTATAGGTTTTCTGGTTTGATTCTTGGTTTGGGTGGCTTCTGTGTGGAGTCTGCATCTCCTCCCTGTGTTTGTGTGGATTTGCTCTGGTGCCCTGTCATTTTACAAAGACGTGCCTGCAGTATTAATCCCTGGGTCTCTGCTGAAAATTGTTTTTGTTCTGTCAGCAGTAAAATTGACCGGCATTTGAATTTCAAACTTCATGTTCTTCAGAATACATAGTAGCACAACCTTTTTTTCTAGCAATTTTCTAAGTTTATAAGATGAATATTTTAAATGTGTCCCTATTTTTGGGACTGTATTCCCCCATTATTGGCTTCGTCCAGGTTTTTGTGCTAAGGTTGACAGCTATGGCAAGAACTGAATTCACTGAATATGTTTGAGGGCTGTATTCCCTCATTACTGGGTTTGTCCAGGTATTTTGTGCTAAGAGGTTGACAGCTATGGTGAGAACTGAATTCACTAAATGATAGCCATTTAAGTTTCAGTCTTCCTGTCTTTTACAAAGCAGCTGATGTGGCATAGTGATATGTTACTCTGACTGTTTTTTGCTCAGGGACCTTGGCAGTAAAATGTATGGTGGCAACACAACATTTTATTCTAGCAACTTTCCAAGATTATACAAGCAATGTTAAATGTGTCCCTGGATTTTGGGCTTTTGACCCCCCCCCCCCAATACATTTTGGCTTTTTCCAGTTTTCTTGAGCTGCGAAGTTGAGATGCAGTTGAGTATTGAGTAGATTGTACAAGGAGCTGAGAGCTGCAGGGGAATAGAAGTTTAGTGCTTTGCCTAGTTAATACTATAGCACAACAGGTTGTGTACTTGCTTTTGATGCAGAAGGCTGTGGGTTCTACTCCCACAAGGGGTGGATGCTGCCGTACTGAGAATGTTCTCCTTGGTGAAGATACTAACTATGAGTCTGTTATCAGTTTGCCATCCATTTCCTCTTGCAATATTATTACTAGCTTATCATTTTTTAATGCAATATAGGCAATTTATTCCTGAGGGGCAACAGACACTTTATTTTTCGATGAAACCATGAAATATAAAGGTGATTGCTAGCAGCAACCGCTTCATTAGTTACAGATTTCTTTAATGTGGAATTATTTAGATGACTTACTTCAGAGATTGTGCATATTTACTGATAATGGACTGTAGAATTGTGCATATTTACTGATAAAGGTGGACTGTAGAAGTGTGCATATTTACTGATAATGGTGGACTGTAGAATTGTGCATATTTACTAATAATGGTGGACTGTGGAATTGTGCATATTTACTAATAATGGTGGACTGTAGAATTGTGTATATTTACTAATAATGGTGGACTGTGGAAGTCTGAGTAGACTTTTTCATGATAAATGTTCTCAACTGGGCAGTTTTGCCATTATGGGTGCATATGGTTTGTTTCATTGCTTACTGGAAAAATGTTCAAAACAAATTTAAAACACCCTCTAACAAGTGTACTGTATTGTACAAGGAATATAATTTTAGTACAATGAGGAAGGTGCATCAAAGAGCACATGTATGTTTCATATGCAAGGGGCCTATGATTTGAAAACAGCCCAAATTCATTTTTATCTGCCACTGGCAAAATGTATTTTCTTTGAATGTGGGTTTCAATGCTGTTTCAATGAATGTGAGTTTCAAGGGCAGAGAAGTTTTAATGCTAAGTTTTCATTGTGAGACTGCATTGCTTTGTTTAACAGATGACTTAGTGTTTGTGCTGTAAAATACAAAATAAAACTTTCAAATGAAGTCCAACTCATCATAGAAGTAAAGCAGTATGCACATTAGTGTTTATGGTAAATGGAGTGAAATAGCCAAGTAATGGTTCATTGGAATGGCTGCAGAGGCTCCATTCAACCATTATTTTGTCAGGGGGGAAGGGCAGCAAACTCAGACAGGCCCAGCTGAACTATACCTCCCAACTGTCCAGATTTTCAAAGAATGAATAGATTTTTGCTTCTTATTTTTGGTTTGTTCTTCATAAAATTTGTAGTTTTCTGGCAAATCATTTAGGAATTAAGTCACTAAATAATAAGTTTCAGACTTCATAACCTTCAGAAAAATGCATGTTAAAGTAAGAGCTGTTCTATCAACTGTCTCAATTTATACAAGAGCAATTTTTAGTACTGTTTATATGTGCCCCCAATATATTTGGCCTTGTTCAGATTTACTGCATTAACAGGTTGAGAGGTACATGCAAATAAATTGCTTTATAGAATTAGGCATAGCCAACCTCTCAACTGTCCCCAATTTTTGGCTCAAAATGTTGCTCTTCCCCCTAATAATCCCTCCGCAAAATAGCAATTTGGAAGAAAACATGGATTTACAATTAAGAAATAACTGTAATAATCAAAGTTATAGATTACTTGAAATGCATGTAGATTCTTTTATTTTGTCAGCTGCTCAAGGTAGCAGTACCAATATTAAAGTGTCCCTTCTTTGACAGGTAGCAGCTGTATTGTGTGTCTATTTTATATTTTTGCATCACATTTTTGGTCCATTTTTCATAAAATTGTGTTTTTTGGCAAATTAGTAACAAATCACTAAAGACTGAAGTTAGAAAATGACAGACATTTGAGTTTCAGATTTTATACCCTTCAGAAAATTCATACTAATGCAAGACCTATTCTATTATCTTTCTAAGATTATTAGAGCAATATTTAAAAATTGTCCTTATTTTTGGGCCTTTGTCCCACTTCTGTGTATGGCTTTGTCCAGATTTCTTGCTCTTGAGGTTGAGAGGTATGACAAATGTGTCAGGGCCATCACAGACAGCCAGAGATATTTCAAATCGTGACATGCTTGTTGCACCCCACTCCCACATGTAGTGACTCTGGATGTGTCCAAGCAAGGCAAAGAGTAGTTGTATCTACCTTGGATGGGGAGGACACACTGCATAAGTACTACAGTGGCTTTTCATATGTCCTTGATTTTGCAGAATGGTCTGGTTTCTGTCATATTTTTGTACTGTTGATTTATGTTTATTACTCAAAGTGCCTGTTGCTCTGTGTTTAAGTAGCAATGCTTTAATGACCATAAGGTAAGCTTGTCTGAGATCGTAAGATGCAAGTAAGCTTTAATAAGCATACTGTTAAAGAATTGCCAACATTGAAAGCCTTTCTGTTGTTGCCATGCAGAGAATACTTGACCAGATAATGTATAAGCCTTGAGTATTAAAGGACAGGATTCCATTATTTTAAAAAGCTCATTACACTTGTTGGAGACTTCCAGTCATCTCTACAGACTTTACCCGTAAACTAAACAGAATGCC
The DNA here is from genome assembly GCF_019279795.1 of Protopterus annectens. Lineage (NCBI taxonomy): Eukaryota > Metazoa > Chordata > Ceratodontiformes > Protopteridae > Protopterus > Protopterus annectens. The sequence goes on from NC_056750.1 coordinate 243,909,789, forward strand.
AATCATGTGTGGTCCATAACCTGTACAGTAATCCTTTAAGCAATGTATCTTGAGCTTGTTTCTTGTTTGCTTTTCATTTTTTACTTTTATCATGTTTTCCCCATGAAACAAGTTGTCAGGCAGCAGGTCTTTTTTGGATAAGAAACATTTTTACAAGTGGGGGCATCACATAGATTTCTACTTTCAGCATGTTACTTGGTACTTTAATAAAGCTGAATATATTCTATATTAGAACTGCAGTGCAAGGAAAAGTGGTTTGAGTTGAGTGCTTCTGGTTTTTCTTATACTTGATTTTGACTGGCATTCCAGTAATGTATTTAAAAAGTAATTTATTTTTTCATGCCTCACAACCTTTTGTTTCCATCTAGATATTAAGTAAGCTGTCATGCAGCCAATGCATTGAAATATTTTTATTCTTCTACACTTATTTTTGTCTTGATTGGACTTTCATAATAATGGTTTGCCACCCAGGGCAGCGTATTTAATTAAAGTTAGTTTTTTGTGGTTGTGTGCATAGCTCCTCCCCTTTCTGGTTGACCACACCCCTTCCCCTTGACCCCACCCATTCAGCTGTCTCCTGCAGCCCCCCTGTGATTTGAAGTCACCAGCCGCCACTGCAAAATCCCTTAACATGGCTACATTGAGCCAGCTAGCAAAATGCCAAGTTACTAAGGTGAAGCCTAGGGTTGCAAGCATATGATATGACAGGGCAGCACTGCAGTGGGGTTAGCAATTCCAACACAGATGGGCTCTCAACACAGGGAATGGGGTAAGGTATTCCCAGATAGGCTCAACCCTCTCAAGCAATGTTTCTCAAGGTTCACTTGAAAAACTAGCTTGGGTTTTCGGGGGGGGGGGGTTATGACACTGCCAGCCCAGCTATCTGGAATTTTGTAAATAATTCTATGTCATTTGTGAATATTAATATGATTCATATGCTTGTCTTACAAATGTAAGAGAACGATATGTTATGTGCATCCTGAACTACTGGTGCAGAAATGTGTGTAAAGTACTGAGCTACAATGTAACCACAATGTACCCTAATGGAAAACAGAAATTTATATAAACTATACACCTGTGCAAATGTATGCCTTAATAGAAGCTGGAACATGCAGAGTTACTTGCAAAACTTCAAGAAAATAAGTGGAAATTGTTTTATGATTGTGTTATCTATTAGTTTCAGTGAAACAGACACAATGTCTACAACTAGAGGTTTTCTATTTTCTTGAAACAAAAATATTACTAGGATCCAAATCTAAAACAGTTTTATTGTTTTATGACTTCCAAGTTCTGCAAACTTCAGAGAGATATGTGTATGTTGATTATAGGGGTGGACATTTGTGTATTGAGCTTGATGGCAATTGAAGGACTGTGGTATTTCTTTTTGAAGCTTATTCTACTATGAGAAGACTGTATTCTAGTTGGGAAATATCGTAAACTTCAGGGTCTGGCGATCAGTCCTGGCTTTCACTCATCGTCCGTTTGGCAACATTCTATGAGCCTCAGCTCTACACTGTCAAATGTTGATTACTACAGACACTCCTGCCGCCTCAGATAGGTAAAACAATTCATATCCCTTTCTGCTTGTGTTAAAATTGAAAGGGATTTTATCAGTTAACTGTGGTATACACTCTGTTCTCCAGGACATCTGGATTTATTAGCGTGGTGCTGCTTGCCTGTTCGGAATTTATTTTTTGCTTCTGCATGAATACTTTGAGTATTCTTTGCTACAGTGTGGAATTGGCCTGGAACTTTGTAATTTTACACTATACGGGCGTTACATCATTTGTGTTCTCACAGTGGCCCGGATTTCAGATCGATAATCTATTTAAAGATTTGGTTTATGTAACAGTGTGGTTTAGTGATTAACATCCAGCTTGGAATAGGTGAATGTGTATGGATTGGCATATTATTACATTAAGATCTGCAGCAGCAATTCTTGATCTATGTTTTTTTCTTTTTTTTCCTCACAGCCTTGGGTGAATCATCGGTTGGCTGTTTCAAATGCAGAAATCCTGTCTAGAATCACACACTGTATGAAGCCAGCACATAATTGTTTTTCAAGGTCGAGGAGGAGGTTTGGAGCTACAATATCATATAAATTCTGAAGTGCTATTACAATTTATTGGTGCCTTCATTGTGGATATCATTTATTTCTGTTGGGGAACTGGTTATGGTACCTAACTTTCATCAGAAGGTATAATGTTTGGTTTACCAAGGATAGGTGACTCTTTTATTCGACTAGATGGGCCTGGAACTGCATCACAATTTGAAATAGCATTTATTTGCTTAACCTGGTTATAACAGTTATTTGTGATCTATTGTCTGGGGATTTCATCTGGGGGAATGTGTGTTTTTCACAGAACTTACAAGCATGCTGGATACATAACTGATACAGCAACAACAATGCCCACCTTTTCCTCGCAAACTATTATACAAACCTTACTACTAATCTCCCTCACCCATCTTTCCCAACTTACACACCTCACTAACACACACCTACACCAGAACCCACAAGGCACAACCTCACAACTCCCATACACAGCCCACACATATTCAGAAATCTCCCCTGAACTCTATTCTTCCAACCCATCCCTTATGTTCAAATCCACAATACACCCCACCCTTCCCTCCCCTCACCCTATTCTACATTCTAACTAAAAAAAACTCTTCCCCCCTCTCAGCCCTACTTCACTATCCCCCCTTACACTACCTCTGTCAACTCCTCTTCCATACCTCCCTCTCACTCTCAGGTGACATCCACCCTAACCATGGACCCAACGCCAATGTAAATCTCACAAACCAAGCCTCCAAACCCCAAAAACCCAAATCCATCCGCCTCACCACCCTTAATGCACAAGGCCTCAAAAACAAAATTCCCAACCTCCATGCCTGGCTCTCACACAACCACCCCAATGTAGCCGCAGTCTCTGAGACCTGGCTTAAACCCTCCATCAAAGACAACGAGATCCTCCCTCCAGGCTACCACATCCTACGCAATGACAGACCTCATGGAAAAGGAGGTGGAGTAGCTATTATCTACCCCTCCACTCCTACCCTTACTCCTTACACAAACCCCATCCTAACATTTGCCAACTCCGAAATGACAGTAGGTTTTTTAAAACTTAACTTCAAATCTATCTGCATCTGTTCCATCTATATCCCACCAGGAGATAATATTAAAACACTAGAAAACATCCTCTCTTGGTTTAGCTCCAATTAATATCAAAAATGAAACCTATATCCTAGGTGATATGAACATTAACTGGGCCTCTTAACTCTGACACCCCGTCTCATTCAATCAATCTATACAACTTTACCCAACTCAAGAAACTTCCTACTAGGCCAAATAAAGACAGTACCTCTGGTACCATCATAGATTGGATACTTACAACCCTCCCCAACCTTACCTCAAATGTCATACTACTACCAGACTCTCTCAGCAACCATCTTCCAGTCTTCACAGACCGCCTACCCTCTCACATAGAAAAGCAGCACCAATATGCGAAAACTCACAACCTAGCCTCCTTCTACCCTGAAATCTTCTCAGATTGTCTTGCCACTGACTGGTCACCCCTAAAAACTCTTCCACTAGACAGTGCTGTATCTTATTTCAACCAAACCTTCCTTACCCTACTAAATAAACTAGCTCCCCTTAGAACCAAACAAATCAAAACTAATCCCTGCCCCTGGCTATCTCACGAAACTAAACACATCATGCATCAATGAGACAAAAAAGTAGAAACAGTACCATAAACAAAAAAACCCCAGCTACCTCCTAGAATTTAAACAATTACATAACCTGTCCAAAAAACTAACAACAAAAGATTGCAAAACCTACTACTGCAAACTCCAATCCATGCACTCAACCAACTCTTAAGAAATTTTGGAATTTCATTTCCTCCATTCTGAACCACGGTAGCAAAGACAACCCTTGCCCAGATCCTAAACTTACCAGCCTTGAAACTGCCACTAAATTCAACTCATTCTTTACTGACAGCATTGCAAAACTATCCTCCTCCTTCCCTGACCCCCCCATCCAACACCACCCTCTCCTGCCTCCCTCACTCCCCCATAAAACTCCTCCCACCCTTAAAGCCTAACACCCATCCCCACAAACATAATAAAAATACTCCTCCTCAAGCTAAAACCTTGTCGCAATGCACCAGACAACCTACCACCGACCTTCCTCAAACTATCTGCTAAAGCCATAGCCTATCCCATATCTATTCTTATAAATAGATCCATACAAGAATCTTACATCCCAACTATCTGGCAGCATGCTTTCAGCATCCCTCTCCACAAAGGTGGACACAGACACAACCAATTTCAGACCCATAGTAATACTCTCTCCTCTTTCTAAAATACTCGAAAAGACTATCCACTCACAACTAATGCCATACCTAACCCTGCAGAAACTCCTCTCCCCTACTCAATACGAGTTTCAGCCTGGCCACAGCACCATGACCACCCTCCTATCCTTTCTTGAAACCATCAACCTAGCACGCGACAATGGCAAATATGTATCATCACTGTTTCAAGACCTCTCTAATGCATTTGACACCATCTCCCACTCCTTACTCCTGCCCCAGCTCTCATACTTAAATTTCTCTTCTTCTACTGTAGCCTGGTTCTCCAGCTACCTATCCCACCGCCAACAAGCTGTCCAATGAAAAGCATCAACCTCTCTTTTCTTACCAACTCCCACAGGAGTTCCCCAGGGATCTGTACTGGGCCCACTTCTCTAACATATTCATCAACAACTTCCACCACTCCATCCCCGAAGCCTCAGTTATCCAGTACACAGATGACTCCACCATCATCTGCTCATGCTCCTGCCCCTCGGAACTGCTACTAAAAACTCAATCAGCCTTCTCCAAAACTGAATCCTGGATACAATCCAATCATCTAGCCATAAAAACGCAAACAAAACTAATGATTTTTACTCCTACCAAAAACTCCAATTTCAACAAAAACATATTCTCCATTAAAAGCCAGAATAACACCCCCCTAGAAATTGTTCCCAGTACCAGGCTACTAGGCATCACCATTGAAGAAAACTTAAAATTTGATTCCCACATTTACTCCACAATTAAGAAAACCCATCAAAATATCAGTCTCCTCTACAGACACAACAGTTACCTCAGTCCCTCCACCCAACAAACTCTTGCAACTACCTTCCTTCTCCCCTCTCTCATGTATGGCACTCTGCTAATCTCCAACCTTCAACTTGGCCTTAATTCCAAACTCGAATCCTGCTACCACAAAATCTGCAAATTTGCAACCAATTCTAATAACTCTTCTCATCACTGCCACTCCCTACATACCCTCCAATGGCTAGAACTCCCCAACTACCTAAAATGCCTACAACTTACCACTGCCCACAAACTCATCTACAAACCTGCAGAATGCCCTTCTCTCGCCACATCCCTTATACCCTACACACCCAGCAGCTCCCTCAGATCAGACAGCTAAAACCTCCTACAAGTCCACAAACCCTCACACCCCCCTGGCCAATTACTACTATCCTACTCCATAGCCAAACTATGGAACTCTCTTCCCCCTCCACTACGCACTATACCAAGCCATAACAACTTAAAATCCGCCCTGGACTCCCATCTGTCCTCCAAACGGGAATTCCCTTCTCATGCTCCTATCTAACCTAAACACCCCCCTACTCTTAGACCCATGACCCCTCTTTATAATAATGTAGGATCAGTACACTATTCCTGCAATAGAACATCCGATATCCTCTGGTAATGAAATTATCCCCCTTTTTCAGTGGCATTCTATATGGTATAAGTCTAATAAATTGTACTCTATATGCATTAACATCTCACAATGCTTAAATGACCTTTCTAATTCAATAAGTAACCCACATACTATTCTTTACAAGGAATGCTTAAATAATTCTAATTTAATCTTAAAAATAATCTTACCTTATATGTCCTATCTTACCAAAGTTGCTCAAATGTCTGAAAATTGATTTTCATATTATATTTTCCTGTCTAATATGTAACTTTATATTTTTCTGTAAGAAATGCTATGCAAAAATGCCTTTTGCTTATTATATATCCTTTACTACTGTAATTTTCAACAATGTAACCTCTTTTGCCATGAATGTAACTACTTGTGGAGCTTTTCTCCCCAGGCATTCACTGAAAATGGGTTGCTCTGACCCAGTGGACTCTCCTGGTCAACAAATTCAAATAAAATAAAATAAATATCTACTTCTCAAACAGAGATGCTAAAATTATTAGTTTCTGTTAACCTGGGAACTAAAGGCTGGTGGCAAAGAGTGATGTCATCCAGGCTTACACAGCAGTAATATGTGATATTAATTTAAGAATTCTCTCAGAGAAGGAGATTGTGCATATTATATCTTGTCTTTGACCTGAAAATATCCATCATCACTCATCTGCATTTGCCTTGCTAATAGTAAGTAACTAGGGTACATAATTTCTTGTAGATATAGTTAGGAATATAGTAAAGACTTGTTTAGATGTTTTCTGTATTTATGTGAGACTGTCCTGCAATGTTGTTTTAAAATATTTCCTGTGATTCTGAACTCTATAGTCACTGTGTTGCGGCTCCTTCATTACTGGGCCAGTGTAGGGATGTCACAATCCCTATCAAAAATATTAGAAAAATATATTCATATGCAACTTCTCAATTATCTAAAAAATAACCAGTTTCTGTCTTTAGCCCTATATAGCTTCCATCCTCAGTACAGCACAACTACTGCTTTGCTGAATTTTGTTAACACCCAGAGAAATGCTGGAAGCCCTGTTTGCAACATCTTACTAGATTTATCCAAAGTTTTTAATACTGTCTCCCAACAGAAACACTTACATAAACTCTCATCCTTAGGGCTTACCAACTCTTCACTGCAATGTCTCCATTGCTACCTGTCAAACAGAGCACAAGCAGCGAAATTAACTATTTTTGTCCCACAAGGCTCTATATTCATCACTGACTTCCACACTGCTACTATAAATGCTGCACTAGTTCAATACGCTGAAGTCTGAACCCTAATCTGCTCGCCAAATCTCTCTCTGAACTCCAAGGCCTTGTTGATAGAAACATGGATCAATAATTCGCAAGTGCTACTAAACCCTAAAAAAAAATTACTGCTCTTTACCCCAAAAAGCATTTCTTACCAAAACAACAGCATTCACTTTCATCTCTACCAACATGATAGAATGACTAAACCACACAAAATCATTTTGGGTCAATATAGATGATCAATTGAAATTCATCCACCTTGTATGGTTAAAAAAAATCAACAAAATTTAGGTACTTTATAGAGAGTAAAAAAATACCTCACTGACATAGCCAGAAGACATATAACCTCTATTTTCTTACTGGCATTTGTTCGCTATGCTGTCCCAATCTTCATTAACCTTCCCGTCTCACAACTGTCCAAACGCGAACAATGTTATAATAGAATAACCAAATCTGCAGTAAACTATAACAATAGAACACACCACTGCCTAACCCTCAGAGGATTACACTGCTTAGAACTACCACATCACTCATCTCTTTCTCAGATAGCTACAATACAAAGACTTCTAAGTCAGAAAATCGCACAACCGATTACAACTTAATGTAACCCTACTTTCCCAAATGAATGTAATGCTTTAGAGAAAAATCACTACTTGCTATAAGCAAATCATGTAATACTGCAGTGACTCTCTATATTCAAAATGTGTAGCTATACTATGAAACCACATCTCACTACTACTGAAATCCATTCAGAAGGCAAATTCATTTAAAACTTTACTAAAATTTTACCTATCAAGTATTGCTTTGACAAGAATCATGCTTACCCAAAAATAGACACTCACATGCAAACACATAACACCTATACCCTTAACTAACCCTTACCCTAACACCCAAACAGACATACACAGTCTAACCCCATCTCAATCCCAACTCACCTGTTTGAGTTATCATACATTCGACTATCCGAACATTCAACAATCTCACACTCCCCTAGCATCTGTCAAGCAAAGCAAAATTCAACAAAACACAAGGGGAACCATATATATATATATATATATATATATA
>NC_056750.1:243920358-244182858 GCF_019279795.1 Protopterus annectens
CACGCACATACACACACACACACACACACACACACACACACACCTGCACATGCAATCACTCACACACACACACACACACACACACACACACACACACACACACACACACACACACACATATGCGCGTGCACATGCACTCACACACACACTCACACAGTATGCACATTTACAGGCAATTTGGATTATGATCTGTTCATTATGGTATATTTTTGGATATGGCAGGGAACAGGAGCACCTTGCAAAAATCCACATGGACACAAGGAGGATGGCGAGACTTTGCAGAGAAGTCAATTCAGTCAGGTATCAAACTGGAGAAACAAACTTTGGAAGGCAGCAGTTCTGCTATTCTCTAAGTTACCTCCTCAAAATGCACTGATGACTTACTTATTTTTTTTATTTATTTTATTTTACATTTGTTTGCTTTGTTAGTCTGACTGGGCTAGTGGCCCCTTTTCAGCAGAGACCCGAGGAGAAAAGCCCCAAAAAAGATAACAGAAAGAACAAATAAAAATAGATAAACTTAAACAGAATAGTAATAAAAATAAGCATTGTACAATAATGAAATCAAACCATGTTATATGTACACATTTTACTGGTGGTGGCGTTTGAGAATTCATACATTTTCTTGGAATGATGTATTACATGGGCATTCTACTGCCTAAGAAATTAGAACAGTAGGAAAGGACAGTGAGTTGAAAAACACCTATATGCTTTAAATCTTAGTTTGAATCATGCAGCCTTCATTAGTGTATTATATGCTTGTGAACAAGAAATATAAACCACAGATCCATGCTTACTCTGAAGACAGAATCACTTGTTATACAGTTGGAATGCCGTTTACGTATACAATGAAACCACAGCATTGATTTGCTGTTTATGTTGCTTCTAGGTTCCTGTGTGAACTGCCATAACTGTTTACCTCATTTTCATTTCCATAGTCCAAAAGCCAATAAATATATTTAAAATGATTTGTTCTTAGTGTACAAGAACTACATTCCCCAATCTTAAACTGTTTTGATGTGCACTGAGTAAAAGTAAATAGTCAGTGACTGTAGCATAACCTTAACCGTTACAATATTTTATATGGGAGTAATCATTTTCGTTAGCATTAACAGAGAAGTAACTTTTGTTTTATTGCATTTTTAGCAAATCATTATTTGAACTGTATTATTTCTTTTTTTTTTTGTTAACGAACTGTACCCTTAACATAGGTTACTTCTGGTTAAGCCATGACATTTCACTCATGCAAATCACTTGATTTTTTTAACAAATATGCACTTTATTTCCCTGCTTGTACAGAGCACAGTAGTCATTTATCTACCACACCCAAAACTGGTCCATATTTTGCAAGTCAGCTTCCCTTTACTAAACTGAATTAAGCTTTTAGTGTCTGTTGTATGGCTCTGCCTTTCTTAACTACTGCATTTAAAACATTATTATATTCATGACATTCAGCACAGGGAATGAAGGCAGCTTATTTTTTGCATCTGACTTTAGATTACAGTTCTTGTCATTTTTTTAAACATCTTCTATACATTTTTTTCTTCCATGAACATCTAGGTACACAAGTACCAATTAACCCTTCTGTTCATTTGGTGCTTCACTTCCAGTCTGTACCCTATTTCTCCCTTTCAGGTGACTAGTGGAAGATGTCCTTTCCAGGGAGAACTTACCTTTTTGTAGCCATCAGTCATATAATAATAAAAGGTGAAAGTTGGTTGCCTGATGAGACATCATTCGTAGTTGTTTTGGCTTTTTCCTGGATTACCCCAATCCTCAACTCCTCGACAGTTTTTAGAGTATTGGATGCTTGTGGGTTGGGCTTGAACATTCATGTGTTCCATGCTCTGCCATAAGCACACCACACCCCTAGGTGCAGCCCATGTGATCTTCGGTAGGCTCAGACTTGTGGATCAGTTCCAGCTACTGCACCAACCAGCCTTTATATGTGGTGTAATTATGCATTACATGACACTGCCGGCAGAATTGTCAAGCCAAAGCTGTCTAATCAATGCCATCCTTCTCAGCACCTAGACAGCTAATAAAGCCTGGGTTGTCTGGGGCATAGATACAAGTTCATTTATCTGTACCATGGAGTTAGCTACATAATTGAACATTTTGTGCATTCTCTTCCTTTATTCCTTCAGGTTTTGAATAAGTAGCAAATTGCTTCTTGAGACACTTCATAATATATAGTACATAAAGATGTCCATATTAACACATCATTACAGACAAGAGAAACCCAGATATTCCAAGTGTATACTTTGCTATTAAGTGCTTGTTCTTTTATTTTAGTTGTCTGCAAATATATACTTAGTCAAGGCAATGGATTTTTATATTTCTAAGTCAAATTAAAAACACAGTGTGACATACTCGGATGAACTTACATGATCTACCTTTCTCACATGAAGAGTTAAGCAACTCCCATGTTTAAGCAGTAACATTTCAATGGGACATGCACACACACACGCACACACACACACACACACACACACACACACACACACACACACACACACACACACACACACACACACACACACACACACACACACATCACTTTAACTGACAAAGCCAAACAAAAAATGACAATTGGCTTCAATGTGAAAGTTTCAGGAGTCATGGAACTCTTTAATACCTACCCCTCCTAGGGCTTTGCATCATGTTTAATGAGCATTGGGGTAGTAAATCTCAGTTCTTGGAGGTCCCACCCCAAAACTTATGAAAAGTGGTAATACGGCTATCTTATAACAAATTCCTAGGTGTACTCAGTGGCAATGGTTTGTAATTAGAGATGGAGGCAAGTGTCTGCCTTGCAATCAGCACTGCTTGCAGGAAAAAAAAATATTAGTGAGATTCAAAAGGATAGCTTTGTTTTGTACTGTTATGGACTACTGAGTCCTCAGTCAGGCACAAAAATCAGAGAACAGAAAAAAAAGTAATCTGTCAGTGCTGATTGTGACTTGAATTGGTGACATACCGTAGCAATATAATAGGCCATAGTGAAAGCCAGAGACAGAGGTAGAGGTTATGACCTACTGAAGAGCACAGGCAAATACCATCCCCATCACCCGCTCTCACATTTCCCCAACTTTTTTGTATTTTGAAGTCATTGTAGATAGTGCCCCACTGACCACCAATAAATTATCTATAAATCTAAAATCTGATTGCTAACAGGAGTATAGTCTCTCAACTCACACTACTGGTATTATACAGATTGCAGTATAAAAAAAGTACTTTGTGGAATCCAGTAGCTGTAGATATTTTATGATGTAACACAAGAAAATGGTCCTCCATTATGTTTTCTGCAGATGTTTTTCTTACTGTAAGGCCAACAGACTGACATTGTGCTGAATTATTATTAGTTTTGCAAGGTTATGGCTCAAATGTGTATTTTTAGAAAGGGATCTTACAGACCTAGAAACAGTGGATGTCAAAATCAGTTTGTTTTCAGGTATAATAAAATAGCTTTCACTTTTGATGCATGCAACCTGAGTTCTTTGCCTTTTCTCAGATTTAAACAGTTGACATATATGTGACATGCACAGCTTGTGGATAATGTGTGTGGCTGACAGGCATACCTTTCACAAGTCCAGATTTTTGCCTCATATTTTTGGTCTGTTCATTATAAGGTTTGTGGCTTTCTGGCAAATCATTGAAGAGTGAAGTTACTAAATAATGACACACATTTGAGATTCAGACTTTATATCCTTCAAAAAATGCATGCTAATACAAACTTGTTATTCTAGCAACTTTCTAAGTTTATAAGAGCAGTATTTGAAAGCTGTTCCTATTTTTGGGCCTCCACCCCATTATTTTAGGCTCCGTCCAGATTTCTTATTCTAAGAGGTAGAGAGGTATGCTGACAGGTACGTGGTTGATGTGCATGTGTGCTCCATCCTTATACAGTGGTTGGACATGCGTGCCCTACGTAACCTCAGTCATTGCCATGTGAACTGTGAGATCATGAAAAATGTGTAAATATAATTTTAACAGTAATGGTGACTGGCTTTATGCACGCCATAGTGCTAATACTCAGGCAAAAGCAACAGTAAGAGGACAGCTGACAGTTTCTTTTAGAGGGTATGCAGCTTTGTTACTTCCAGAGGGGATGCAGTTTAGTTATTTTCAGAGGGGATGCAGTTTAGTTTCATTCAGAGGGGGTGTAGTTTAGATATAATGACTCTGCAGCTATCCAACTAGTCATCTATAGCGGGATAACTAGCTACATAGTTTACTTGTATAAGCATGCAACAAGCTTCATTTATTCCATTCTGATATCTAATTGGTCTTATTCTGTCTCTTATACTTGATGGAAATGTTACACAATAAGACAACGGGAGAATTCTAAAGGTAGAAAAGAAAGACTGCTGGTTTTACAAAGATGGCTATCTGGTGCAACACTGTAATGCAGTTGTAATTAATTAGTCACCCATACTAACTTCAAAAAGTCCCTTCTGTCTCTCTTAAGCATGCTTTAAAAGTACTGCTACAGTTATCAGATGACATCTGCTTCTTTAGGAAATGCGTTTAGTTCCATACGTACAGCAACAAGATTACAGGTAATAGCATTGTAAAAAGTACACGGCTATTGCCCTGTGCTGAAAGTTATGTTTACTCATATATTCACCAATGATCCGATCCTATTTAAAGTGTGAAAAGGGTGACATTGCATTAGGGGTAGTCAAATCCCAAAAGTGATACATTTGTCATATAGGCTATTCTTATTAATTAGTATTTCAAGGCTGACTGCAGTTTTGCTATGTTGTCCCTCCCTTCAGTACATTCCAGAGTCTTGAAGATTGGAGTGCATTTTATAGACCACAAAATAACACATAGATTCCCCCTCATGAGGAGCTACAATTTTGAAAAGAGTGACATAGTTTGACATCATTGTGACTAGGTCATGTTGCCAAGCTCATCTATTTACGTAATTAGGAACAATGAACTACAGAATGGACATTAAAGTGTATAACTGGCCAGAAAAATTAGGTATACAATGAATCCATGGCCTCACTGGATGGCCTTTCTTATCACAATGGCAACCTGTTGGTCAAAGGTAAAATCCCATTCTGTGAGAATACTGTGTTCATTAACAGATTCTGTTTTAAAAGTTTTTCCCAGTTACAGCTGGTGACACAGACTGTATCCTTTCCAAAAGTTACTATTTCTTAATATTAAAGGCTAGACTATGATTTCTGCACAATATAAGTTGCATTTAGCCTTTTGTTGTGAATTATTGTAGTCAGTGGAGAGAAGATTGTGTTACCAGTTTCCAGTCATCCACAAACTTAGTGAGACAGATGCTATTGTAATCAGATTATCCACCTGCAAAGGAAAACAAAAATAAATGGGCTAAGAACTGAGTCTTGCAGCATCCCACTGGTAACAACAACTGATAAGGTGAATTGAACTCTCACCTTTACCAGATGGTTTCTACTGGAAGGCTAGTTTTCTGCACAGTTGCATGTGTATTGATTTCAAGTTTGCAGAGTTTGATTATAATTCATTCATGCAGGATACTGTCAAAGGCTTTCTAAACACCAGGCTAGGTCTATGTATACACTTATCCCTCCAGGCTAGGTCTATGTATACACTTATCCCTCCAGGCTAGGTCTATGTATACACTTATCCCTCATGCAGGGCAGCTGTAGCTCATCGAAAAGGTAAGCAAATTCAGAAGGCATGATTCAGCGCATGTTGAAAACATAAAAATATAGCATTTCCTAAAGGCTTATGATCCATTTGAACTAAATGAACCTTTTTTCTTTAGAGCCAAAATTAAAACTATGGGACTAAAATAATGTCTATGTTGAGTTTACATTAGGAGTGATTTAGGATTTGATCTCTTTATTGAATGAAGCAAGTTCAGAAATTTCTAAAGAACATATTTATCATGCGTCTTTTAAAGTAAATTGTAAACATTGGAAGACGTTTCTATGAGAAAAAGTTTTACCAATAAATCTATCGTTCTACATGTGTTCTGCTTGTTTTGTTTATAAAGATTATAATGAATGTTGTTTTGATTCTATACAGTTTTCCTTTGATTTTGTTTCCCAGTTGTCTCGGTCAAGCCCCCCCCTTTTCAGAATAAATACCACTTCAGGTATTCCCTCAGTTGGACCCTGGTCTTAACCCTAACTGCTCAGCATAATAAAGTCTAATTGCATTAATGTAACTGCTACTGAGACCACATTGTTGTCATCCGAGAGGAAGGTAAAGGAAGTGAAAGAGAGCTATCCTTTGTCTTTGTGTTCAAAAGGTGTTAGATATGTTAACAATTTTTTAGGTTCCCATTGTAGCTTGTTACCCAAACAGATTGATTTATTATGCCTATTCCTGGAAACAGTCCTTGAAAATAATATTTTCTTGTTCCATGACAACATTTACTCTCAGAAAGATTGGGTAGCTATGGGTACGCCATGTGTGAATAGCTATGCCAGTATTGTCATGGCTTGTTGGGAAGAGCAAAAGCTATTTACTATGGATAGTTTCAAAGGATCTGTAGGCTTTTATCGTAGATTCGTAGATGATTTGTTTCTTATTTGGAACAGTGACGAGGATAGCTTGTTGAGATTCTATGAAGAAATTAATACCTTGTCCTGTTTTTTGAAGTTTACTTTGAATTATTCTAGAATTAATGCTTCTTTTTTGGATGTTAATACTGAAAGATTCGACAATAGTTTGGTTAACACCGGTATACACAGAAAAACATGCTTTCAAAATTCTATTTTGCATAGAACCAGTATGCATCCGAGGCATGTTTTTAGGAGTGTTGTTAAAAGCCAGGTAATATGAGCTTCTAGACTTAATCCATTGGTTACTGGTTATGAACAAGAATTAATTGATTTGAAGAGTAGATTGTTGGACAGGGGCTATAGTTCCTTTGAGATTAATGAAGCTATTACTGCCGCTAGTCCTCTTAGGACCACTTCTGCCTGTCCTTATTTCTCTGAACAACCTGAGCAACCTGTTAATTCTGTTGGTATTAATATTGATGATCCATCCATAGTTAAGATTTCGGTTCATTTTACCTCAAATATACAATCCATTATGGACATTTTTAAGAAACATTGGGACATCAAAGTGTCACGTCATGTCGATATGTAAAGGAGGAGGAAAGGAGAGAGAGTTAAGGCAGAAATGGGGAAGAACAACCAGTGCAGAATGTGGAAAGCCAACATAAAGGGAAGCCAGGTGGTGTGGGGGAGGATAGATTTGTTTTGTGGAAAAGATGACCATTTTTCATTTTTTAGAAGGGGTAGAGGGGGAAGGTAGCAAGGAGAAAGTGCAAGGAGGAAAGAGTATGTATGTAAGGAAACAAGAGCAGACAAACAAAAATATAACATAGACTGAGACTGTTGGGGGATGTACTGACACAATGGGGTGGTGACAATGGAGCCACAGACTGAGGGCAGACAGCTCAGGATGGGGAGGACCAAACCACAAAAAATATTGGGGAGTGAGAAATAATGAAGGACAACACCATGATAAGTGATATGGAGAGATGCAGAGGACCTGTCAGACTAGCCTAGAGTGTAACCCACCTAGATGTTAGTCACCTGCATTGCTGACATCATCCAATGGCCATGTGACTTTATCAGCCACACAAGGAGATGCTCCGGGATGCCAGTATGAGAACCTCTAACTCACTCTTCACCAGCCACTACACCTGCCACTAGTGACACAGAGGAATCCCTGCACACAATTCTTAGAGGTGAAGCCTTTGACCCCTAAAAGGTAGCCTTCCAGTTCTCCTTCCACAGAGTGACTTTTATCACACTGTATAGAAAAAGAATGGGGCACTGTTGCTAACCCAACAGAAAGCACAGTGGCTACCATTTCACCTCTGCCTGCACCATAGATGTTCCTATAGAAAAGTAAATAAATACAACAGATTATTGCACATGTATGGCACAGTTTATCCAGATATTACAGTACAGCTAACTATAAATAGCATGTAACCCACCACTTTCAGAGCTTGTCATGTGTCTTTAGACAGGCTGGCTGATTGTTGTATGTTTCACAGTGACTGAGAATATTACTGTCTGAATACAATCTCTACTGCATATCCTTAACAACAGAAGGCAATGACAGCGACAGTTAATGAGCAGAATGTACAGTGTCAACCCAAGTATAGAATGTTTATAATATAAAGATGGATGCCTTTCCCTCTGTCTTTCACTTATGGAACATGTATGGGTGGCAGCTCTTCAGGTCACTGTACTTAAACCTGTACTGCTCACCATAGTGAGAGGTATCAGTGGCATCACTGAACCCATTGTTCTTGTGCAGCAGGTGAAGGGAAATTTTAGTTCCCAGGGTGCACCAGGCAGGAGCCCTGCTAAAATCAGTGTCTGAAGAGGTGTGTCTACTATGCAAATAAGAATGAGGAGAAAAATGGCAGGATCGTGCATACAGCCCCATGTAGTGGACATCAAATGATGTGTATTGTAGGGATGCGTGGCTGCTTGATTTAAGGTATCATCAGCATGGACAAGCAGCACTACAAGCTTTGCAGTACATCGCTGCCTTGGTATATAGAAATCCAAGTTTATCATTCAAAGGTGGTATAGGTGGCAATAATTTCTAACCAGGAAAATGAAGTCATTCACCTATAACAGACTATCATGACTACTAGCTGCTCTGAAGCAATCTGTGTCTCACTTTTCAAGCCATGAGAGGCCCAGTTATATTTGATCTCCTATCTCTTCCAAAAACCAGTGGCTCTACAAGCACCCACACAAAGTAACTAAATCTCCATCATGAAAAAAGACTCACTGAAGGGATATGCTGCTAACTCATTGTATTACCAGCTGATGGAATAAGTTATCAATACAAGTTAATCAAATTACTACTTTGACTATCTTTAAGGCTAGTCTTGATGACTGAATGGATAGACAGAAATGTACGCCAGGGTTATCATGTACAACCATACACAATATGTGTCGAGTTCTATTAAGTACTCGTAAAGGGTGGCAAGAACTTTTAAGTCGTCTGTCTACTTAAAAGTATATATAGAGATAGGCATCTTATAGTCCCCCATGATGACTAGCTTTGCATTGTTCTTAAGTTCCTATATTTCTGTAAACTGTCGCCTATAGCTCCAGAATGCGAACTGAGATTTCTATACATCAGGAAAGAGTGCCTTGTGAGTGTGTGGGCATGTGAAAGATTTTCAAGATACATATTAGGATTAGAAACCATTCAGCTCCAGACTGAGCATAAGTCATTGTTACCACTATTTCCTCTGATCTTAGCAAAGTAACACCTACATGTTAAAGGCTACTTAAGGGAATGAGAAGGTTTAATTACCAGAGCAATTCATGTGCCTGGAAAGCAGTTAATCATAGCAGTGATATCATAAAGAAATCCTACATTGTCAGAAACTGAAAAAATTTTTACCATCTATGTGAAGGGAATAATTTCAACTAAACAAGCTACTACCTAGAGACTAGAAAAGAAAAATTAAACCAAGCTACCAAAATTGACTATGAGTTCCAGACTGTTATCCAATATGTCTGAGATGGATGGCTTAGTCATGTGACACATGCATAATTATTACACAGTCAGAGCACAACTGTCAGAACATGATGGCTTATTACTCTACCAAGTCAGAAGTATACTACCTGCACCACAACATGCTGAAGTGCCAATACAAATACATGAAGGACACCAAGGTCTCACCAAATGTTGTGAAATAGTCGAAATGTCAGTATGATGACTCAACGTTAGTCTGGACATTGCTAAGCTTGTGTCAAAGAGCCAGTTCTACATTGCTGATAAACCATCTTAAATGGAGAGAGCCACTAACACTAACAACCTTATCACAGTGTACTTGCCAAGCATTGCTGCTGAACTGTATGAGTTTGAAGACAAACACTTCCTCACAGCTGTGGACTATTACTCTCATGACATGGAGACAATACCTGCACCGGCAATGACTAGCCAACAATTAAGATTCAAGACTATGTTCACAAGATATAGAATATTTGTTAAGCTGGTTACTGATAATGGTAGGTAGTTCATGACAAATGAATTCCAACAATTTACTGACAACTGTAATAATACGTATACCATGTCAAGACCTCATTATCCTCAACTGAATGGAGCCACAGAGAGAGCACTCAAAATAGCCAAGAAGATTATGACACAATCTGATAATCACAGAGCTCCCATGTCATATCAAAGTACTTCACATACTGCCATAAGCGTAAATCCTGCACAGCTAATGCTACTCCACATACTGCCACAGGAGTAAACTCTGCACAGCTTATGCTGCTCCACATACTGCCACAAGCGTAAATCCTGCACAGCTAATGCTACAATACGTATTGCCACAAGAGTAAATCCTGCACAGCTAATGCTACAATACATACTGCCACAAGAGTAAATCCTGCACAGCTAATGCTACAATACATACTGCCACAAGAGTAAATCCTGCACAGCTAATGCTACTCCACATACTGCCACAAGAGTAAATCCTGCACAGCTAATGCTACAATACATATTGCCACAGGAGTAAACTCTACACAGCTTATGCTGCTCCACATACTGCCACAAAAGCAAACCCTGAACAGATAATGCTACTCCATATACAGGAGTAAACCCTGCTCAGCTAATAGTACTCCACATACTGTCACAGAATTAAGCCCTGCATAGCTAATGCTACTCCACATACTGTCACAAGGGTAAACCATGCACAGCTATTGGTACTCCACGTACTGCCACAGGGGTAAACCCTGCACAGCTATTGGTACTCCACGTACTGCCACAGGAGTAAACCATCTCAGCAAATGCTAGGAAAATAAAGTCTGACATGCTGAAGTTCAGTTCCAAATCTGTTCCTTATGATTTAGTTAAACAAAATAACCAAAGAGCTAAAAATGTTACTCAGCACAACCACTACCTATCCTTCAATCAGGCCAACCAGAGAACCTAAAGTTAGACAGAGGAAGTGGGACACAACAGGTGCAACAGCGATAAAAACTGATAAACTGAGGTCATATATGGTTAAAAAATGAGGATGGTGCCATAGTTAGATGCAGTCAAAGGCATATTCAAGTAGCTCAGCATGAGTCCGTCAAATTCTGAGAAATAAGAATTAAGTGTTGGAGCTGACAACAACTAAACAACTAGTAAGAATGTTTTGTTTAGCAAAAGTCTTATCACAACCTAGTATCTGAGATAAAGGTGGAAGTTCTAAATCCACAACATGTGATGACTGACCATGTGCTCTCTAATTGAGTGCAACTGTTCCAGATCCTGTTAATCCTGTTTTGCTAAGAAATTCTAAGCATAATATCCTGTCATAAGTTTGTCTAACCATTTTCCTTCTACAAGTTCAAGCCACACTTGCAGTGCTGTTCAAAGTGACATGTAGTGGAACAAAAGTCAAGATGCCAATTCGTCATGAAGATTGTAACTGAGTAATAAGGATAGACAAGTGACTTTCAGATTTTTCTTATGTTGGGAAATGTTTTGCTAAAATAATGTCCACATTAAGTGCTATTCAGTGAACAATTGTAATGCTGCATATGTTAAAAGAAAAGTACTACATAGTTAATGCATTTTTCAGTTTTAAATGTGTGCACTGACAGGACCATTCCAAAATGTTGAATATGTGCATCAGATGTGCATATATCCATACTTTGTAATTTCAGAGAGAGAGAGAGAGCTTTCTCTTTCCTTAGGAAGGGGATGTGATGATAGTTGATATAAAGTTGTACGAGTCTGTATATATTGTAATTATGTATTATAGCCAGCCCCACATTCAGAAATCTTATTTAGTATTGCCGTTTTACGAAGTATTATGTCTAGTACCGCCTGCAGGTACATTCATGAGGAGTGAATCGTTATTGTTAATATCTTACTTACTGTGCTGCTTGACAATTTGGGCACACAGAAGGGTGCCCTGAAGCCTTGGAAGCTGGCCAGCTGTTATATCTTATCATATAGTTAAGGCTAGTGAAGTGTGAAGAACATATGAATGTTCAACTAACTGGATTTCAAGTGAATGTTTCAATCAAGTGTTGTTTCTGGATTGTTTTGATTCAATAAAATATTTCAACTAAGTGCCATAAACATGTCCTGTTCAGGAACATAAACCACAAATCAAGCCAAAAAAGCACTCTAGACACAATCCAGCTTGCTACCTACTTAATCACAATCTAGCTTGCTACCATTGAGTAGTTAACAACCGTTGTCTCTTCTTTTACATGTGTGTGAATTCTGTATATAATTGCTGCTTTTAGAATGTCTGTTGTTTCTGAAGAAGCATGTCGTTAAAAGGAGGAAAGTGCTAAAAGTCTCAAGTGATTTTGTAGTTCCTGTTGTTTGGAGTGTTTTCTTTGGGTGAATATGGCAGTTGATGCAAAGCTCAAGGTTGCAAACTTCAGTTCCGCTGTACAGGGTTTGACTCCCTCTGCTCTCATTTGTCTGCTGTGTGACCATGAGCATGTCCTTACATTGCTCTCAGGTTGCTTATGGTTAACAACTAGTTATTACTTCTATATTTCAAGATACAGGTAGGGCTGCCCACTTCAGGTCAATATGTGGACTAAAAAAAAAATCAACAAAAGGTTTTGGCCAACAGGTAGAGATATCAATTATTTGCAGGTATTTGAATATTTGAATGAGATTGTGTAATAGTGGGGATTTGTAAGTGCATCCTTTTCAACTATTGTACAACTCTGGCATTAGAATACATACAGGAACATGAAGGTGTAAAGGGTGCACGTGCATCATAGGTTCATAGGTATATTCTACACTAATGACCACCATGGCCTTTATAATTCTAGTCATGCAACCCAACCCAGTGGTGTCCCTATGTATATTGGGTGTCTGTTAGGAGGCGCATGTTATAGGTTCATAAGCTGGTACTAAGGCCTATACAAGCCTAGCCATAACAATTCCCTGGCTATTTCTTCTCACACTATTTACTTCCTGGACCCCTGTCTAGCAGGGCGACTGACATGATCCCCGTGGTGAATTTCCTTTCTCCCATCCAATCATCAAGGTTCCTTTTGAAGAGGGCCAAAGAGGCACTCTGCTTGACATGTATGGGCAGTCTAATTCCAGAGTCTGGGGAGTCTCTGTGTCAGGAACCTATCCCTCCAGCATGTTTTGTTTATTGTGATGACAAGGTTTAGATCCCTGGAGCATGTGGCTCTGAGGGATTGGGATTTCTTTAAGTGCAGCATGTCCAACAGCTCTGGGTTTGACATGGCCTTGTATGTTAAGCAGAGATCGCCTCTGAGTAGATGATATGTAACAGAGTATAGCTGGAGTTTTTTAAGGTGGTCAGCATAGGGCATCTGCTTTAGGCCTGTGTTTCTTTTAGTGAGGTATTTCTGCTACCTTTCCAGTTGTTGCAGTTGTCTTGAGAGGTACATACCAAATGGGGCATTGTATTATATGACGGGTCTAATGAGGGATGAGTACAGTGGGACAATGACCTCCTTTTTTCTGGATGAAAAGCCTTTAGTGATGAGGTGTGCCACATAGAAGGATTTCCTGACTGTTGTGGCGATGTGGTTATCGCAGCGGAGACCACTGTCCACCTGTGTCCCTAAGTCTCTTATCACACTTTCAGTGTTTAGTGTACTGCCACCTATGTGGTAATTCACGGGTACATGTTTTTTCCCCAAAGGGGATAACTATACATTTCTCGGCATTGAGCTTGAGCCCATGGCTCTGGCACCAAGCATCTGTTTCTGTAAGGCCCTTTTGTAGAGTATCCACATCATTTGGAGATTCAATAATGGCTCCCAGTTTGCAGTCATCTGCGAACTTTGTTAGCCAGAGTCCCTTAGTATTGGCCTGTACTTCAGAGAAGTAGATGCCAAACAAGAGTGGTCCCAGGACTGAACCCTGAGGTACTCCACTTGTCTGGAGCTGGATTTGGAGTCAGCTACTTTTACAGTATGAGTTCTGTCAGTAAGCCAGTTGGCAACCCATCGAGTGATGTAGGGATTAATGCCCAGTAAGTTTATCTATGATTCCAAAGTGGGGGATGGTGTCAAAGGCCTTGCTGAGGTCCAGATAGGCTGTGTGGACCGCCTTACCCTCATCCACAGCTCTGAAGACTGATTCGAAGAAATCAATCAGGTTCAGGAGACAAGATCGGCCCTTCACAAACCCAAACTGGGTGGGGCCCAGTGTTTGAAGGTTGCCAATGTCTTTGTTTATAAGTTCCATGATAATACGTTCCATGGCCTTACAGATCAGGCTCATCAGACTGATGTTAGTTTGGAAGTGGCTAGTATTTTACTTATTATCTGCCTCTGTCCATTAGACACATGGGGGGCAGACAGAGTGAATTTATGATTTCACATGCAATGGTCAAGGTTACATTTGAATCGGGTCAGGGATGAACTCTTTCACACAGATGAGGAGACTATTCTATAGCATGGGTATCCTTTGAGGCACATATCGGTCTCACTACCTTGTACAATTTATGTCTCAGGCAATGTTTAAATCCTTGGATCAAGCAATTCTAAGGCTGCTTGTTTTGTGACTGTGCAAAATAGCCATCAGGACTAGATCTGAGGATGCCTTACATCTCAGGCAAAGATCTCCTCTTGGTAACCTGTAGGAGACTGAGTATAGTGATGGGGCATTAAGGCAATCTGGACAGGATGGTATATTAATACCCTGGATTCTTCTGGTGAGGAACCTCTGAGGGTATTCCAACTGTTGCAAATGCCTAGCCAGGTACATGCCAAAGGGGACATTGTACTCAATGATGCATCTGATAAGGGCTGAGTAAAGTGGTACTATAATATCCTAAGACCTAGCTGCCATACCTTTACTTATAATTTGGGCAACATAGAATGCCTTTCTTACTATCTTGGCTACAAGTTGGTTGAAGTTCAGC
Source organism: Protopterus annectens (assembly GCF_019279795.1). Classification (NCBI taxonomy): domain Eukaryota; kingdom Metazoa; phylum Chordata; order Ceratodontiformes; family Protopteridae; genus Protopterus; species Protopterus annectens. The sequence continues at coordinate 243,935,237 of NC_056750.1, forward strand.
TTACTGTCTTCTTGTGTTCACAGATCTCTAACTACCAGGTCAGCTCTTAGGGGTATTTTATCAGTGGAGTAATTGGCTTGTGTGGGCATTTTCCCAAAGCACCATGATGCACTTCTTGGTGTTGAGTTTTAAATCTGGCTTTGGCACCAGTCATTTGTGTGTGTTAAACCCTCTTGCAGGATGTTAGAGTCATGGAGGGAGAATCTATGATAGCTACCAAATTATAGTAATCTGTGAACTTTCTGAGCCAGGGGCCCTTGACATTAGCTTTGACTTCAGAGAAGTTGATTGCAAAAGGAGCTGGACCAGTACAGATCCCTGAGGTACTCTGCTGGTGACTGGTTTCTTGGTAGAGGTGGTCTCACCAATCCTGACTTCTTGGGTCGTATCTGTTATCTGGCAATCCAGTGAGTTATGTAGGGATTTATGCCTAGTGAGTTTGTCAACAATACCTGAGTGCAGGATCATACTGAATGCCTTAGCCATATCAAGGTAGATGTAATGCACCATCTTCCCCACATCCATTGTCTTTGTGACCCTCTCAAAGAAGTGTACCAGGTTAAGTGGGTAAGACCTTACCTTGACAAAACCAAACTGGGATGGATCCAGTGTCTGTAGGTTGTCAAAGTCCTTGTTGATCATTTCCATGATAATTTATTCCATGGCTTTTCATATTAGACTTCTCAGACCAATGGGACAGTAGTTTCCAGAGTTGGTTGATGGACCACTTTTGTGAAGAGGGATGACTATTTTACTCCTCCATTTATTTAGTACGTAATCTCTTTTGCAGCTGCAGTTGAAAAGTGCATCAAGCAGTCCTAATTTTATGCTATTTAAGAAGCAACCTGGAATATTTTGAGGGCTCACAGAGGCAGTGTTTTGGTCTTTGCAAGCACCACTGCTTCCTAATGATAGTTTAGGTGATATGCTAGAAGGCATTTCACAGGGATAGCGGGGGGGGGGTGAAGTTTGAGCTGAATTTTGTCAGCAAGAAGACTCAGTATATCTCTTTGCTCAGTGAAGGTGGTGCATTTACCACCATTTCATCACACTGTTGTATGTTACTGTTAAGGTTTCAGACATGGCAGAAGAAGGCCTTGTGACTGTCCTTAGCCTGAGAGGGTATCCTAACCTCATAGTTGGCCTTGTTGAACTTCATCCACTTAGATTCTTGCTTAGTTTAGACAGAGAGCTCTTGTGTTTATGACAGTAGCTCTTTTCTGATTTTGGCCATAACTTTTTTTTTTATTTGTTAAATACCCTGTTAAGGCTGGGATACCACCAATGTGGTTTGCTTTAGGTGTTTTTTATGGACTTACTTCTGTTAATTACATAAGTTCCTCTGTAGCCATTCACATGTTTGTATAGGGAATCTGTGAACAAATCTGCATAGGTTACAGTGATTTTGAGGTTCAGGAAACATTGAATGTTTGACAAAGTGTTGCTTAATAGAATGTAGTTTGCTTTAGAATAGTTCCTGACTGTTACAGGTTTAGTTGGCTTTTCCAGGTGAATTTTTATTTTGAAGGAGACAGCTTTGTGATCCAACCTGACCAGTGAGGACATGGCATCTGGGAATGCAGCTCTCCCCATGTTGGTGAGTACCAGGTCCGATATGTTTGACCCTCTGGCAGGGGCACACACTATCTGATCCAGGATATTTGTGTTAATAAAGTCCAGGGAACATAGTGTTTATGAGTTTCAGTCAGCATATGTGTCCAAGTCTATGGGGGGGTAGTTAAAGTCCCTCATGGATAGGATATTTGGTTGGGTGGTGAGTGTCTCCAGTAGTTCTAGGTATGAGTTATGAGATTCATGAGCATATATGGTGACCTATAGTTAGCTAGGATACACAAAGATAATTTATGGTGACTTGCACATGGATGAACTCCAGGATATCATCCTGTTTAACCATCCTGGTGGTATATTTGCTGCTGATATACATCAAGACATCTCCACCTTTAGACCTTGTCTGTCCTGCTGTTGGCCTAAATGTGTGGAAGGCACTGTAGCCTTGCACTGCCAGAGTACTTTCTGTGGCTTTAAACCAGGTCTGGGTAATGGCACAAAAGTCTACATTATCCAGAGTGAGGAGTGTCTCCTAGTCTTGCAGTAACACCTTAACACCATAAAGTTGCTTTGATGTTTTTTATTTATTTATTTTTTGTTATACTATGTTGGAAGGTTTGGCATTTTGGCATTTTTCTAAAGATGGTTGTAAGGGGTAGATAATGTTTTAGCCAATATCTGAAAGGCTGGGGAAGGCAAGTGCAGACCATCCTTGGCAGAGTAAAATGGTGTGTTAACCATGTCCGGTCATGCTGACAGATATTGAATCCCCCTAAAATGACACCAGAAACTAAGCAAATTGTTAAAATCAGTCATTTTTTGTTCATACTGTGGCATCATCCTTGTTGAAGGTAGAATACTCCTCAATAGAAGGCACATACCTGTCTCTGGCACATATATCTCTCTTCATATAGTCCAGGGAGGTACATCTCAGGTTATTTACCGGATATGGACTGTGATAGAGTCATATTTATATCTATGGTGTAGTGACTTGTGTGCTTGCATGATATGCAGATCCTAGCTGCAGATAAGCAGCTGACCATTCTCTTCTCCTTGTCTATCATGGTGATTGGGCTATCTGTGTGTCATGCAATAAAATCCCCTGTGACAAGAGTCGTAGGCAAAGTGTTTGGTTTCCTTATTGGCTTTGATCTTGGGAGAACATTGGCTGTAGGCTTATAAATGGCATTTGTTGATTTTGGCTTGTGCTTTAGAGATTTCTGAGGACTGGTATTGCTGTTTGTAGGCTTAGAAGATCTTGAAGGTTTGGGAAGGTTTCTATTAAAAAAAACAAATAAATAAATAAAACAAGTAATCTCCGTGCTATCCCTGAAGTCTCAAAACAACCCACTAAACAAGTGTAGTGAGTCCAAAAAACAAAACAGTGTAAGAAACTTCTCTGTGTGGAAGATTTTTAGTCCATATATCTCTAATCACTGTATATTAATCAGATCAGACAAAAGTAGTAGAAGTAGCGAACTTAAACTCGTCTTAAGTAAAAAAAAAATAATAAAAAATATATAATTGTACAGAATTACTAAATATTTGAAATTAATCCAAGCAAGGCAGTCTGTTTCCAGTCAAAAATCCTTTATTTATTACTTAATAAAGGATTTTTGACTGGAAACAGACTTACCTATTCTATTTTGTTTTCTGTTTTGAGAAATCTGCTTGGCCTCAGATGTTTTTATTCTATGTGGTAGATAGAATAAATTACCCAGGCTTAAATTACCCAGGCTGCACATTTAACATATTTTTTTCATTGGTTAATTTGTTTTTTGAGTGATACTTGTTGAATTTTAAACTGCCCACCTTACTGAAAATTGAGTTTTATAAGCTCCTTCCTTCCTTCACTGCTATTGATATCTTGAATTATTTATTTGCATTTCTTTATGCTTATTTTTGAAAAACGGGCATTTTCCCTCTCATTATCTTTTCTACTGATTTACTTGCACTGAATTCATTATCTAGCTAGCTGGATAAATAGCGTATTTTTATACTCTAGCAAGCTCCTTTCTGTGTTGTTACATCAACAGAACAGAGAATTTTCCATCTAGTGGTAATCTGGTCTGTATTGCTTGGGGAAACGTAATAGAGTTTCCTGTATGTAGGTGTTGTATTTGCTGGAGGGCTTATAAATCAGCTTATCTTGTTTTTAGTCCCTTTATAAGTTCGACACAACAAACTAGCTCTTGGATCATTTCTACAAAGTGAAGTACCTCTATTGAATAGTCTCACTTTATAAGCTATTTAAAACACACTGTTGTTATCTTGAATGACTTATTGCCTTTCCTTAAGTTTAAGTTTGTTTATGGTAGCATCTCACTCCAGACACTGTTTTATTTTGCTTTTACATTAGGAAGACTGGGATTATTCATTTAGTAGCAGTAGGTGTTTACCTGGTCTGTCTGAGTTGGGAAGTACACAAAAGAGCTCTATGTGTAGTCGTGTTATTGGCCAGAGAGCTCAGTAGTCAGTTTTCTGAATTTCCAGTGCTGGTAGAAACTTGGCACATTTGCACAGAGCTGGTCACTGTGCCAGTGCCCTTTACAGGGGCAAATATCTAGAAACATTGCTTATTTTCATTATACTGTGAAAATTTACTGTCTCATTTACTGTTTTATTTATTTATTTATTTTTTGCACTTCTTTAAAGTTTAAAGTCGCATTTTCAAACGGCTGTAAGGGCTGTTGTTCTGCACTGAAATACATTAAATCTAGTGTTTCTTGGTTAGTATTAGGTGTCCATTTGTGGTTCCTTAACACTCGGGCTCCAAAACCAGTCATTTTACATGAAGAGGGTCAAAGTCTGTACTGTTGTAGCAGGAGAGGGATCAGGGATGATTTCATCTAACTGAGCTAAGAATTGCTCATGGAAAGCTCATTGTGTGCTTACCTGATTGGCCTTAGGGCATTGCTAGTGTAAAACTTGCTTTTTTTTCATCATATATAAGTCTTGCATTTGTACAAAGCTGCTCTTCCTGCAGCAGTCATTACTGGTGCGGTGCCTTATACATATATATATATATATATATATATATATATATATATATATATACACACACACATACATACATACATACATACACAATCACCAGAAGTTGAAATTTCCCTATAAAAAACACCTCAGAGAACCTTACCTCAAGTCCTGTCTTACTCACAGGACAACTAGTTTGCACAGTGAGCAGCATTTATGCATTTAGGTAGGACTGTTCGGGGTTACCTTACCTTATTATAACATCCAGGACTATTATAACTCAGAGAGTATCTGGTTTGGGTGCTGGGCAGCATCGCTGGTTAGGTTAGCTGCAGATTACACCAAGTAAGCACCCTTCCTTTGTCCAGTTAAAAAACACCCTCCACACCTATCTCTTGAAGTACACATTAGGACTTGCAACCATCGATGAGCACTTTCCTGCTATCTTTGCATCCAGCTTGGTGGACATGGGCATCCTGAGGCAATGTAGCGATTGCCTTATGTACACTGACAACCACTTAATTCTCAAACAGACAAATACAGTATGTGAGAGATGTAGTTACACATTGACACTGGAGGCGTGACTCTCACATACAGACACAAAAAGCAGCAAATAGGTTGTTAGTGACTCACATGCATCGTAACTTCATCCACAAATGACAACACACATAGACTCACATATGCAGAGGCACTCATATTTAACTTACGCAAACCTCAATGGCCTCTCGTGGCAGTCCTCAGAAACTCCACATGAACACAAACAAGACTGTTCCTGTCACATACCAAGCCATAATGTGAAAAACTCCACAACCCAATATTCTGGTTATAGGAGATTCCATTGTAAGATAAACTGACAGGTTCATAGGTAGGTACTAGGCTATCAGCCCAAGGGCCTAAGTAAGCCTAGCCAACAAGGTTTCCTGGCTTATGCCACCCAAGAAAGTTATTTTCCTGTGCCACTGTCAGGCAGAGCCACAGAAGTGATCCCTCAGGGTGGATGTCCCTCTTACCAGGCTGTATAAGGAGGGGGTTACAGTTAGTTGCCTGTCAGGGCCCAGGATCTGCCAAGATCATGCAAGCACTCAGATCGCTTACCCCTAAGTACCAGTATGACTCGGTCATAGTCCATGTGGGCTTGAATGACCTGAGATGTACCTCTTTGAACTATATGAAGAGACATGACCGAGCTCTCAGAATATGTGTCACAGGCAGGTGTGAGCCAGCACTGAGCAGCATTCTTCAATCTCCAAGGATGATGCCACCATACCAGCAGAAAATGATCAACTTTAACAATTGCCTTAGCTACTCATTCCAAAGGGGTCCAATACTTTTCATCTGGGAGGACATGGCTTACATGCCACAGTATTTTGCCAGGGATGGTCTTATAGGTACATACGTTGGTAATGGGCTATCTGCCCAAAGGCATATATTAGCCCAGTCACGTTGTGCGGTATTCACCACCCCTTTAGTAGTTCCCTAGACCCTTGTACTAGCAGCTAGTACCCTTGGCCCCTATCTAGTAGTGCTGTTGGTGTGATCCCCGGTGTGAACTTTCTGTTACCCATCCACTCATCAAGGTTCCTCTTGAAGAGTGATAGTGAGGGGCTCTGTCTTATGTCATCCCTAGGCTTTTGGATATTGGCCAAAACATTACCCCCCTCTACAGTGCCTTTTTTAGGCATTGCCAAACAGCCAAACTTTCAAACATCACAAAAGCTACTCAGGACAAGATAAAGGTGTTACTGCACAATGCTAGAAGTCTCAAATAGAAACTTGACTCCTAGAAGCTCTCCTCACCCTGGAGAATGCTGAAATCTGTGCACTCTTGCAGTGCATGACTATGAAACCTTGCAAACATTCCAACCACCCACTGAACATGAAAGAACAAAAGCTGAGGTGTATCTATCTACATAAAGGATAATCACACCTCAAGTCTGGTCAAACAATATGTCATGCTCAAGCTACTCCATGTCGAACTAACCAGGGGAAAAATACATTCCTATATTCTTGCTAGCTACAGGTCCCCCCAACATGAATCAGGAAACCCATACATCATACCTGAAGTTACTAGAATCACTCACCATATTCATGGATGATGTTAACTACTTCTGCATTAATTGTGTGACATACATGACCACTAACATGCAGGCCCAATGATTTCATGACTCTTCTAAATTCTGCACTCCCACTAGTGGAACAAATATTCTAGATCTGGTACTAACAAATATGGGACACAGCATTGCACTCCCACTAGTATGATGTCCTCACTGGCAAGATCAAATCACAAAGCGGTCTCCCTTGAAATAAAGGTAAAATTAGCCCCCAAGTAACCCGAAAAACTAAGAAATTCTCTAAGGTAAATTACCTTCTATTAAGGGATGACATAGCAAGTTTCCAAGCTCCCCCAAATACAGAAAATACAGAAATCTTAGCAGAGGTGAACACAAAAAGACTTGTATGGCCATATAAACAATTGCATAGAAAGAGCTGTACCAGACTGAAATAAACTCAGGTCAAACTGCATAAATAAGCCACCCTGGTGGACCCCCTGGTATTAATGGCAAAAAAAAGAAAATCCTGTGGAGAAGTAAAAGGGAATGTGTGCAACAAAGCAAAAAGTCCCTCATTAGTCTAAACAAGTGAATCAGGGAACTAGTCAAGTTTCTGAAAGCAGACTGAGGTAAAAATAGTCTCCAAAAGTAAAGATACCCATAAGGCATTTTTCAATTATACCCACAATCTTAAAGGCAACACCCAACAATGTGCGGAATTAATTGCAGATGACATCACCTATACTAAGCCAGATATATAGATATAGCAAATCTGATGGCTGATAAATTCAGCTTAAACGTCACCACCCCATCATCTCTAGCTCTCCCCCAAGAAATACCATTCACCACTCCACTACTAATTATCACCAAAGAACAGGTTACTACTGTCCTCGCTAAAGCTAAAAACATGGCTTCTATGGGGCTTGATGATATGATATATCTGGTTGCTTCTTAAACAGCTTAAATCACCAGGCCAATTAGTTTCTCTATTTAACCACAGCCTTTGGACTGGCTTTGTCCAAATAGAGTGAAGGACAACTACAGTCATTCTTCTGCATAAAGGGAGACCATCTAGTGATCCAGGAAATTACAGACCCATAAGTATGACTAGTCTTATATGTAAAGTCCATGTAAAGAATAATCATGGACCTGAAATAATGACATAGAAAACCTGATAAATAATGACATAGAAAACCTCCAAACACTGGACCTGACCCAATTTGGCTTTGTCAAGGGCAGGGCATGCCTACTGAATCTGGTGGATTTCTTTGAGAAAGTCACTAAGGCCAATGATGAGGGTAAAAAAGTACATAATACCTACCTTGACCTAGCGAAAGCATTTGACACAATTCCCTACTCAGGTATTATAAATAAACTCACAAAACTGGGCATAAATCCCTTCATCACCAGATGGATATCCAATTGGCTCATGGACAGGATACATGTGGTTAAAGTGGGTGAATTCAGATCCAGCAGGAGGGCAGTTACTAGTGGTATGCCACGGGGCTTAGTGCTGGGACCACCCCTGTTCAGAACATACTTTTCTGAAGTCAAGGCTAATGTGGAGAGCCACTGGATGACAAAGTTTGCCAATGACTGCAAGCTGGGGGCAATCATTGAATCCCCCAGTGATGTAGATATCATTATGTAGGGTCTAGATCAGACAAATGATTGGTACCAGAACTTTGGGGAGTCAAATACCACTGCAAATTACATCAATATTACACCCCTAAGAGTAAACTCAGGGGGTGAGAGATCTAGGTACACAGAGCAATAGTAGCCTGAACCTTGAGCACAATGTGTCCACAGTGGTGAGAATCTCCTTCTAGGTACTTGCAAGTAAATGTATGGCATCCAGCTCCAATGAATTTATAGTCCTGCTGTACTCAGCCTTCATTAGACCAATAATTAAGTACAATATGCCATTTGTCATGTACTTGACTAGGCAGCTGGAGCGACCTCAAAGGTTCCTTACAAAGAATTACAGGGTGAAAACAACATGTCCTATGTGGATAGACTAAAAGCCCTCTCTTTCTTTACTCTGCTCCTACCAATTATTAAGGGGTAACCTATCACTGACCTACAAGCCGCTCACAAATCCAGCCACGATGGAGATGCTACATATCCGCAAGTCAAACAGCATGAGGGTCACCTGATCTACGGATCTAAACTTAGTCATCAACTCAAAACATGCTGGAGTGACAGATAAGTGCCTCAGAGATAGCCAGTAATTTTGAACAGGCTTTCTATTCACATTCAGCAGAGTCCTTCCCTGGCCCTCTTCAAATGCAGTTTGAATCAATGGATGGGAATCATAAATTCACACCTGGGGTAGCTCCTATGTCCTTTATTGACAGGGTCAGTCTGTAACATACTCAAGGCATAGGCACAAACTGATGCCATCCTCTTGTCCCTAGGGACCATATAATGGGTAAAATCAGGTTATATTATTCTATGCATAGTTGGGATTATATAAAATGTTTGTGTAATTTTTTTTCTTTATTCTGATGAAGTTCTGTAGCATATGGTAGAAAGAGCTTAATTTTATGTAATAAAATAAAAGTTTCTGTGACAGCTTGACAGTGTTTTGACAGTGTTTTCATTGTTATATTGGCTGGATTTGTAAGGGCTCTTAAGCCATTAGCCTAGTAATCTCCTATGAACCTATGAACATAAGACAAAAACAAATAACTATGTACATCTTGAAATAATGAAGTTTAACCCTCCTAACTGGAACATTTGTGCCAAATAGGCAGCTGCTAACAGAGGCCCAAATTAACCTAAAATTGGAGTTATCCATACTAAGACACATACTATTGCCTGTGCTTATACTTACACTAATTGATGTCTGTTCTTTTTTATCTTTAGCCCCATGTGAAAAAAGCTTGCATGCTTTCAGAAATCATTACCTTTTAGCCTTGAAGAAACCAGTGTTCTGTCTTTTATTGCCTATTATCAGCTTGTCTCTATGGAAACATTTCCCTTGTGACTCTTATTTCAAAACCCTGCTCAAATGACCTTACTGCTTCTATACATCCACATCTCTTTCTTCTTTTAGCCCCATTCCCAACTATCTTTCTCCATCCCATACTGCTTTGCACTACTTCCATTCATAACAACATTCCCTAATAGTATCTAGTCCACACTGTACCGTTTATTTTTCATAAATAAACATTCATTTCTTCTTATTTTGATTATATCATTATACTCTAGTCCTTCATAATCCTCTGTTCCTTATATTCCAGTGAAGATACCAGGACAACCTAACTCTCTTCTTTTATAGGTTCATAGGTTGATACTAGGCTATCTGCCCTAGGGCATTTATAAGCCTAGCCAGAGTGTTTTTGGGTTTCGCCTCCCTTTTAGATTAGTTAAGGTCACAGAAAATAGCCCTTTTAAAGTTACTGTGCCTCTGTCTAGCAAGGACATAGAAGAGATCCCAGGGGTAAACATACGATCCCCCATCCACTCGTCAAGATTTCTCTTGAAAAGCGTCAGTGAGGGGCTCTGCCTAACATGGATTGGGATCTTGTTCCAGAGTGAGGGGAGCCTTTTGGATATGAATCTGTCCCTCCAACATGTCCTATTTATTGCCGTGCTGAGGTTTAAGTCCCTGGAGTGTGTAGCTCTAAGGGATTTGGATTTCCTGAGGTGGAGCATGTCCATTAATTCTGGATTGGACATGGCTTTATACGTCAGGCATAGGTCGCCTCTGAGCAGGCGGTAAGCAACTGAGTAGAGCAGGAGTTCCTTTAGCTGAACTGCATAGGGCATCTGTTTGAGGCCCTTGATCCTCTTGGTGAGGTACTTTTGGGGTCTCTCCAGTTGCTGCAGGTGTCAGGTAAGGTAGATCCCAAAGGGGGCATTGTATTCAGTTATGGGCCTGATGAGTAGAGGGGCACAATGACCTCTCTTGATCTAGATGTGAACCCTTTCGTGATAAGGTGGGCTATATACAAGGTCTTTCTAACCACTTTGGCAACGTGATTGTCAAAGGAGAGATTACTATCTACTTGGGTCCCCAAATCCCTAATTACTTCTTTCGTACTTAATGGATTACCACCTATGTGGTAATTTGTGGGCACTTTGTTTTTCCCAAAGGGGATGACTATGCACTTTTTGGCATTTAGCTTGAGGCCATGGCTCTGGCACCAGGTATCCATCTCTGTGAGACCTTTTTGGAGGATGCTTGTGTCAGCCAGAGAGTCTATTATGGCTCCCAGTTTGCAGTAATCTGCGAACTTGGTCAGCCTTAGTCCTCCCGTGGTAGCATGTACCTCAGAGAAGTATATACTGAACAAGAGAGGTCCCAGGACTGAGCCTTGTGGGATGCCACTTGTAACTGGTTTTGAGTCTGACATGGCACCTGCAATTCTGACCATGTGGGTTTTATCCCTGAGCCAGTTTGCAACCCATCTTGTGACATAGGGGTTGATATTTAAGCTGGTGAGCTTATTTCTGATGTCCGAGTGGGGTATTGTGTCGAAGGCTTTTGCGAGGTCCAGGTAGGCTGTGTGGACTACCTACCCTTCATCTATGGCCTTAGTAACTGTTTCAAAGAAGTCAACTAGGTTTAAGATGCAAGATCTGCCCTTAAAGCCGAATTGGGTAGGATCCAGTGTCTGGAGGTTCCCAATGTCTTTATTTATGAGTTCCATGATGATACGCTCCATAGCTTTGCAGACCAGACTAGTCAGGCTTATGGGGCGATAGTTACCGGGGTCCATTGTGGCACTACCTTTGTGGAGCGGGACCACTGTTGCTGTATGCCATTCTTTGGGTACATATCCTGTAGTAAGGCTGAGATTGAACAGTGACTTTATGTGAGGGTTCAGTTCTTCTTGGAGTTCATGTAAGACGCAGCCCGGGACACCGTCCGCTCCCATTGATGCTGTGTTTTTTTGCTTTTGAGAGGGCAGCTTTCACCTGTGCATCTTTGATGTCAGGGAGGCTACGTTCTGTTAGGATGGACATTTGTTCTTTTGGGGGGGAAGTGGGAGAGAAGTTTGCACTGAACCCGTGTGCCAGGATGTTGGCAATGTCTGTGGGTTCAGTGTATTTTTTGTCATTTTGCACTAACTCAGAGCATATCTGGGAGTTGCCACCCAGATTCCTGACATAACTAAAGAAAGCCTTGTGATTATCTTTAGCGTCTTGTGCAATTTTTCTTTCGAAGCTGGCCTTGGATGATTTTATGAGGGATTGTAGTTGCTTGCTAGTACTGATCAGAGATGCCTTCCCTTTTTGGGATTTTGCTCTATCATGTAGTAGCTTCCTCCTACTGTTGTATAGCTTATTTATGGCCGGGGTCCACCAGACAGGTCTCCTGCCTTTGGAGGAGTGAGTCTTGGTTTTATTTGGGATAGCACAATCCATGCATTCCTGTAGGTGTCCATAGAATGCGTTTGTAAAGGATTCTGCAGTTTGGGCAGTATTTTCCACTGACCTGGGGTCTTTGAAGGATTCCATCTCGGTTTTGAGAAGTGTGAAGTTTGCTTTTGAGAAATTTTTCACAGTGGTTTCCTTGGCTGGGTGTGGGGGTGGGATATGGATGTCCAGTGAGATTAATTTATGGTCTGATCTTACCAATGAGGGGTTTACCTCTGGTGTGGAACATAGAGTCCCCATGTTGGTGATGACCAGGCCCAATATGCTGTCCCCTCTTGTGGAAGTGGTGATCAGTTGTTCCATAGCATTTGAGTTTATAAATTCTAGGAACCATTGGGCTAGGGTGTTGAGGCTTGAGTAGTTTTCCCAGTCAATGTTTGGGTAGTTGAAGTCACCCAATATTATGGTGTTTGGAGAGACCTTCATATTCTCCAGTGTTCTCAGGAATGCCGAGTGGGGTTCCTGAGTTTGGGAGGGTGGTCTGTAGCTGTAGTTTTGCCCACTGTTAGTTGCACATGGATGGTCTCCGATGCTTCATGCAATGCCAGTAACCTGGATGTGTGGGTATCTTTGATGAATATGGATACACCCCCTCCTTTTGTGATTCGGTCCGAGTTTTGGGGCCGAAAAGCATGGTATGAGGTATAACCTGGTAGTGCTGAGGGTGCTCTTAGGAGCCTTGAACCAGGTTTCTGTTACTGCACAGATATCGATATTCTCCATAGTGAGGAGAGCCTCAAGTGCGTGCATCTTGAGGTTTAGACTTCTGGCATTGAACAGCATTACCCTTAGTTTTTTTTTCCTTGTGTTGTCTATGGAGGTGGGTTTTGTCTTTTGAGCCTTGCCTAAAAAAGGCACTATGGGTGTGGCAAGAGCCTTAGCCAGTATTTGAAAGCCCAGAGGTGACAGGTGCAAGCCGTCCCTAGCAAAGCAGCGTGGCTTGTCGAGCATGTCGTCCCAGGCTGACAGACACTGGATCCCCTTTGAATGACACCAATACTTTAGCCAATTGTTAAAATTGATCATTTTGTCTTTATACTGTGGCATCATTCTAGGTGAGGGCAAGATGCTACTCAAGGTCAGGGTCATACCGGCCTGGGTTACATGATCAGAGAGCTCCTCTATGTCTCTTTTCATATAGTCCATAGAATATACTTATAGAAAATAATATTAATAGAAAATACTAATGTAATAATATTATAAAAAATACTTCGCTCCTTACCTATCGTCTACCAGTTTTCAGAATCCAGCATCACTGAATCTCCTACTGCCCTGAAACTTCTTGTTTCATTCTTCATTGCAACTTATCCAATACCTGGCATCTATAAAAGACAGATTCATATGTTTAATTAAGCTACTCTGCAGTTTATCCTCTATTCTTCTCCTCCTACTGTACCATCTTTCATCCTACAATGACTCAATAATATCTCTCAGCACCTCTGCAACTCTGTCTCAACCACATATCCATACTTCCACTTTACACTCTCCACACATTGCACCAAACTTATTTAATATTGTCCTTCACCTTTATTCCCATATAAGCTGATTAACTGCACTTCAACTCAAACCAAAACAAAAATAAGTTCAAGAATCATCTCCAAAGAACAAGTATGCATAATTCTCCAATATACTAAAATCCTTATAGGAAGAGATATATATCCTAATCCTGGCCCCATCAATCACAATAAAAACAAAGATAATGCTCTCCCAAACTAACCCAACCAAAGCCAGTCCCCAGCCCTAGTGATCTATTTTTTCTACAGTAAATTTTAGAAGCATAAGAAATAAAACTCATGAACTACATGACTAGATTACTCAAAATAAGCCTGACATTCTTACTGTAACTGAAACTTGGCTTAAACCCAGCATAAATGACTCCGAAGTTATACCTCCTGGCTAGATCATCCGTAATGACCATATAAAAAGGAAAGGTGGTGGTATTTCTTCAATATTTCCAATACCTAGCACATTTCTCCTTACAGCAAACCAACACCAAAATTCAGTTCAGCAGAGCTTCTTATTGCTTTCCTCAAAATAAACAATTATAAACAATTACGCATTACTGTCCTTTACATCCCTCCTGGTGACAATACAGCTATACTGGAAGATATCATACACTGGATATCCTTAATATTTCCACAAGAAAAAATATTACTAGTTGTTGTGAATGCCAATTGCTTAGACATAAACTTTAACTGCCCTACATCTAGCATGCATGAACTTATACAGTTTCACAGAGCTGATTAATAGCCCCACACATTATAGCAAGACATCAAATGCCCTATTAGACTGGATCCTAGTATCAGACCCTATCAAATACTCTACCAAAGGTGCAATGTCAGACTTTATCAGTGATCATCTCCCAGTATATACAACTAGACATCTCAAACATCCAGTCAAACAGCATATTTATAAAACAACACACAACCTTTCCAAGTTTAACCTAGAAATGTTCATTACTACACTATCATCTATTAACTAGAACTTCCTAAAAATTCTCCCCTTAGCTGATACTGTAAATTAATTCAATACAACTTTTCTAAATATCCTAAATAGCCTTGCACTTCCTGGAAGGAAGACACTGAAAATAAATACAATTTGGCTATCCAAAAAGACTAGAATGCTAATGCAGGATAGAGAAAAAGCATGGAAAGAATAGTAGAAATATAAAACACCTAAATAGCTTGAAAACTTCAGAATGCTTCACAATCATACTAAAAAGCAAATAAATGAAGACAAAAAAACTATACTATAATAACTTTCAGAATAATATCAAACACAACCATAAAAAAGTTTGGACATTTATCAAAGAAATCTTACATCCCAGCCAAAAATTCAATCCAAACCCCTCTCCTGATAACTCACCACTTGAAACTGCAATACAATTCAGCTCTTATTTTATAGATAATATAGCATCTCTAACCAAGGATTCCCCAACATCTAATCCCAAACCAAATCAACAGCCACATTTCACCACATCCACGTTCACCTTCAAACCTGTGCCCACATCCTATGTAAAACTAAGCTTAAACAAACATAAACCATGCACTTCTTCAGCGATGACCTTCCAAGTGGGTACCTAAAAATAGCAGCCAATAGTATTGCCCGTCATGTCTCAGTCTTTATGATCCCACATTCCCTCTCTCTGGAAAAAGTCGCACATTATCCCTCTGCACAAAGGAGGAAGTCCCACAAACCTTAATAACTTTAGACCTATAGCAATCTTATCTCCCCTCATGAAAATATTTGAAAAATGTATTAATAAACAATTGCTAGACTATCTTCTGCAGGAAGAATTCTTATCCCCTACACAACATGGCTTTTATCCTTCCCATAGTACTAGCACTGCCCTTATAATCTATATAGATACTGTCAATAAAGCTAGAGATAACGGCAGGTTATTCTCTTCCTTCTTTTGCACTTGCCTAAAGCCTTCAATGCAGTTTGTCATAGCAATCTTCTACTTCAAATGTCCTCATTAGATCTCTCTCAGCCCACCCTTTTGTGGTTCAAAAGTTAGTTGTCCAGTAGATATCAGTCAGTAAAATGGCACTCCATGCTCTCTTTCTTACCTTCCAGTCACCACCAGTGTATCACAAGGCTCTATCCTTCATCCCCTTCTCTAACATTTTCTCCAACACCCTCTATACTTCCATACAACAGGCAGCCCTAATACAATATGCAGATGATTCCACTCTCATTTGCACATCTGACAACATGGTGCACCTCCAAAAGATTACTCAGGAAGCTTTAACAGCCACTGAAACATGGCTTCATAACTCACAAATCAAGCTCAACGCAAAAAAAGACCAAACTACTATTTTTTTTCCCAAATTCCTCTCTCATGAAAAACACAAAATTAAAGTAATCTCTCTTGATAATACAACCATTGAAGTCACTTCTCATAGCAAATTATTAGGGGTGATAGGTTTCATTTGACCCGTGTATACAAAATTACATAAGAAAAACTCATCAAAAACTAGGGATGCTTTACAGAGTGAAAAACTTTCACTAACACAACTAAAACTACACTTGCCACTACTTATCACCTTGCCACTCTTTTATGGCACACTCATCCTAACTAACCTTCAGGCTTCACAAAAATTAAAACTTGAATAGTGCTATAACAAAGGTACTAAATTTGTAGTGCATACCCCTTTCAGAACCCACCACTGTATAGCACTGAAAAGTCTAAATTGGTTAGAACTATGCCATTAACTGACATATACACAGAGCTAATTAACACCTAAAGAATTATCCAACATCCATCTGCCTGTCCAGCACTAAAAAACATTCTACATAGCTATGTTCGCAGTCAGTCATTGCAATCCATTGATGAAAAACTCCTGTCTGTCTGTAAACCTAGCATATCTGCTGGCCATTGTTTGTACTTGTACAAGATTGCTAAGTCTTGGAACTCCTTACCTGTATCAATCAGGTCAATACCATCCCTCCCATCTTTCAAAACCACCCTGAAAGACTTCCTAGCTAAAATCTGTCTCTGTTCTTGTTCAAAACCAGAATAAACTATATCCGTAAATGTGAACAAGTACTTTTTCACCCCTTATACCTCCTTACTATCCCCTCTTCACTTACTTCCTTACTGCTATCAAATTATCTTCCATAACTTTCTCTTTCTAAACATAACATAAGCCTTTTCATAACATACGTTTTTCTTTCACTTCATATTGCAGTTCATGTTTGTATTAGTCTAACTTACCTTTAATTTCTCTACAAACTGTCTAAAATTCTCTAAATAATAAATGATAGTCATATACCTTGTGTTGATTCTTAAACAATGTTTTTATTTTGTTTAATTTGTTATAATTATTTAAACTGCAGATGTTTTTGTTTTATTTTTAAAGATTGTAAAATTATCGTTCTTGATGTTTTATAATAATTTGGAGCTTTACTCCCCTTGCCTCTGCTGAAAATGGGCTTCTACCTAGTCGAACTTTCTCAGTCAAATGTCAATAAATAAATCAATAAATAAAACATAAAAGAAAAAAGAAACAAAACATTGATGATCCAGAGGGATGCTGGAGGTAAGAAAAAAAAAACACTGTTGTTGATGGTGGGACTTGATGCAGAGAAAGCCTTTTATAGAGTAAGCTGGGAGTTTACGAGCAGAGCAATGGAAACATTTCCATTCCCTGATAAAATTATAAAGTTGATTAGGAGGAAATATGAGGGATCTGAGGTGAAAATTTTAGTGTGTGGGCTCCTCTCTGATAATTTCTGTTTGAGCAGAGGAACCAGGCATCGGTGCCCTCTTACCCCTTTGTTATTTCATTATATTTAAGTATATTATCAAAGAAAATAAGAGACTCAGAAATTCAAGGATATAATTGGTGTGGTAGTCAAGAAAAACTGACTGTATTTGTAGGTGATATTATTTTATACCTGATAAAACCAGAAAAGGACATTTCAGTGTTGTAGAACATTTTGAGGCAGTTTCAAATCTTTTCTGGTACAAAATTAGTGAAGCTAAAACAAAGGCAATAGCTGTAAATTATGTACCCACACACAAATGAGTTCAGCAATATCCATATTTATAAGGACATGATAAAATGAAATACTTAGAAGTATGGATTAAAAAGGATTCTGGTGTGGCAGCTAAGGATATGTAGGAAGAGACTAAACAAAAATAATACAAAAACTGAGAAACTGGAAACTGTGTTATATGAATATGGATAGCAAGCTACAAGCAGTTAAAATGTTTTAGTCCCTTTAGTTTTATACACAGGTCAGCCATATTTTTATCAACCAGAGAAGTAGTTGTGGATAGAAATTAATAAAGAGCTGACTGATATTATCTGGGAGGAGAAGTCAGTAAGAGTCAAGTGGGATATGCTGATTCTTCTAACTGAACAAGGCAGTTTGGGATTACTTGATTTTAAAGGGTATTTCAGAGTGACACAGATAAGGCTCTTATATATAGCAGAAGCAGAAACCTATAATTTAAAGTAGAAAGGGATAATGATGAAATGGGTGGAAGCTCAATAAACAAAGAGAGACTGGGATTTTGGATTCAGGTCCTTAAGGAGAATAACAATAACCATGCAGAATATTATATTCATAAAATAGCATAAAGTATTCTAAGAACTAAGCCAACACAGGAATTGAAAAAGGAGATTCTGCCGATAGTGATACAGACAATAGGCAAGAGGTTGCTGGAATTTATTGGAGAAAACTGGTAAAAGAACCAAGGTATTGGGAGCAAATAATTAGAGAGGGGAAAAATAATAGCATGGGAAGATGCCAATAATTTATTTGGACTGCAAGATAGAGATTGCCTAACCTATGAAGGATTGATATCAGAGTATAGGCAAAGAGAAAAAACAGGGGGCCATAAGCAAAAGACCAACACTGGTAACGTTTTTAGTAGAATCTAGAAGAAAATCTGCTGTGAAAAAAAGGAATGTTTACTAGAACATACAAAACATTTCATGATAACTATAAGAATCAATCAGAGGAGGTTAGAAAGGATTGGGAAGAGAGATTTGAAAAGCAATTCACAAAGAAACAATGGGGGATATATGCATGTCTCCCAAACATGGAACCAATTGTAGAAGATTTATGATCTTTGCTTGGAAGTGTTTACATAGATATTTTTATACCCCAAGTAGAATCCAAAGAATTTTTCCTCAGGCAGACAGCAAATGTTTAGGTGTGATGGGAAAAAACAGGGATCTGGGAACATATGTACTGGGAGTGTAATGAGTTGGCAAACTTTAAAAATTCCCTGCAGACTGCTCTGTTACAGATACTGAGTGAGCAAACTGGTGTAACTAAATAAATGATGTTTTGAGCTATGATACAGAATCAAAATTGCCTAGACATAGGAAGGCCTTGATGAGTCTAATTATGGTGGCTGCCAAAAAAAGAAATTAATAGAAAATGAAAATGGAAATGAAAGTTTAAAACAACTTTACTTGAAGTACTGAACATAGTAACAGAGATAAAACAACTGGAATTGGAATCTTTAGAAGTGGGTAGAAGCAAATTACATAGGAAAATTGGAATAGTGGGAAGAATACAAGCAGAGGAGGACTCAGGTTTAAAAGAAGGCAGGATTTGAATGAGCAATGTAATGTTTGACTGACAATGACTGGATTGATTATAAGTGATGTATAATGTTTGCAATTGCAATTATATCAATATGGTTTGTGATATATAATGTTTGCAACTAAAATTATGTCAATATGGTTTATTTTCATTTATATAAATGTATGATTGCCTATTTCATAAGTTAATTTAATAAATAGGTTTCTTGTTAAAAAAAAATAAAACTGTAGTCCTCTGCTGCAGCCTGAAAGACGAGCTAAAACATTTATTGCTAAAACAAGCTTGTCATTATACTTGGTGTTCTCATATTTAATCATTTCCACTTAAAATTTATTTGATTAAGCCAATGGTCTTAATCCAGATATTCACCTATACAAAAACAAGAGAAAACATATCATCTTTCTATATATTATGATCTGTGTACTTTTATACCATACCCCAACCTTAACAACTCAAGATTACAGCCAATTAACTTAAGCATCCTTTTGTTTTGCTTTTCTTCTCTTTTTTCACTGTAATGCCAACTTTTCTTAATACTAAATAAGAAGAAAGAACGAGAAAAGGGAACTGATGAAAGAAAAAAAGGCAACTGTTTACTTTAGTAACCTTATGACATACAAGAACAGCTAAAAATACATTACTATAAAATAAGCAACTGATATTGTGAAAAGTTTCATAGAAATAGAGTTAAGAACAAAAGTTAATTTATCCTTTCCTTCTTCGTCTCCTCCCCACAGAGTCTTTCTGAACATTAATGATATGAAGTAGGGCAAATGCTTGTCAGTTCCCTACAAGTTTAACAAAGTCAAAAAAATCCTCTCTTTACACTTATTCTTATACATCCATATTTCATGAATGTAACTGATGCTTTGCAGTCTCATATTTAATGACTAATTTCTATGATGCTGGTCTTCTTCCTGTTCATATCCACTGCCCAACTCCAGATTTCTTTTCAATTCCAGGGTACTCCCTAGTCTTCTGATCAACCCCTGTGCTTTTCTCTGTCTCTCAAGCATTTTCCTTTGGAACAGTGGCTAATGTTTCACTGGCAAAGTATCTCCATGTACTTCATTATCAGAAGAATGAAAAGTAGAGTCCCCTTCTTAATAGCTCGATTTTTATTGGACAAATTTTTGGATTTCCTCTTTGGCCTGTTCTGCATTAAAAATGACTTTGAACCTCCAGAAGAAAATATTATGAAGATAGCTGGAATCTCACACCTGCATCTCAACATGCCCTGATTACTGGAATAAATGTTTCTCTTCTGTCTGTTGTACAGCGAGTAATCATTTTACACAAATACGCTACTGCTCCAACTTTTAATACTTTTCCCTTTTGCAACAGTTCGGACAGGATCCACTCTTCCTGCTGGCAGATTTGCATCTTTACTGATAAAGGTCTTTGCTGCTTTCTCATGATCAGATTTGGAGCATACACACAGTGTACCCTTTCAATTAACAGTACCTGCTCTGGCTTTCCAGTCCAGTTGCTTATTTTTGCCATCATAAAATTAATACAGTCTCTTACTTCTAGTTTCTCTGGCACAGCAGAAAATCTCATATTTTCCCTATGTACTCTGTACTCTAATTCTACCATTGTTTGAATTTTCTCTTCATGAGCAGCCTCACTCAGCCAGCCTTTCCTTTCTTTCGATCTGATTTTTGCAGTTTTTATCATCTCATCTGAATATCTTTTAAAAGCTTATTCCATTTTTTTCCAGCCTTTTGTATCTAAGTTGATGTAGTCCTTCAGTGTCTCATTTGTTTTAATCAGCTCTAAGCACATTTAGCTTATTTTCCTTCTAGATTACAGGAAGCCACGTCTTGCAGTGAAGCTGGAGCTTGAACTGTTTTTTGCTGAACAGCTGCAGGATTCTTCCCAGTTAATATTTTCTCTTCACCTTTTCTAGCTGATTTTCTTTCATGCTCTCTTAGCTTCTTCTTTACTGGCACCCAGGCAATGTACTTAGTAGCCAGTAACTGAATTTTACTCAAGATGTCAATATCATTGGCTGTTCTTTCTCAATTTCTGTTTTCACACTAGGAGAGTTGAAGTTAAGCTACTGAAGTCCAGAGTGACACAAGTACTTTAAGCCAGATATCATCAATGACCTGCTGCAAACTCTTTAACCCTAAAAAGGAGGCCAGTTGAGTTTAGCAGACTTTTACAAATTATACCGTAGTCATACCATATCATGAATAGAATAAAAGCACATAGGAGAAATATGATTAGTTCCCTATGCCTCAGTCCAGCAGAGCCACTGCATTGATCTCCGGGGTAAATTTTCTGTTTCCCATCCACCCGTCAAGGTTTTTCTTGAAGAGTGCTAGTGAGGGGCTCTGCCTGATGTGTACTGGAATCTTGTTCCAAATCATGGGGAGTCTCTGGGTCAGGAATCTATCCCTCCAACACGTCCTATTAATCATTGTGGTAAGGTTTATATTCCCTAGAGCATGTGGCTCTCAGGGATTTGTTTTTTTTTAGGTGGAGCATTTCCATCAATTCTGGGTTGGACATGGCCTTGTATGTCAAGCAGAGATCATCTCTGAGTAAGTGGTATGCAACCGAGTACAGCTGGAGTTTTTTTAGTCGGGCTGCATAGGTCATCTGTTTGAGGCCAGTAATCCTCTTGGTGAGGTACTTTTGTGATCTTTCCAGCTGTTGCAGGTTTCTTGTAAGGTACATCCCAAATGGCGCATTGTATTCTATAATGGGTGTAATAAGTGATGGGTAGAGAGGCACAATAACCTCCTTTGTTCTGGATGCAAACCCTTTTGAGATTAGGTGGGCCACGTAGAAGGATTTTCTAACCACCTTGGCAATATGATCATTAAAGGAGAAATTGCTATCTACTTGGGTCCCCAGATCCCTTATTACTTTTTCTGTATTTAGGGTACTACCACCTATGTGGTAGTTCAGGGGTACTTTGTTTTTTCCAAAGGGGATGACTATGCACTTTTGGCATTCAGCTTGAGGCCATGATTTTGACACCAGGTATCTGTCTCAGTGAGACCCTTTGGGAGGGTGTCTGTATCAGCCGGAGAATCAATTATTGCCCTAGTTTGCAGTTATCTGCAAACTTGTTCAGCCAAAGTGCTCCTGTGCTTGCTGTACCTCTGAGAAGTATATACCGAACAGGAGGGGTCCTAGGATGGAGCCTTGGGGGATGCCACTTGTAACCGGTTTAGAGTCGGACTAGAGTCTGCAACTCTCACCGTGTGGGTTCTGTCTGCGAGTCAATTTGCAACCCATCTCGTGACATAGGGGTTAATGTTCAGGTTGATGAGTTTGTCTATAATACCAGAATGGGGAATGGTGTTGAAAGCCTTTGTGAGGTCTAGGTAGGCTGTGTGGACCTCCTTATCCTCATCTAATGCCTTGGTAATGGTCTCAAAGACGTCCACCAGGTTTAGGAGGGATGATCTGCCCTTAAAGCCAAACTGGGTGGGGTCCAGAGTTTGGAGGTTCCCAATGTCTCTGTTAACGAGTTCCATGAAGATGTGCTCCATTGCCTTGCACACCAGGCTAGTCAGACTTATAGGGTGATAGCTCCTGGGGTCCATTGTGGCACCAGCTTTGTGGAGTGGGATAACTGTTTCTGTGTGCTAGTCTGTGGGTACATAGCCTGTAGAGAGGCTGAGTTCGAACAGTGTGTTTAGGTGAGGGGTTAATTCATTTTGGAGCTCTTGTAAGACACAGCCTGGGACACCATCCGGTCCCACTGAGGCTGTGTTTTTGGCTTTGCATAGGGCTGTTTTAACCTGTGTGTCAGTGATTGCCAGGGCCTTACATTCTTCTGGTATGGTTATGGGCCCTTTAGGGGGTAAGAGAAGTGTGAAGCTTGCACTGAATCTGTCTGTCAAAATGTTGGCAATATCAGTCAGTTCAGTGTATTTTGTGCCATTCTGCACCAACTCAGAGCAGATCTGAGAATTTCCACTTAGGTTCTTGACATAGCTAAAGAACGCTTTGTGGTTATCTTTGGTGTCCTTGGCAATTTTTCTTTCGAAGCTAGCTTTGGATGATTTAATGAGGGATCATAGTTTCTTGCCGATACTGATCAGGGTTGTCTTTCCTTCTAGGAATTTTGCTCTTATCTGTACTTTGAGGTTCTGTAATTGGGCCCTTTCCATTTACCTTACACATCAGTGTTGTTTCATTAGCTTTGTTACAGAAATGTTCATCTATATGCAGATGACATAATCACATGGCCCTGTGTGACATGTCTTTTTTTATTCAAGAATATATTTCAGAGCATGCTTACAGCTCCCCCTTGGCCTAGAGTAGCTGGAAGTTAGAGTCAGTCTATGCATGACTATGTCTACATTATTTGACATTAATAAGTCTCAGTATTCATCTATGTAATGTGGCACCCAAAATTCTCAGAGTGCTTCCTGATAAGTGCAGTACTCTTGCATCTAATGCTAAGTTACCTAAGGAAATCCAAAATATCTTGAGGCCTGGCTTTACCTCCAGATTACCTTCTACAATCACATTCATAAACTGCCAGGCAATGGCTCCTTATCAGCCAGACTAAGATCACAGTTGAAAAGGGGTTCTTAGGTATGTAGTGCAGGAGACCAATAAAGAGCTAGTCCCAAATTTCCATTTGTCCCAGATCACTATACGGTTAAATTACTTGCTCAAAGTCCTACAGTAGGCTAACGAAGGCAGGGGAGTCAAACCCTGTGCCTGGGGAAGTAGATCACAAACATCTCATAGCTTTAACCAATTGTGTTGACTGCCAGATTTAAAACTAAAGCATGTGAGGGAGAATGAAGGATGCAGCCATTCTCCATCTGTGAATTAAACCCCGGTCTCCTATCTGAAAGCCTGAGAGATTAATAAGGAAGGAAAGATGCAATTAGTCTCATTGGGGAATCAAAGTCCAGTCTTCCTCATGAGCTGAAATGATATTCACCACTATGCTAACAATGAATGGTGCTACAACTACCTTTTGAATATGCATTTCCCATCATTGTCCAAACTCAAGAAGTAGTCTTCAAAAATACAGTCTTGCAGGGATTCCAAGATGGTGGATATCATGTAAACACCCTCTCCTTATAGCTCCTCAGTCAGCTATTTACCTCGTCTTAATCAAATGCCATCGGACTGGATTTACAAATAACTAAAAACTAAAACATATCAACCAAGCTCGCTGCTACACTTCTGGAGTTTTAAAAGGCCACTCTACTGAAAATACAGCTTTTTATTCTCTGAAAGCTTATACTGCAGCACTGCATGGCAGCTTGAGGCCTAACACAGTCAGAAAGAAATAGAAGGAATAAAGAAAGAACAGATACAAGAATAAAAGGGACAAAATACTTTTCTATACTACAAAGGAAAAAAAAATGTCTAATGATCAAGACCATATGGATCTACAAACCACAAAAAATAAACTATCACAGTTATCTTCTCCAGAAAAAGAGATTACCTCTAAAAGACAGAGAACACTGAAGCCACAAGAACCATCCATACCTAATCCTAAAAACAAGCCTGAAGGGGCTTTTACACTTGATGACCTAAAATCTGCACTTCTACCCATACAAAGTGCCATTCAAAGTTTCTCAGATCACCTATCTAACTTTGGCATCTCAACTGAAAAAATAGTAGAGAGGCTAGATCAGGCGGAAGCAAAAACAGCAGCTAATGAAATAAGAATTGAAGAAATACAAAAACAACTAAATAACAAAGAAACTGCCTTAAAGGACCTGCAACAAAAAATGATTGACCTAGAAGCAAGGAGTAGAAGAAATAATATTCTCATAAGGGGAGTTCCAGAATCAATAGACCAAATGCAACTACCAAAAACCTTAATGGAAATATTTTCATCCCTACTAGACAATAATCCTACAAGTAAAGGCATTGTAATTGAAAGATCTCACAGAGCTCTTGGAAGGTCATAAAACCCTGCTAATCCTAGACAAATATATGCCAAAATACTAAACTATCAGCATGTGCAGGAATGGGAAATATTAAAAGCAGCAAAACAAAAAGGCTTCCTGAACTGGAAAGGAAACAAACTCACTTTTGCCCAAGATTTCCCTATGCAAATAAAGCAAGCAAGACAAGCACTTACACCCTTTTGCTCTTATCTTATGACAAAAAAATAAAATTCCAGATGAGATATCCCAATGCACTCTCACTTATAAAGAACAAAAATGTACTGCTAATACACCAACAGAAGCTAAAAGTGCCTTTTCTAAAGCATTTGGTGAACTTCCAAGCCTTTAACTTCTAAAATGAGAAGGAGGAAGGAGAGGGGGAAAAAGTAGCAAGGGAGAGAAGGGAGAGAGAGAGAAAAAAAAAGGAAAAAAAGAATAATAACTTTTACATTTATGATATACTCTCTGCTATTCTAAAGGAGCCATAATTAACCTTGAGTTATTTTCAGTTCACCCATTTCCTAAAAAGCTCACTAAAGTTGTGGTACCCATCTCAAACAGGCTGGAAGCAACTTGAAGGCCTAAATCAAGCCATAACCATTGTTGCAACATTCCAAAGAAAGGATTGTAACATCTAATTGAGATGTCCATATAAACAGCAAGTTGAACTTTTTGGTCCTACCTCAAATCTATGGCTAAACAGGGGAAAGATTTAACTGTAACACACCTCTCAAGCTGACTTATTGTTACTTGCATCCTTGAAGCTCTACAGTGGGAGAAAATAAAATGGACTATTTTCTGCTTAATTTCTGAAGAAAATAAAGGGAAACAGGATGGAAATCAAAAATAAAAGAGGGTGGGGTGATTTATTGTAGCTGCCAACAAACTAACACAGCTTTTTATTTATTTTTTGCTCTCTCTCTCCGATTAGGATATCAAAAAGGTAAAACTTATAACTTTGAGTCACTGTTGCTTCTGTAAACCGTTAAAAAGCATTTTAATATTGATAGAAATAAACATCTTACAGAAGAATGTTGATTGTAGCGTGACAAGTGGGAACAAATGCTATCAGGCTCTGAATGTCTGACTGCATAATGAATGTAATCAGAAAGTTGTGTATTTTCCCACATCAGTATATGTAAGGCCAATTAAAACAGAACATGACCATTACTGTACAATACATACCATATATCAGACAGAGTTAAGATTTATGTACATGTGTGTGCATGTATATGTATGTGTATGTATATGTATGTGTGTGTGTGTGTATATATATATATATATATATATATATATATATATATAAATAAAACATTTTTTCTCTCTTTCTCTTCTTAAATAGTAATTGAAATTGTTTACAGTATAATCCTCTACTAGTCATATAATAAATAATCTGTATAAGCCCAAAGTAACTTTCTGATGATAGTAATGCATGTTCTCTAGAATATGGCTTCTGTTTTTGCTAGAGGAATATACACCACGGGTTAGAAAGGAGACATGACATACCCGAGACTAGTTAGTTGTGCTATAATATCACTACGGGTGCCTAATGAAACTAATGCTTACCTTATTACTAAGGTCATAATCCATATGCTGTCATTAGTACTACTGGGCATATAATAGATAATGTATATATGCCCAACATAACTCTCTGATGCTGTGATGCATGTTCACTAGAATACAGCTTCTGTTTTTGCAAAACGAATATACAAAATGGTTTAGAAGTAAGGCATGGTATAGCCTAGTCTAGTTAGTTGTGTTACAATGTCATTAAGTGTCACTTAATGAAATAATTGCCGCCTTTATTACTAAAGTCATAATCCATATGGTATCTGACATTAATACTTCTAATTATCAATAGATATAAGATAAAGGTATATGTTGTTTAATAACTATCCTTATTTTTCAAGATATGTAAAATCTGGTCCTACCATACCAGAATCAGGAAAAATTAATTATCCTGATAAATGGGGCAAGGATGTTGAGAGTGTTTTTTCACATCTTGTATTGCTGAGTTTATTATGTATATATGTTTTTTTTTTTTTTTTTTAACTGCGGCGGTGGTGCTGTGGTAACGTTGCCGCCTCACAATAAGACGTTGTCCTGTTCAATTCTCAGCTAAAGCGTTTTCTGTGTGGAGACTTGCATGAATGGGCATACCTTCGTTGAAGGTTGTGTGTCAGGGCTGGAAACTCGGTACGTAAAAATCTACTGCCAATCATTAGCGGACCACAGTTCTGCTGTGACGACCCCTAACCGGGAAAAGCCAAAAGATACAACAACATTATGTATATATGTTTTTTCTTACAGTTGCTACTATTTCAAACAAACCAATATGCTCCTGCTCTAGTACTTAGAATACTGTTTGTTCTTTTGAATAGTCCCTCGGATGTAGTAAGTATGTTGTTAGGCACAGTAGGGGTAACGAGAGACTCTAGGGCCGCAATAGATTCAATAATCCGAATCTACGACTTGTATATATGCACATTCATATTGGAGAGAGAGTCTTCCAAGTATTACATTTATTTTTCTAGAACTTATACTCACTATATGTAAATGTGTGAAATAAGCTCTTGGAATATCACAGGTCTACAGGATAAAAATTAAAAAAAATTATTATTACACTTAATTTACCAGTCCAACTCAGACATTACCTTTTTACAAGAAACACACTTGCTAGATGTGGATTGGAATAAAGACAGAGATAAAAGATGGATATCTTCAATTATTGCCTCAGGGAGGGAGACTAACTCAAAAGGAGTAGCTATTCTGATTAAAAAATCTTTTAAAGGAAAGGTAATAGATTTGGGTATGGACAAAGAGGGTAGGTGGTGCTACTTTACAACCATCAACTCCATATCATATAGACCTACCAGTTTTCTGAATATATATATATATATATATATATATATATATGGGCCCTGTGCCAATCAACACAAATTTATTATACAAATATACAACCTGCTATCAAAATTTCCGAATCATGAATATGTAATAGGAGGTGACTGGAATATGGTCAATGACCCTGCAAAAGACAGAACTAGCAAAAACAAATTCCATAATAAGAGGGCATTGAGAGCACTAGAAGATTTGAGGCTAGACTATTGCCTGTGTGATCCTTACTATACAAAAGTACCATTCCACCAGTATGTGCACATACACATACTACTCTCCATGTTATAAGACCTGGTCTAGGATTGATTTTTTTTCTTAATTTCTAACTCCTTAATCAATGATAAAACTGTATACTCATCTTCTCCAAGATTCCTCTCGGATCACTCTAAGATAACTATAAATATAACCCCAGTAACCAACCCATTAAAGAATGAAAAATCCTTCACTTGGACATTAAACCCTAACCTCTTAGATAAAGAAGAAGTGATAAATGATATTAAAGAATTAGAGAAATTAGATTCAAATCTGTCCCTTTCTGACATAAAAATTGACATTATATGGGTGGCATATAAGGCCAAAATTAGAGGATTACTGATCCAAAAAGCCTCCTACTATAAAAAACTTACTAAAGAAAAAGAAAACTTGATAAAAGATGAAATCCATAAAACTGAAGTGTCACTCCAACATAAATTTTCACCAGAATTGGAAAAAAAAACTCCTTGCCCAAAAAAAAAAAAGAACTATACACACTCCATCCTAAGAAATTATCATTCCACACAAAGAAGCTTCTAACTAACTATTCACACTGGGCACACCGACCCTCCAAGCTTCTGGCAATATTAATTAACATATATCATACTCCCACAACAATTTCAAAAATCTTATATAATAATGAAATTTACACAGATAACTCAATAAATAATACAGATATTTGAAAAAATATATAAGGAAATGTATGGACCTCATAATACCCATTCATTAGAGAACTTTAACAATTTCATCAAAGATCTTAAATTCCCTAAGATTGAAGACAACAAGTGTTGCTTTTAGAAGCTCCTTTTAATACAGAGGAAATCGCAGAAGCAATAAAAGGCCTAAAAAGTAATAAAGCACCAGGCTCTGATGAATTCACATCAAATTTTTACAAGTCATTTGCTCCTAAATTGACAGCCATCCTATGTAAAATCTTTAACCATATAAGCAAGCATGGCTTCCAAGATTTGAATCTAAACAATTCTAAAACTATATTTATTCATAAACAAAATACAGACAATACCAACCCATTTAATTATATACCTATCTCCCTCATAAATGTTGACATTAAAATCTACTCCCTGGTCCTAGCAAATAGAATTAAAAAAAATATTACCTAAAATTATATCGCCGGATCAGTCTGGCTTTATGTCAAGGAGACAAACATGCGGTAACACCCTGACCCTCGATGCAGCCATACATCTTCTTGAGAAAGATAAATCGTCTAGATGACTTTTGGCATTAGATGCTACTAAAGTTTTCCATAGGGTCAACCTTGAATTCCTTTTCTTGACTCTAAAACAATTTAATATCCCAAATACATTTATAGAAAAAATCAGAGCACTATATAAGTCTTCTTACACCACATTGGTCATAAATAAACTTGTCTCCAATAAAATAAAACTACTAAATGGTACAAGACAGGGATGCCCTCTTTCTCCCTATCTTTTTAATGTATATATAGAGCCCCTATTCATCTACTTGGCACAAAAAACATTTCACCATATACCTAAAATACTTAATAAACTTTTAATCTCAGCATTTGCTGATGACCTGATCATTTATTTTCAAACACCTAACATGGACTTAAGTAAGATTATAAAAACAATCAGCATCTTCTCAAAAGCCTCCAAGTATGAAGTAAATCCATCTAAATCCATCATATTTCAAATCAACCCATTAGGACAAAATCTCCTCCCTCTCCCAGACACAGAAATTAAAGTTAATAAAGCATTCCACTACCTAGGAATTAACTTCGAACATAACCAAAAAGACTCCTACCGAAAAAAATCTTCTTAAAACCTGGACTAACATAGAAAATGGCTTGGACAGATGGAAACTAATGAAACTTTCAGTTCTATCAAAAGTGGCAGTAATTAAAATGAATATTTTACCAAAAATATTATACCAATTTAACACTACCAACTTTTTAAAAAAAAAATCAATAAAATACTAAGTTCATATGGTTACCAAAAAACCCAAGGATAGCTATAACAAAACTTATTTTCCCTAAAGACAAATGAGGTCTGGGGTTACCAGACTTTAAACTCTGCTATGATCTAATATGCACAAATAGACTTATTTTAATAGCCAACCACATCTCAAAATATGCGGAATCCTTTCCAAAATGGGTTAATGTATGGTAGGCTCATGTTTTAAAGAATAATATAAATCCTAAATCCATACCATTTATAGATGGATCTAACCTAAAAGATATAAAACTTCATGCCTCCATTAAACACAAAAATCAAAACCTTTCAATCACTTCTGTCAGACCTACAACTAAAAAGTGCTTTAACCCTATTACAGCCAATACACTTGAACCCAAATTTAAAAATAGGAAATGAAATGATCAACCTAGATCAATATCCACAAATCAAAGATCTTACAATCTGGGATCTATATAGACTTAAAAACAGGTCATTAAAAGATATCAAACATCATCTCAACCTTAATAACAAATACACAATAATATTGAGACAATTGGTGGAAAAGATATCTATCTTCAGGGACATCCCACAAGAAATAGAAAATGTAATAACAAACACTCAGGCCTTAGTCAAGTTCTTAAAACATCCAAAAAAATGCTGTCAGCTACATACAAGTTAAGCACCTCTATAAAATACCAGTCCACCTTTACATCTGCTCAATACTGGAAAGAGAAGAATCCAGAAATAATAATGCTCAGCTCTCACAAGCATGGTTTAATACAAACAAATACTCTCGCTACATGAAATTGACTTACACCCAGTTAATGGTCAACAATAATGCCTATTACATGCCAGAACGACTAAATAAGTTTTTCCTGAGTAACTCACCTTTCTTCCCCTTCTGGCCATCAAAAATAGCAGACTTATTACATATCCTCTGGTACTGCAAATTTGCACATAATCTCTGGGACTCATTAAGAATTAAACTCAACAAAATGGGTTATGGGAAATCTACATCATCCTGGGAATTTGCGATTCTACATGTTAACTCACTTCACGTACCCACATCAGATTTAAGAATTCTGATCCCCATATTTGAACTAGTCAAATTATATATTACTCAAAACTGGATAGACAGATCTAAATTAAAGTGGGGAGAATTTACGAATATGGCCCACACTCACATAATCTCACACAAACTCATGATTAATGATAAAAAGAAACAAACACAATTCCTAAAAATATGGAAAAATATCTTAGACCGCATATTAGAATAATAAATATCTATGTTATAACCCGCATTATTTGGTATGGAAGACACTCTCTCTAATAACTTTGAAATAAAATCTCTAAGCAGCATAATTCATTGTAAAATAACATATGATTAGTAAAAGTTTATCTCTCAACTATTAGTGGCACTATTTGTACAGTTGTAAATAGTTGAGTTCAAAGGTTTAATTTACTTCTTATATTATCTACTGGTCACCTTTTGTTTCCTAATATTATGTCTATATTACCTCAGTTTATTTAGATAAATGTCTTATTGTATTGGCTAATGTCATTTACTATACAGTAGATAACCAGTTCTTTTTTCTTCTGTCATGACAGCATGACATAGGTGATTTATGTTAAATGTCTGTATAATGTTTTTCATTTTCTTTCATTGTATAATTTTTTTTTTTTTTTTTTTTTTTGTCGTTAACATTTAAATCTGAAAATGCAATAAAATATAAGTTGGGAAAAAAAATACAGGCTGGCAGAACAGAGCATGTACATTTGCATTAAGGGCATAAGGAACACCATTCCATGGTATCGAAAACTGACTGACTGCCCATTGCTCTAAGAAGGTCCCTCAATAACAGCACTTGAATTTCTAAGCTGCTTCATCTGGGCTGCTGTATGGTGCTAACTTATTTCATTACTATTAAGGACTATCCAGGAAGTGGAAGGCTTTCAAAGTGCAGAGATTCTTTGCTGTACCACAACACTCATTGTCATGTTTGACCAGTGCCCCATCCACTAAAAGGCCTACAGTCAAGGGTGTCCTACATGTTACACTATGACTGCTAACTGCACATTTAGCCTTATTTGAAAAATTGATTATAATTCTACACAAACAAGTGCAATGTGGTTAAGGTGCTACAGTAACATGATAAATATTAGCACTACATCCATGCAATTTGATGACATTTGGACAGCCTAAAGCTATTGACTCCCCCTTCCCTGCCTTGCAATAGCCCAGCCACAGTAATAAATTGGACTAGAATGAAAGAATGTTCTCTTGTGTAAACACTTGTTGCTGACCACCTGCTAAAACAAGCCTCTACCATGGAACTCTTGGTATAACTTCTCTGTGATAGAATAGAGATGTACCAGTATGTCCTAGCACTTTCTTGCATGAATTCACCATTACTACTCCTATGTCTTGGCTCTTCTCTGATCCCCAAGGGGAAAGACATAGTTTTGTCAATGTTATGCACCTAGTACATCTGCTGAGTCTTTAATTACACAACATGAGGTGTGGGAGATTTTCCATGATACCTTATCCTTTAGAACTCATTTGATGTGTCCACCATTTTCTTAGGTAATCACTTTCACATCTATTCACATTACTATCCTCCTCTCCCCCTCTGCTGACATCCCACCTTGACAGCCTTTTGCATATGCTGAGATTATTAATCTGATCAGCATCTCATCCTTCTGTCTTGTTTATTCATGTTTCCACTGTAACTGCACATTACCCTCCCATAGTAATCCAATACAAGGTTGCTTTTCCTGAATTCCTGTTTATATCATATCATATCAATCATATCATATGCCTGTATTTTATGCTCCAGTTCTTCTCTAGGGCTGCTTGCCTCACAATATAGGTGACTTCATGCATTCTTTACCAATCTCCTTGTTGTATAACAGTCTCCATGTTTTATTATACCCCAGCACGGTTTCAGTATTTAGTCCTGCTAGCTTCCCCACTGTCTTTTCATTGCTTCTTCCATCTACATATACATGCACCTCACCTTCCTAAATACATCTCATGGCTACCCTACAGTTCAAAGCTCCACCCTTTGTCTATAGTCCATTTCACTTAATATCCCAGCAAGCTCCAGTCTGCTGCACTGTAGTCACACTCCACTGTGATGAACATCCCATTCATACTTCATCTGGCCAATCTTACTGCTGTTGTAGAATACTTATGTTTACATTACGCAAGCGCCAACATTTTCAAGCAGCTGTGTCAAAAAGTGTAAAACCAGACTCAGCATTTCTGCTTTGTAACAACTGCTATTATTTCTGCAACAAGATGTGAAGTTGTTACACTTCAAGATAAAGATATACACTTAGAGAATTACATTTGTTGCATTTCCCAGTTATGATTTGAGTTGTGACACTCCTGCATTGCAAAAGCATCTCTGGTGGCATAACCACTAATACTCCCATAGTCCAGATGCTTTAGTAAAGACTATAATATTAGCTTCCCTGTCATTCTTTGTTTTTAACTCTTGTCAGCCTACATTTCACTATGGTAATACTGCCCTGCCCTGCACCAGTAGCAATACAGTGGCACTACGGAACCAGTTCACTTAGATAAGAAGTTAACATCCATTACAGGGGTGCATAGGTTCCAACAAGGGCTGGCCTTCTAATCATTCAGTATGAGCCTCATGGTGTCCATAAGCATCAGTTAGAAACTACGTCAGATTGAAAAGTGTGTAACAGAAGAGGCTTCACTTAGCCCTGCACCTGAACTCATCCTCCACCATGTACTTTTAAATCTAAATATCAAAATATAGATGTTAACAACAAATCCTGAGCCCATGCAGACAAGCTACAGTGACCCCCAACTCTTCTATCTAGCTATATCTTCAGACTGTGATCGTTTTTCTTTTACAATACCACAATCCTTAATTATTTGCCCATCCATCTTTCCTGCCTTACAATGTACAGGCCTTGATATATTTCCTTTCAAGCGATGGAAACTTGCCATGAACTAAAAGTACTAGAACCTGTGAAATGTTTTGTAGCAGTCACTGTGCACATCCCACATGGTGTGTTACATTTAAAGTCACATTTAAATGCATCTTCTGTGGAATTTTAAAGACATCGGACCCAGAAGTAAACACAATGTAGCTTTTGGTTAGCTCACATTTCCAGGCCACAAAGCAGATATTGAAACATAGTCTCACCAACAAAAATGTATGTTTCCCAATAGTTTTGTCCACTGTTTTATAGTCCAATCTGCAATAGAATTCAGGTCAAGCTAAGGTTGCAGGCCATAACTGAAGCTGGTCTTCACCTAGAGTATCCCAATTCAGGCTCAAGATTGCATACTTTCTTTAGAACTTTCTACTTTAAACAGATGGAGACATCTGTCACTCCTGAAAATCCTGCTCCATGCATAAGGACTAACCTCTGACTGAGGCACCACATTATCCTCCACTCAAACATGAGAAAATGATCCATCATGCTCTTGAAACTATCAAGAATCCACCATGACCTGGAAAAGCCTGATTTTTATGTCAAACTAAAAAAATATATAATTAATCTAATAATGACCCAGTAACCAAAACATACAGGACTTTCTCCTCTGCCTAAACATGTCAGTAACCAACTGTAAAGTAACAGTTATATTTACATGACACAATGTATCATGAGTACTTTAAAACCAAAACACTGAAAATAATATTTATATCACATAGAGCATTTAATACTTCAAAATGTATTACTGTTATTAGTGGTAGTAATAGGTGATACAAATTGTATTACCTTTATTTATTTATTAAACACATATATTATTTAGTTGCATATGCAGTAGTGCAGCATGTAACATTGCTGCCTCATAGCAAGAAGTTCTCCAGTAAAGTCTCATCTGGAATGCCATCTGTGTGAATTCTGCATGTCCCCGCTTTACCCATGAGAGATTTTTCTGGATGCGCTAGTTTTCTCCCAGCTCTCAAATACATGTGGCAGGTGAATTGGCATTTGGTATGTATATAGTGTTTTAATGCATGACAGCATGGTTCTATGATAGATTGATACCCTGTATGGGTTTCAATGCCTTGTAACCATTAGCTGCTGGAATAGGCACTGACACCTCACAATCATGTAGGATCATAGGAGTTTACTAGGCTATCGACCCAGAGGTCATTTCAAGCCTAGCCATTTCATCCCAATGCAATACCATATATACACACTAGTCAATACCCAGGACTGCATTTAGTAATGACTGTCCATGTCCAGGAGGGTTGTGGGCACTATCCCAGGTAAGTATTTATGGTGCCCCATCCACTTGTCCAGTTTCCTCTTGAACAGTGTCATAGATGTGCTCTGTTTCACATGAATTGGTAGACTATTCCATAGAAGCAGCAGTTGCTGGAAGACAAATCTGTCCATCCAGCATGACCTGTTCAAGTCACAGGCCATATTTAGGTCTCTGGAATGGGTAGTTCTAGTCCCGTTTGATTTACAGATGTGCAGCAAGTTTATTAGGTTTGGGTCTGAAATTGCTCTGTAACCAGGCATAAATCTCCCCTAAGAAGTCTATACAATACAGAGTATACTGATGGGGACTTTAGTTGGTCTGTGTAAGGCACATGCTGGGGTCCTCTTCTTTGTTAGAAACCTCTGAGGTCTCTCCAATTGCTGCAGGTGCTTTGAACAGTACATTCCAAATTGGGTGTTATACTCAATTATGGGCATGATTAATAACGAGTATAGAGGGGTTATAACCTTCTTTGCTCTTGAGGTGATGCTTTTACTAATCAAGTGTGCTATGTAGAAAGCCTTTCTTACTACAGTAGACACATGGTGGTCAAAATTAAGGTTGCAGTCAACATGTGATCCCAGATACCTTACCACTTCATAGGTAGTTAGGGTGTTGTTGTTGATCTGATAGTGTGAAGGAACATTGGTTTTGCCAAAGGGAATGATGATGCATTTCTTTGCATTCAGTTTGAGACCATGACTGACACACCTGTTGTCTGCCTGCATAAGACCCTCCTGGAGTACACTGACATAATTTGTGGATTCAATAATTGCATTTAGTTTGCAGTCTTCCACAAACATGGTCAGCCTCAACCCCTTAGTTTTGGCCTGAACTTCTGAGAAATACATTCTAAACAGTAGGGGACCCAGCACTGACCTGGGTCTATATTAGAACACCGAACATTCAAAATGACATTTATGATAAGTTTGGAGGGGATAAGGTAGTGATATTTTTGCTAAACCTATCCACTATCAGTTTTGCTATCTCTGTGGGGTTGGTATGTATCTTACCATTAGTCACTGGTTCTACACATGCTTGGGTACTACATTTTAGGCTACGTACGTATCTGTAAAATGCCTTATGGTTATCCTTAGCCTTAGATGCCCTTAGTGGATTTGACATGTTTTTGCATTTGCCTGTTGAGGCTGAGAAGGATGCTTTTCCATTGTTGGGGCCTCACCTTTGTTTTCTTGGACAGCAACATTTTGCATTTATTGTAAAGTTTGTTAATGCTGGATGTCCACCATGGTGGCTTGTTTTTAATTGAGACTCTGGCTTTGATTCTTTCTGGTACAGTTCAGTTTATACACTTATGCAAGTGATTGCAGAGGGCTTTAGTGTATGCTTCAGTGCAGTTAACACTTCCAGCTGGGGGTGGGGCTTGGAATGCATTTATACCTTCCACTAGGAGGGTATAGTTTGCCTTGGTGAAGATTTTTCATCTGACTTCACTCTTTGTGAATTTTGGTGTTAGTTCCAGCTTTAAGGTGACTGATTTGTGGTCAGATTTAATTAATGAGGGTCTAACAGTTGTGACAGTGCATCTGTTTGTCATGTTAGTGAGGATCAGATATAGTATGTCTATTCCTCTCATCGGGGTATGGACAATTTGTTCCAGGACATTTGAGGTAACAAAGTCAAGGAACATTTGTGCTAGTGAGTTAGAGTAGGTTTCCAAGGTGATGGTGGGATAATTGAAATTCCCCATAACCAAAGTGTTCAGGAATATTTGGATTGACTCCAGTTTGGTCAAGTAGGCTTTGTGCGCATCATGACCCATGCAGGGTGAGGTAAAACTTGCTATGACTTTATTGGGGGTCTTACCTACAGTAATCTGAACTTGGAATAACTCCATGGCGTTGTCCAGTTTAACCAGAAGGGAGATGAATTTATCTCTAATATAGATAGAAACCCAGCCTCCTTTGGTTCTCACATTCATTTTGCGGTCTGAAGGTATGGAAGACATTGTAGCCTTGCAAGATCAGGGTACTCTCTGAGGCCTCAAACCAAGTTTTTGTGACTGCACAGACATCTACATCTTCCAGTGATAGAAGTGCTTCCAGGGTGTGCAGTTTTTGGTTTAAGCTCCTAGCGTTTAGCATCATGACCCTTATTTTGTTATGATTGGCAAATTTCACATTGGTAAATTTTTTTTGAGACCTTGCCTAAAAAAGGCATTATAGGGGAGGCAACAGCCTTTGCCAGCAGCCAAAAGCCTACTGGTGCCAGGTGCAAACGATCTCTGGCAAAGCAGCGAGGTTTGTCAATCATGACTTCCCAGGCTGACAAACTGGAACCTCTTTGAATGATACCAAAATCTAAGCCAATTATTGAAATCAGTATTTTTTTCTTTATACTGTGGCATCATTCTAAGTGAGGGTAGTATGCTGTTCAAGGCTAGGGACATACCTGCCTGGGACACATACTAATTGAGGTCAGCCATGACTCTCTTAATATAGTCCAGTGAGGTACACCTCAGGTTGTCCAGTCTAACATGAGCTATGACAGAGTCATAATGGTAATTGTTGCTAAGAGACCTTAGTGCTTGCA
Organism: Protopterus annectens; assembly: GCF_019279795.1. Classification (NCBI taxonomy): domain Eukaryota; kingdom Metazoa; phylum Chordata; order Ceratodontiformes; family Protopteridae; genus Protopterus; species Protopterus annectens. The sequence goes on from NC_056750.1 coordinate 243,973,065, forward strand.
TGATCTGATGAATCCTGGCACCAGTCAGTTGACCGTGACCTGCTCCTTGTCCAGCCTGGTGAGTATGACATCCAAGTGTCTCACTATGTAGTCTCCAATGCCAATAAATTTTGTTTTTTTGAGTGTTACACCTTACAAGCATGGTAGGTGAGACACTGGTGTTACTATGCATTATGGATGCTGTGGGTACTGTGTTAGATGTAGCAATATTGTGTTTTGGAAGTCTCTGGTGTTTTGGTAAGTTTTTTTGAGAGAACCTCCACATATGTTGATTTTAGTTTTGATGCTTACTAGGTGTATGAGTAGTGGTACTATGTACATAAGTAGTGATAGGTGGGTTGACAACCTCTTCACTGTTACTGTTTTGAGTGTGAGAGTGCATTGATTCAAGCTTCTTGGTGTAAATACATCTCTCACACTCTGTACTAGACTGACTAACTAGTAAGACCAATGAGGATGCTTACTCCAAGTCCTAGACCAACCACCTTTCACCAGACAGGTTCCAATCAGCACACTTCTCTCAGTAGAGTGCAGAAGGGTCCATTCCAGTCAAAGATGGCCTGGAAAATGTATTCAGAACAAACTAGCTACTTTAGTTTCAATGGATAACACTAGAGAATGTTTAACCCAGCAGCTTGTCTGTACCAAGGTGAATTGAGGTGGGCTACCAGCCACAACTCTGAACTGAGATGCCAGATGACTAGAGGCTTCTGAGCTTCCTAAAAACTAAGTTGCCTGTTTTTCTGCTTATTTATACTATTTACTGCACTTTTTATTGCCTGCCACCTACTTTAATACTGTACTTAAATACCGTGTACTAAACTGCACTGCTGTACTGCAATTATCTTCCTTACTGTACCTGTTAAATCATATTTTATTGCTGATTTCACTGTTTGCAAAGCTGTTTTTTTGCTATTTTCATTGTTTTTTAAGTATTAGCTGGTATTTTTCACTGTTGCAAGGCAATCTGTTCTGCTTGTTCTAGTTTTTCCACCAAGTAGTGTTAAAATAACTGATTTGTTAGATGTTTAAAACATTCTTTAGAATCTCCATGCTGTTTTCCGCTGTTTAAAACATTTTTAGTGTCTCATTTTTATTCATAGGATGCAGTCAGTGTTGTGGAGTAATAGGCCATATACAGATGACACAGAATGAACTGAAGAAAATATGTCACGTGAAGATGTTCTGGAACTTTCTGTAGAATGCCCACAGGAAATGGAGAACAAATAATGTGCCCTTAGTTTAGAAGAAACTATCTAAGGAAATATTTGCTTGATTTAATAGAGATGGATAGACATGTTAAGATCAATGAAAGAAATAGAGTACAGAAAGTCAATAAGATCTAAAATGTTAGAAGCTTGATAAAACAAACAAACTCAGTAATCAAGACTATTAACACAAATTCATGCGATATAACAGAAGTAAATAGCATGTATATATAACTGTGCAGCTTAATTAATAACAAATAAAGTCCTACCGCAAATACACAGGACAATAGGGGAGCTGAATGGGTAGAGGTATGGCCTCATGAGTAGTAGGTGCAGGGTTTGAAAACATGGAAGGAAAAATAAGCATTTCATCCACGTAACTTAATGGGTAGAATCATGGCTCCATGTGTAGTAGGTCCAGGGTTTGAATACATGGAAGGCAAATAAGTATTTACTTGACAGAGATTTGGGATACACGGCTAGGCTTAAAAAGGCCCTTGTGGTTGTTAGCCTAGTAAACACCTATGGACCTATGAAATCAAATGCCATCATGGAAGCATGGAATAGAGAAAACTATAAAGCAATTAAGACAAGAAGTGTCACTGTTAGAAGAAGACTATAGAAGGGGAAACAGATAAAAACACTTAGAAAGACAGACACAATAAAAGCAATGCATGTTATCAGAACAGATGAGGATCTATTGTACACTATTGCAAATAATAAACTAAAGATATCAACACAGTCAGAAAAACTTAGAGGACATGCAGATGAATATAAAAGAAAAGTACAAAATAAGCATTTCATTGATTACCCAAAAAGTTTTCTAGAGAAATGAGAAACAATGTAAAAGGAATAGAAGACTCCAGAGAATTTTTTTCCCCAGGTAGACAGCAAATGTTGGAGGTGTGACAGGGAAAAAAAGAGGTATTTGAGAACTTATTTTCTGGGAGAGTGGTTGGTTGGCAGGCTTTAGGAATTCCCTGTGGGATGCACTGTCGGAGATGCTGGGGGAACAGATTGGTGTGACAAGAGAGGTGATTTTTCTGAGCTATGATACAGAATTGAAATTGCCTAGACATGGTAAGGCCTTGCTGTGTCTAATTATGGTGCCTGCCAAAAAAAGCAGTTACTAGAAAATGGAAATCAAAATCTAAACCAAGTATATAGAAGTAGTGAGTATAGTAACAGAGATAAAACAACTGGAATTTGGATCTTTAGAAAATGATAGGAGAAAACTACATAGGAAAAAGGGAAATGTGGGAACAATACATGCAGGGGAGGAATGAGGTTTAAAAGAAGGTAGGACTTGAATGCACTATGTAATATTTGACCTAAAATGATTGGGTAGATTATAAGTAATGTTTAATGTTTGCAACTAGGAGTGTGTCAGTATGATCTGTGATGTAAAATGCTTGCAACTAGAACTGTGTCTGTGTGGTTCGTTTTCCTTTATATAAATGCATGATTTCTTATGTCATAAGTGATGGTTTAGTAAAGATGTTTCTTGTTTAAAAAAGGGGCAGGAATTGAATAATTTATGTAATATTGCTTGGTTATATGATATATGGCAATATATGTGAAGTATAATGTTTGTTAATGTTAATTTAACATAATTTAATAACTTTTGTATAAATATAAATCTGCCTGTGTCACAAGTGATGATTCAATAAAGGTGTTGAAAAATAAAAAAGGAGAAGAAGAAATAGACACACTTTGTAAAATATCTATGAAGACCTTGTGGAACATAACAAAGGTGCTGAATGGCTAGAGGTAAAAAGAAACAGTAAGAAGTTCAAATGTACATGATACGAAATGGGATGAAGTAAGGGCCAGAGAAATTGAAACAAAATTAAGGAAAGCTCCTAAATGGAAAAACCCAGGCCCAGATGCAGTATATAATTTCTGGCTAAAAAGTATTAATATATTTACACAATAATTTATCTCTGAGTAAGAACTACTTATATGCACACCCTGAACAGACACCAACCTGATTAACAACAGGAAAAATTATACTCCTCTTTAAGAGCAAACCTGCAAGCTATCCTAAACATTATAGACCAATAATTTGCCTTCCAATGATGCATCAACTATACACTGGAGTTGCTGCTGACAGAGTTTATAGCCATTTAGAAGTAAACTCAATCAGGCAATAGAACAAAAGGGTAACAAAAGAAAGTCATATGGAACAAAGAATCATTTGTTGTTAAATAAAGTCATGATGGAGAATTGTAAAAAGGGGAAGATGCTAAGTATAGCATGGATTGATTACAAAAAGGCATTTGATAGCATCCCACATTAATGGATAAAGGAGTGCTTACAGGTATATAAGATACACCCTACAGTGATCAATTACATTACACTGACCATGAAACAGTGGCAAGCCACTTTGTAGCTAAGTCATGATAAAGGACAAATTATTATCCTAGAGAGAAAAATTCAAAGGAGTGTAGCCCAGGGAGACTCTGTCACTGTTGCTTTTTTGACTTGCTCTTAACCAATTAAGTTAACAGATTAGGTTATGATACAATTTGGTTCCCAGAAAGCTACAAAGTGTAAAGACCTCTCAGCTTCTTTTTGTGGATGATTTAAAACTGTATAGTTCAGATCAGGAGCTGAAAGCACAAATGAAAGTGTTCAAAGCTTTCTCAGATACAAAATGCCATTTGGTCTTGTTAAATATGCAAAAGAAACATTTAAAGCGGAAATCCTGCAACATAAAGAAAATATCAGCCTGGGACAGGAATGTGATATAAAGGAACATGAGCAAGAGGGAGTGTATAAATATTTGGGAAATGGTGAAGGACAATAAAACATGAACAAATGCAAACAAATCTCAGTAAGAAATATTTTAGAAAACTAAAATTAATATTAAAAACATCTCTGAAATCTAGGGATAAAGTCCAGGCTATAAACCAATTTGCTCTTCCTGTTTTAACTTACAATTTTGGGGTGAATGACTGGCACCAAAAGATACTGGATCAGTTGGACAGGAATACAAGAAAAATGCTTCATGCTTATCAAATGATATATAAAAATCAGTCTATACCAAGATTATATATATTCCTTGTTCTGAAGGAGGTATGGGCCTTCTCAAAACTGATTATATGCATAGATCTGCAATCATAGGACTGCATATATATCTGCTGACCTCATCAGACCCAAACATAGTGAAAGTTTTAAAATTTGAAGAGAACAAGTCTAGGATGATCTCTTTGCTAGATTTAGCAGAAGCAGATGGGTGTCATGTGGGAATGGAAACCAAACCAGCAGTAAATAAAAATAAGGCAGCAACTGAATGTGCCAAAAAACAAAAGAAAGAAAGAAAGAATACAAGGAGAAGGATCTAATGAGAAGGCAAGAAATGTAGATTGGGACACATATTTGTCTCTCCAACAAATTCTGTCTATGTCACAAGCAAAGTTCAGATCCCTGGATCAAAAGATCATTTCTCAGAAGCCTGTAGAAGACTGACTAGAGAAACAGAGCCTTTAAGTTATCAGTGTAGGACAAGGCATTCATGCCTTGAATTCTCCTAATGAGAAATCTTTGTTGGCGTTCCAACAGTTCAAAGTGTCTAAGCTGAATTTGTCAACCAGTAGATTTGCTATGTCACCCTGATCAGTGAAGGTGGTACCATTCATCATCAGTTCAGCACAATATTCAGTGTTACCTTTAAGGTTCTGGATAAAGCTGAAGAAGGCTTTGCGATTGTCCTTAGCCTGAGAAGCTATCCTGGCCTCATAATTGGCCTTGTTGGACTTAATTAGACCTCTTAGTTTCTTGTTTAGTTGTACAAGAGAGCACTTGTCTTTAACAGAGTTGCTCTTCCTGATTTTGACCATCAGTTTACTTCTTTTATTATATACCCTGTTTAGGTGAGGATTCTGTCAGTGGAATTTGTTTTTATTGTTTGCTTTGGGTTTACTTCTGGTAGGCACAGCAGCCTGTATGCATCCATTCAAATATCTGTATAAGGACACTGTAAATAATTCTGCATAGGTAGCTGTGGTCTTGGGGTTAGGGCAAGTCTTCTATTTTGACAAACTGTCACTTAATAGGATGTAGTTTGCCTTAGAATTGTTCTTAACTGTACTAGTTTAGTTGGGTTTACTGGTTTGATTTTTACTTCAAAGGAGATGGCTTTGTGGTCTGACCTCACTAGTGAGGACATGACACAGGGAGTGCAATGTTCTTCCATGTTGGTGAGCAACAGATCCTCTGGTTGGAGTTTGCACTATCTGTTCCAGGGTATTTCTGTTAATAAAGTCCAGGAATCACTGAACCTGTGAATTTGAAGAAGTGTAAATTTGCCATTCTATAGAGGGGTAGTTAATGTCACCTATGAATAGGGTGTTTAGTTGGATGGTGAGTGCCTCTAGTAGATTTAAATAAGATGTTGACCTGTAGCTAACCATTATATGATGAGGGACCTTATCTGAGGTGACTTGCATGTGGATGAACTCCATGGTATCATCCTGTTTAACCAACCTAGAGGTATGCTTGTTGCTAATATAGATTGAGACAACTCCACCTTTGGTCCCAGTCTGTGCTTTTGTTGGTCTAAATATGTGGAAGGCACTTTAGCCTTGCACTACCAGAGTACTTTCTATGGCTTTAAACCAAGTCTAGGTCACATCTTAGATGTCAAGATTCTCCAGAGTGAGAAGGGCTTGAAGGGTGTGGAGGTTTTTGTTTAGGCTGCTGTCACATAGTGACCTTAAGGTTGCCTGGAAACTTTTTCTCTATGTTAGTAGTTTTGTCTTTCTGGCATTGCCTAAAAGAACTCTAAGGGAGTGGATAAAGTTTGTAAATATCCAAAAACCTGGAGTGGGGGACAGGTGCAGCTCATCCTTGGCAAAGCAAAATGGTTTGTTGACCATGTCCTCCATTCTGACAGATACTGGATCCCCCTGAAGTGACACCAGAAACTAAGTCAATTATTAAAAAAAAAATGTATTTTAATACTGTGGTATCATATTTGGTGAAAGTGGAATGCTACTCAGTGCAAGGCTTGTACCTATCTGTGCCACATTTTGCAAGAGATGCATTATGTCCCTTTTAATACAGTCCAGTGAATTACATCTCAGGTCATTTATACCCACATGGACTATGACAGTATCATATACACACCTGGAGTGCAGTAACTCGAGTGTGTGTGTGTGTGTGTGTGTGTGTAATATTGTAGATTCTGGCTCCAGATAGGCAACTAACCCATTATCTTTTCCTTGTTTAACCGAGTGAGTGGGGTGTTTGTGTATCATACTAAGGAATGCTCAATGACAAGGTAGGTAAATATTATGCTTTCCTTATGGGCTTTTCTCTTGGGAGACTATTGGGTGTAGGCTTGTATGAGATGGATTGTGTTGTTTTTGGTATATATTCTTGTGGTTGCCAAGGACCAATAAAGCCATTAGGTGGTACTGCAGGTCTTTCAGATTTGGGAAGGTTTCTTTTAAGTGCCTTAGCATAAGATAATCTGTGTGTGTGGTGAGTGGTGTGTGTGTGGTGAGTGGTGTGTGTGTGTGTGTGTGTGTGTGTGTGTGTGTGTGTGTGTGTGTGTGTGACATGAAGTGTGAGTATTCCTAACAACCTCATTTGTATGCAATATTTTTGCCTCCAAGGAAGTTATGTATTTACATATCTTGCATACTATGTTATTTTCTTTATTGATTAACTGATAGCCTGAGAGCATGCAACAACTGCTACATTACCTTAGGATGCCCAAATCTATCAAGTTGGCCACAGAGACATTTGGAAATTGCATATGCATGTTGTCCAGTCCTGTAACAGGAAGAGCTGTTTAGGAGTAATAATTGTTTTTTTAACAGGGGTCTCCTAGAATTGTATCTGGGGTTAAGGGCAAGATTTTATATAGTGCTTGGATATGGTAGTGCTATTCAATGAGCAAACTAGCTGCTCTAAGCTTTATTCCACATAATGTCATGTTGTTGAACAGACTTCAAACCTAATTCCAACTTTATAGGGAAATTCTACTGTCTAGGCATTTGCTACTATACACGGAACTGCTAACCACTGATGCCTGATTTATAGCAGAGATAAAATGCTTGAAAACTGACTCCTATGCCCTCTAGCCAATAAGCAACTGCACTTTGAGCTCCCTGGAGTGATTCCCAACTCAGACAGACCAGGTAAACACCTTCTGCCACAAGATGGAAGATCCTGGAATGTAAAAGCATAGCAAAAGCAGCTCTCAAATGCAAATTAAACAACAAACAGTAAACAACTAAGTCCCTGGCTAACTCGCCCTTCTGCAAGGTAACTACGATACAGACAGAACTAGAAAAGCCAACAGAGAAATTACTATTTTTGACACAGAATTAAATAAATGGTTTAAAAATGCTCAAAACAAAATAACTGGAATTGAGATCTTTATTAAAGGGTAGGAGCAAACTATATATGTAAAAAAATGGGAATTGTGGGAAAATACATACAAGGGAGGAATGAGGTTTAAAAGGCGGCAGGACTTAAATGAGCTATGTAATGAATGAATGAAAATGATTGGGTAGATTATAAGTGATGTATAATGTTTGCAACTGAGAGTGTCAGTATGATTTGTGATGTAAAATGCTTACAACTAGGATTGTGTCGGTGTGCTTTCTTCATTTGCATAAATGTATGATTGCCTATGTAGTAAGTGATGGCTTAATAAAGATGCTTCTTGTTTAAAAAAGCAGGTATTGAATAATTTATGTCACGTTGCTTAGATTATGTGATATATAGCAATATATGTGAAGTAAAATGTTTGTTATATTAATTATAGTGTGATTACTTTTATAAAAGTTAATAAAAATTTGTCTATAAGTGATAATTCAATAAAAGTGTCTGGAAAAAAACAGTAGCGATCACTGCATAAAGCAAATACAAGTGCAGTGAATCAAGGAAATATTCTTATCTTAAATGGCTCTGGATGCAACTGATACACTTGAAAAGTGTAGTAACATTGAAAAGCACAGCAGAGCTCAGATTTTTTTTTAATTTGGCTGACTTTTTCAAAATATATGCTGGATAGATAAATGGATAAACTTATCAGTGAAAGGATATCTGGAACTTTTGACAGTATTTTCTGCTTATTTCATGAAAAAATAAACATGATCACCCATTAGAGTTTTTAAGCTATACCACTACCCCCACCCTACTAAGCAGGACCAGCCTTTGGTCAACTGGTGCCCTAGGCAAAAGGTCTCCACAACGGTCCCCCAACACCACCCTGTGCCCCTATCATGGTCTACCTACACCATCCAGATTACTGGAAAAGTGCCTCTGCTAGAGCAGCACTCTAGGCAGCCGGGCCTATGCCTAAGGCCGGCTATGTTACTAGGGACCCAACACCTCTCTGTGATAATAATGGTTATTTACTATCCAAATCTGCAAACTGCACTCCTTTCTGATTCCAAGAATGCACCTGTATGTGTTAAAGGCCAGATGTCAACTGGGTAACGAGCTAAGTGTTAGAAAGGATTTTGAACTGAGGTTCACAGAGCAATGGGATTTGGAAGACATTTTCAAAAATGGCCACAACCTAGCCATTCCTTAACATCTTTGTACTAAACTTTCAACATTTCAGTAGTGTGAGCCATTTGAACCATAATAATGTTGTGCAGTGTCATATGGAAACCATCTATCTGTCATCTATAAACTCACTCACTGGAAAAAAGTTGAACAATTGCATTGTGATAGTCTGCATGTCTATGACCTGTGATTAGTAGTCTTAAAAATAGCCCAAAACAGTACAAAACTGCCTCTGTTGTGAGATAGCAGGCATCTATTGAAACATCAAAGGAGTAAAATATCAGTTTTAATGCCTGTATATTAGTCTGGCTTAAACAAACTTTAACAGTGTATTAACAGTGTATATAATGTTTACATTTTTAGGCAAAGCAAACTTATTACATTCTGTAACATCAGTAAAGGCCATGATAAAGCATAGTCAGTATAACAATAAAAATGACTAAGGTAAATGAGGTCGTACACTACAGCAGTGGGAAAACTTATTTGACCACTGTTAATTTAGTTTAAGGCTGTTGATAGGTTCATATGTATGTACAAGGCAAGTTGCTGTTTGTGGGCAATTTTAAGCCTAACCATTTTCCCTTTGGTGCCTGAATTAACCTATCCAATTTAGTGTTAGACTGGCCTTACCCATTCCATGGATGATAATTATATATTACCCCTAGAGAGAATAACTATGATCATACCGTAGATAATTTGAGGATACCCATGCATGGGATAGAGCATTTAGGAGCTGCTTCATCCATTACCAGTACAGGGGGCATCCAAAGGTGAATTTTCTGTTTTCCATCCACAGATCCAAGTTGTGCTTGAATATGGACAGAGATTAGTTTTGTTTTATGTGAATGGGGAGTCTGTTCCAGAGCAGTGGTGTCCTTTGTGAGATATACCTGTCCCCCAAACTGTTTTGATGATGTTGCCGAAGAGGTTTAGATCCCTAGACTTAAGTATTTTTTATGTCATTTGACTTGCTGATATGCATAAATACATCAGTAGTGGGTTGGAAGATGCCTTATATGGGCAGACAAAGGTCACCTCTTAGCAGTCTGTAGGAAATGGAGTATAGTGGCAGGGCTTTGAGTCAGTTCATGCGGGACATAATGTTTAGGCCTTGTATACTTTTAGTAAGGTATCTCTCTGCATGTTCTAGTTGTTGCATATATCTGGACAAATAAAGGCCAAAGTGAGCATTATATTCAATGACTGGCCTAATGAGGGCTGAATAAGGGGGGCAATGACATCTCTAGATTAAGACACAATCCCTTTGTTTATAAACTCTGTAATATAGAACTTTCTCATGACAATGGACACATGTTAATCGAAAGTTAGGTCACTGTCCATAGAAGTTCCAACATCTCTAATAATTGGGTAAATTTTTAGGGGGTTTTATCAATGTGGTAGTTCCCTATGGTAGATGACTTATCAAAGGATATGATAATGCATTTTTGACATTTAGTTTCAGTCCATGATTTTGGCACCAGTTATTTATTTGGGATAGACCTTCCTGGAAGATGGCTAAGTCATTTGCAAATTCGGTTGGTGCTACTGTCTTGCAGTCAGCTGCAAATTTAGTCAACCAGTGTCCTTTGATATAAGCTTTTACTTCAGAGAAATCAATGCCAAAAAGGAAAGGTCCCAGCACAGAATCCTGGGGGACTCAACTAGTGACTGGTCTGTTTGCGGAGATAACTTCCCCTATTTTGATTTCTTCAACCTTAACCACAAGTGTAAAAAAATACTTATTTTTTCTTTTGCCTTCAGATTGTTTACCATAATGCCATACTTGTGAAGAAAAAGGTTGTAGAAGTTAAACAAATAAATCCCTTTAATACTGTTATTATACAGTTCTGTTGCATGAAATGAAGTGCTGCAAAGGACACTGGTTTTGCAAACTTGCAGTATCTCAGCCAACACTGAAAGAATTGTCATGACACAGATGCTTATGGGTTATAGGTACATAGGTTTATTTATTAATTATTAGACATTTGTTGACTGGGATAGTCCGACTGGGCAAAAGCTCTTTTTCAGCAGAGGCCTGCTGAGAAAAGCTCCAGATTACAGCAATACAAGTTAATTTACATGCAAAAAATAATGTACAATAGAAAAACTACATATTGAAACAATCAAAAAATTAACTTGATAATATAATGTAAATATGCTACTACCAGGGTCTTTATAAGCCTAGCTGTGCAATCCAATCCAGCTTTGTCCCAAAGTACCTTGAATGCCTATATGGTGGGGTATGTCAGTAAGGAGTTTGCTAAGGGTTATGTGGGGGTATGTTAGCTGGAGATTAAATTTACTTACTGTCAATCTCTGTCCATAAGAGATGTGGGGGTCAGACCATGGGTGAATCCGTAATTTCCCATCCAGTGATCAAGACTTTGTTTGTATAGGGACAGGGATGAACAATGCTTCATGTGGATGGAGCGTATATCGGTCTCTCCAGCATGTTCTATTTATGTCACAGGCAAAATTCAAGTTATTGGATCTAGTGTTTCTGGTGCTGCTTATTTTGCTGATGTGCAAGAGATCCATCAGACTTGGATCTGAGAATGCCTTCTATGTCAGGCATAGATCACCTCTCAGTAACCTGTAGAAGACTGATTACATAGATAGCGCCTTAAGGTGATCTGTCTAGGACAGAGTATTCATAGCTTTGATTCTCCTGGTGAGGAACCTTTGAGGATATTCCAAATGTTGCAAGGGCCTGGATAAGTACATGCCAAAGGGGATATTGTATCCATGATAGGTCTGACAAGGGCTGGGTAGACTTGTCCTATGACACTCTTGGACCTGGATGCCATACCCTTGTTTATGAGTTGGGCATCATGAAATGATCTTCTTAATATCTTCACTACATTGGCCAAACACCAAATTACTGTCTACATAGGTTCCCAGATCTCTAACTATCAGGTCAGTTGTTAAGGGTGTTTTATTGATGAAGTAATTACTCTGAGTGTCTGATTTCCCAAAGGACACTATAATGTATTTTTTGTTGTTGATCTTTAATCCATGGCTTTGGCACCAGTCATTTATTTTTGTAAGACCTTCTTGTAGGATGCCAGTGTCATGGAGTGAATCCATGACCGCTCCCAATTTACTGTCATCTGTGAACTTGGTGATCCAGAGGCCTTTGACATTAGCCTTGATTTCCAAGAAACAGATACCAAACAGGAGCTGCCCCAGCATGGAGCCCTGGGGTACTCCGCTGGTGTCCTGTCTCCTGGTGTTGGTGGTCTCACTGATCCTGACTTCTGTCTTTGAGCCAGCCTGCAATCCGGCAAGTTAGGTAAAGATGTATGCCTAGTTCTGAGACTTTGTCAATTATACCTGAGTAGGTACCTTCCAAGATAGCTGCACTTTGAGTAACAGCTTAATTTCACCTCTCACAATGTAAAAACCAAAACTCAGAAGAAAGACAGTGAACTCATTTTTGGTGGTAACTGCCTAGTAAGTGCACAGCTTGGATGCCAGCAAAAAAGAAATTCAGAGAACCTGAAAGGAAATCAACCACAAATGGTAAGGGAAAACACTGACTGGGAAGAATTCTGCAGCTGTTCAGCAAAAAGCGTTGGTGCAAGACATGACTTCAAGTAACCTAGAGGAAAAAATAACTCAAATGTACTCAGAGCTAATTAAAATAAATGAAACACCGATGGAGTCTATCAACTCAAATAAAAGGCTAGATAAAATAGAAAAAGCTTTAAACAAATATTCAGATGAGGTGATAAAACTGCAAAAAACTGAGGTAGAAATGAAGAAAAGGCTGGCTGAATATGAGACTGCTCAAGAAGAGATGTTTCAACAACTAATAGACTTAGAGGGCAGAGGACACAGGGAAAACCTGAGATTTTCTTCTGTACCAGAGAAGCTGGAAGGAACAGCCTGTATTAATTTTATGAAAGCACAAATAAGCAACTGGACTAGAATTCCACATAAGGAGTTGTTAATTGAAAGGGTACATTGTGTGCATGCTCCAAACCTGACCATGAGAAAGTAAACACAATATTTAATAGTAAAGATGCAATCTAACCAGCATAAGGACTTGTTTCTGACAAAAAGTGACAGGACAAAGTATTAAAAGTGGGAGACAGTAGAGCGTTTGTGGAAGATTACTCACTGTACATCAGGCAGAAGAGAAATAAATTTACTCCACTAATCAAGGAATGTCAAAAATCAGGAGTGAGATTCAAACTGTTGCATCCAGCTATCTTCAGAATATTCTTTCCTGGAGGGACAAAATCATTTTTTGATGCAGAACATGGTAAGGAGGAAATACAAAAGTTTGTCCAACAAAAAGTGAGCTGTGAAACAGAAGGAGATTCTGCTTCTTGTTTTCTGGTAATAAATACCACAGAGACTGTGCCAGTGAAAAATTTCCAGTGTTTCAACAGAAAATGCTCAAGTGACACAAGATTTGAATAGAAGAACCAAGAATACATTGGAAAGGAAGCAGAGACTGGATTTGAGAGATGGCGATAAACAGGAATAAAACCAGCAACTTGAAAATTCACAAATAAATGTGGTATTATAAATCATTAATTATATTTGTGAAACATGACAGAGCAAGAAAACCTGGAAATATTGGACATTTTTGACTTTGTTAAACTTGTAGGGCACTCTAAAGCATATGCCCTACATCATGTCATTAATGTTTGGAGGAACACTTAGAAGAGAGGAAGAGGAAGGAAAGAGTTAACTGTAAATAAAACAAACTTTTGTTCAGTAATATTTGAATAGTGCATGATACCCCTATGCCATAAAGTATTCTCAGTTATTTTCAAGTGCAATGGGGATATTAATGTAAAAAGGTGCCCCTGTTTTTTCCCTTTGTTTCTCTTTCTCCTTGTTCAGTTTTAGGAAATGCAGTCACTGCAACATAAAAATAAATGTAGAAATATTTGTTAAAGAGTGTATGATACATGAACATTTGTGTTTTTTTCTCATTCTTGTACAGGGGAATGACTGGATTAAGGCTCTTGGTTTTATCTATTAACAAGTTTTAAGATAAATTAAATAAAGAAAAAAGGACATTGAATATAATAAAGCTCTCATCTGGCAAATAAATAAATAAATACATGTAGAAGTGACCCTGTATCTGGTTCACATGTCTCCATGGAGACAATCTGATAAAGAGCAATAAAAACAGAATACTTCTTTCTTTTAATGGCTTTCTTTCAATGGCTAGGAGATAATGTTTTCTTAAAACATTCAAGTGTTTTCTCATTCTGGAGAGCAATAAAGATGACAAAACCCAACAGCACTTAGTAGAAGCACAGGCTGTACCATAAATCTTAGCACTGATAACCTTCCTTTTAGGTTAACCCAAATTTATGAGTGCAGTTGCCAGTTTGGGACAATTGTTCCTATTTGAAAGGAAAAACTTCAGTATTTAAAGATGTGCATCATTTTGTGTGTTACTATTAAGTTAATAGGTTTTTGGGGTGTATTGGAGGTGTGTGTGTGTGTGTGTGTGTGTGTGTGTGTGTGCGTGTGTGTGTGTGTGTGTGTGTATGGGTCCACTATATAATTTCGAAATACTGAAACCCCAAATTTCATTATTTCAAATTTATATACCCGAATCCCAAAATCATGAAACCCCAGAAGTGTGAAATTCAAAATCCCGAAGCTCGGAGATGTTGAATTAGGGCTTCTGGTGGTGGGTTTGTGAATGGATGGGTAGAAGTATAGGGAAGTATGTATGTGTAAGTGTGTTGGTTAGGGGCTTTAGTGTGTGTTAGTGTGTGTTGTGACTGTGATTTGGGTGTGAGTTTCCTTTGTGTGTCTGTGCGATCTCGTAGTTAGTATATTTAAGTGGGGGGGCAGGGGGCTTGCCCCCCTGCTTATCTGTAGTGTAGGATGATATGTTTGATTGTGGGTGGAAGTTCTGTGCATGTGTGTGCTGTATGTGTAGTGTACGTTCCGGATTTTAAATTTCGCGGTTATGGGGTTTCGGGATTTAATGGTTTTGGCTATGTAATTTTGAAATACTAAAATTCGGAATTTCAGTATTTCAGGATTACATAGTAAACCTGTGTGTGTGTGTGTATGTGTGTATATTTTATTTATATAGATATATATATATATATATATATATATATATATATATACATATATACATACATACACACATATATATATACATATATATATATATATATATATATAGTGGGCTTTCAATAAAACAAAAAGTTTTTTTAAGATGTGACATAGGCTCAAATGCTCAAATGGATATGATAAGAAATAACTGTATAAAAGGACAACCTGCCAAACATTAGTGTGCGCATGTAACACAACACAAAAGCTGGAACTAGATACTTAACAAAAATGTTACAAATAAAGGGTGGCAATAATACCTTTTTAACAAAACGAGCCTTTTGATATTAAAACTCAGTGTAAATGTGGTAAAGAAAGGCTTTTAGGACAGTTATTTAGCAGAATACCTGGGACAAAGGAAAACATGTGTACTTATATTAATTGTAAGAGGAGCTCCAACAGTGACAGAAGAGAATAAAAAGATAATAATGGAAGATATGTAATACTAAGGGGCTACTGGCAAGGGAGAAGGATACCACTGGCGTGTATTTATATTCCACCGGAAACTGCTATAATAGAGCTTAATAAAATTCTGGGAGAAATAATCAGTTTTCAGCAGGGAAAATTACCTATAGGTAAGGGACTGAAGTTTGATTTGCAGCAGGGAAGATGTGACTAGGGGCCCAGAAGGGAAAAATATAACAAAGGAGGGTAGATTTTTGAAAAAAAAATTAAAATTTTGGTATGGAAGATGTGAATTCAGTAGTAGGAGCTCAGAGTGAATTTACATATTATTCCCCAAGATACAAAACTGAGGCTAGACAGAACTTACATTTCACAGGAACATGTCCATTTAATTGAATGTTTTGATACACATAGGTTCATAGGTTTCATAGTTCAGAGTACCTATAGGCTATCTGCCCAAGGGGCATTTATAAGCCTAGCCCATAGTTATTTGGCTTTTTTAGTTGAATAAAACTTGAAAAAATTTATGCCCTATACTTGTTGTTGTGCCACTGAATCTCGATCCCCATCCATTGGTCAAGATTCCTCTTGAACAAGGCCAGCGCAGTTGCTCTGCTCCACATGTACGGGATTTTGTTCCCAGCATATATTCATCAAATCAGGGTTTGACATGGCCTTATATGTCAGGCACAGGTCACCTCTGAGCAAGCGTATGAGATGAGACTGAATAGAGCTGGAGTTCTTCGGGCAGCATAAGACATATTTTGAGACCCTTTATCCTTTTGGTGAGGAACTTTTGGGGCCTTTCCAGCTGCTGCAGGTGTCGTCAGATACATTCGAGAATGGGGGGGCATTGTGCTCAATCATAGGTCTAGGGGGCGATGACCTCCCTTGATCTAGATGTGATCCCTTCATGTGATCAGGTGGGCAAATGTAGAAGGTTTCCTAACTACTTTAGCAACATGAGTGTGTCAAGCTAAGGCTACACTGTCAACCTGGGTCCCCAGATCCCTGATGACTTCTTCTGTGCTGCCACCTGTATTTTCGAAGGTATGACTATGCATTTCTTGGCATTTAACTTTTAGGCATGGGCTCTGGCACCAGTATCCGTTCTGTGAGGCCCTTCTTCTGAAGGATATCTGTGTCATGTGTGAAGGCCTTTGCCAGGGTCAGGTAGGGGCTGTATGACTGCCCTTTCCTCATCAATGGCCTTGGTGACTGTCTCGAAGTCAAAAGTCAACCAAAAAAAAAGGCATGATCTGCCTTTGACAAAGTGAACTGGGTTGAAATTCAAAGTGCAAGTTCCCTATGTATTTATTTATTAGTTCGTGATCCTCTCCATGGCTTTCTTGCAGATAAGAGCTTGTTTATGGCTGGGGTCCACCAGACTGGATGCTTGCTTTTGGTACAAAGAGTCTTAGTTTTTTTTGGGATTTCGATAGATCCTGGAGGCCATGTGAGGTCCCTGAGTTGAGAGGGGTGGCCTGTAACATGCTACAAATTGCAGAGCAGTCTTTGCCTATGGTTACCACACCTGGATATGCATCGCGGCGTCGTTGCCACCAACCACCAGGTGTGTGTGTGTCCTTTGAATATGGACAGTGCTGGGGTGCTCTCAGGGCCTTGAAACCAGGTTTCTGTTCAGCACAGACATTGAGATTGAGACTTCTGGCATTGAGCAGCATTACCCTTAGTTTTTACTTTTTGTTTTCTAGGGTGGTAGGTTTAGAATTTGAGCCTTGCCTGCCTAAAAAAGGCACTATGGGGTGGCAAAGCCTTTTGCCAATATCCGCCTAGGGGTGACACCATGTCATCCCAGGCAGACAGACATTGGATCCCCCCTTTGATGACAACCAGAATTTAAGCCAAAAAGAAAGCTGACCCATCTTATCATGTATGCATCATTCTAGGTGAAGGTAGGGAGGTGCTGCAGGTCAGGGGGGGGTCCTGCCTGGGCTACATAATAATCAGAATCAGTCCTCAGTCTCTGACTATGGAGTCACCTATGAAAGTATGTTTTGGTGTGTATTTGGCCTTTAAGGGCAGTGACTGCTTTACACACTGATTTTATTTGTTGTTGTGTTGTTGTGGTGTGTGTTGAGTGTGCGGTTGCTTGGGTGTGCTTTGTCTGCTCCTCTGGTAAACATCTGACCCTTCGACATGCTAGAAAGAATTATGAGTTGGTATGAGAGAATGCTTATAAGACAAGGATATATGCTTAAGAGAAGTGCTTGACTTTTTGAGAAGAAAAAAGCTATTTGGAACAAGTGTGCACTTTTTTTGTGTGTAGTGTTGTAAACTGTTTGTTCCTAACAGAGCAGTTCTAAAATTGAAGAACAGACTTTCTGGAGCCTGCAATAACTATTACAGATCATGCACCAATAATAACTAAAAAAATGCATGGTAGTGATAAAAATGAGACGCTGGCACTTTCCCGCCTATCTGTTGAAAAGAGAGGAATTTAAGGAACGGATAGTGGAAATTATTCAGGATTTAGTAGAGAAGACATAAAATTCTTCTGAAAATATAGCTATGGAGTAGGATAAAATTAAACTGGAGTTTAAAAATAGGATGGAAATAAAAGAAAGAGAGATATGGTTAAGTAGAAATAAGAATTATTTAGAGGGACTAACAAATGTTAAAGTATTGCAGAAAAGGAGGAATCTCACAGAACAAGAAGAGGAGCAATTGCAGAGTGATAAGCAGAAAATAAAGGACTACCACAATAATATGTATGAGTTTAGAAAGATGGCGGTTAATGCCAGAGCACAACATTTTTATCTCAATGAGTCAGGCAACAGAACATAGAAAGGGTTGTTGCCAAGCTTAGGGAGCCTATAACAAAACAAGATAAAAAGAGATACCATAGAGGTATTGAAATATTTCAGAAATTTTATGAAAGTCTGTATAAAGCAGAGAAATATGGAGATCAAGAAAGGGTATAGATGCTAATGTTTATGGAAAAATTAAATATTCCAGTGTTAGAGGTAGATGAGGCTTAACGGATAATAGGATAGGAAGAGATGAGATAAATATGGTGATGTATAACCAATCAACAGGAAAGTCTCCAGGAATAAATGGTATTCCTGTGGAAGTTTGGAAGATAGCAGGGAAAAAACTCAAAGATCTGGAAGGTTTTGTTCACAGTATTCTAAGAGGAGGGTAAGCACCAACTTCCTGAAAGAAAGCGGTGCTGGCTGTAATACCTAAAGAGGGTAAAGACCTATCAGATCCAGCTTCATACAGGCCCATTTCAATCCTAAACCATGATTATAAGGTGTGCATGTCTATAATGGCTAAGTGAGTGGCAAAGGTGTACCAAAATTGATAGATATGGATCAATGTGATGTTGTGGAGGGGATGCAAACATATGACAGCATTAACAGAACATTGATGATCCAGAGGCAAGCTGAATGTAAGAAAATACCACTGTTTGTCAGTATTGATACAGAGAAAGCATTTGACAGAGTAAGCCGGGAGTTTATGAGCAGGGCAATGGAAGCATTTGCATTCCTAATAAAATTATAAAGTTCATTAGGAGGATATATGAGGGATCGGAGGCAAAAATTAAAGTGGGTGGGTTCCTCTGTGATCATTTCTATTTGACAAGTCAAACCATGCAGGGCTTTTCTCTTTCACCCTTTGTTATTTGCACTATATTTAGAACCATTAGCAAAGAAAATAAGAGACGTAGAAATTCAAGGATATAATTGGTATGGTAGTCAAGTAAAGTTGTCTCTGTTTGCAGATGATATTATTTTATACCTGATAAAACCAGAAGAGGACATTTCAGTGCTGTGGAACATTTTGAGGCAGTTTACATTTCTTTAGGATACATTAATGAAGCTAAATCAAAGGCAATAGCTGAAAATTATGCACCCACAAATAAATTGGTTCAGCAATATTCATATTTATGGAGATATGATTAAGATGAAGTATTTAGGAGTATGGATTAAAAAGGATTCTGATGTGGCTAAGAATAAGTGGGAAGAGAAAAAACAAAAGATAATACAAAAACTGAGACACTGGAAACTCTGTAAAATGGCTACAGATAGTAATATGCAAGCAATTAAAATGTTTTTAGTCCTTTTACTTTTCTACACAGTTTAGCCATATTGTTATCAACCAGAGGAGAAGGTATGAATAGCAATTAATAAAGAGCTGAAGGATATTATCTGGGAGGGGAAGATGGCAAGAGTCAAGTGGGATAAGCTGAGCCTCCCGACCGAACAAGGCAGTTTGGGATTACTCGATTTAGAGGGGTATTTCAGAGCTGCACTGTTAAGGCTCCTATACATACCACAAGCAGAAACCTATAATTCAAAGTGGAAAGGGATGATGATGAAATAGGAGGGAAGCTCAGGAAACAATGAGAGACTGGGTGTTTGAATGCAGAACCTTGAGGAGAATAACAATAACCATTCAAAATATTATATTTATAAAATATCAGAAAATATTCTAAGAATTGCATCAACATGGGAATGGAGAAAGGAGATTCTGATGATAGGGATGATTGAAATTAGGGATACAGACAATAAGGAAGAAAGGGCTGGAATTTATGGGAGAAAACTGGTAAAAGGACCAAGGTATTGGGAGCAAATAATTAGAGAGGGAAATGTAATAGAATGGGAAGAGGGCAAGAATTTATTTGGACTGCAGGATAGAGATTGCCTAACCTATCAAGGATTGATATCAGAATATAGGCAAAGAGAAAGAAATAGGGGTTCTAAATGAAGGACCAGCACTGCTAGTGTATTTAGTAGAATCTAGAACAGGCACTGCTGTTTAGAAAGGAATAATTAGCAGAGCATACAAAATATTGCCTGATAACTATAAGAATAAATCAGAGGCAGTTAGAAAGGATTGCAAAGAGAGACTGGATAAGCAATTCACAAAACAACAATGGGGAGATATATGTATGTCTCCCAAATATGCAACAAAGTCTAGAAGATTTAGGATCTTTGCTTAGAAGTGTCTACATAGGTATTTTTATACCACAAGTAGAATCCAAAGAATTTTTCCACAGGTAGACAGCAAATGTTGGAGGTGTGATGGGGAAGAAAGAGGTAACTGGGAACACATTTTCTGGGAGTATAATGAGTTGGCAGACTTTAAAGATTCCCTGCAGACTGCTCTGTCAGAGATACTGGGTGAGCAAATTGGCGTAACTAAGGAAATTATTTTTTTGAGCTATGATACAGATCCAGAATTGCCTAGACATAGTAAGGCCTTGCTGAGTCTAATTATAGTGGCTGCCAAAAAAACTATTACTAGAAAATGCAAATCAAAGTCTAAACAAACTTTTCTAGAAGTAATGAATATAGTAACAGAGATAAAACAACTGGAATTGGGAACTTTAAAAAAGGGTAGGAGCAAATTACATAGGAAAAAAATGGGAATTGTGGGAAAAATATATGCTGAGAAGGAACGAGGTTTAAAAGGCAGGATTAATGAGCGATGCAATATTTGACTAACAATGGACAGATTATAAGTGATATATAATGTTTGCAACTACAATTATGCCAACATAGTTTGTGATGTATAACGTCAACTAAAATGATGTCAATATGGATTGTTTTCATTTACATAAAAGTATTACTGCCTATGTCACACATGATAATTGAATAAAGATTTTCTTGTTTAAAAAGAAAAATAATACCCGAGTGGGATATTGTATCAAATGTTTTGGCCAGGTCAAGGTAGGCAGTATACAACATTATCCCCTCATCCATAGCCTTGATGACCCAATGAAAGAAGTCTACCAGGCTGAAAAGCCAAGACCTTCCCTTAACAAAATAAAACTGAGATGGGTCCAGTGTCTGCATATTGCTAATGTCCATGCTGATCGTTTCCATGATAATTTGTTCCATGGCTTTGCATATTAGACTTGTCAGACTTATAAATCTGTAGTTCCTGGGGTCTGTTGATGGGTTGACCGTTATGATGAAGGATGACCACTGTGGCCCTCCATTCCCCTGGTGTACTACCTGATTTGAGGCTGTAGTTGAGAGTGTCTCAAGTGGTCTAGCTAGGTCTTGTTTTAGGCTATTTAGTAGGCAACTTGGATAATGTCAGAGCCAACTGAATCACTGTTTTTTTTGGTTTAGTGAGCACTGTCAGGACCTGTTCCCTGTTGATAGTTGAGGGGATATGCTAGAAGGTATTGCAGAGAGGGAAGTGGGGGAGTGTTGATGAGTTACAGCGAAACTTGTCATCCAGCAGATTGGCTGTGTCATCCTATTCAGTGAAGGTTGTGCCATTTATAACCAGTTATGCTCAATGCTGAGTGTTACCTTTAAAGTTCCTGACACAGATGAAGAAGACCTTGTGATTGTCCTTAGACTGGGAGGCTATGCTGACCTTGTAATTGGACTTGTTAGAGTTTAATAGACAACTTAGTTTCTTATTTAGTTAAATCAGGGAATTCTTGTCTCTATGAGAGTTACTCTTTCTGATTTTGGCAATGACTTTTTTATTTTGTTTTATACCCTGTTAAGGTAAGGATTTCACCAGTGGGATTTGTTTTTTGGTGTTGGATTTGAGGTTACTTCTGGTAGGTACAGCAGCATCAATGCAGCCGTTTATATGTTTTTACAGGGTTTCTGTGAATAGATCTGCATAGGTAGCTGTGTTATCAGGGTTTGGAAGAGTCATGAATTTTCGACAAGCTATGACTTAATAGGAAACTGCATCCTAAGTGATACATGTTTAATTGGGTTTTCTGGGTTGATTTTTGTCTCAAAGGAAACAGATCTATGGTCCACCCTAACCAATGAGAATGTGACACAAGAGATGATGCAATGCTGTCCCATGTTGGTGAGTACTAGATCCAGTATGTTTAATCCTTTAGTCTAGTGTATTCATATTGATAAAGTTCAGGAAATGTGCCTGTGGGTTAGATATACAGTACTTTAAAAAGTCTACAGAGGGGTAGTTAAAACTCCCATGAATAGGGTATTTGATTGGATGGTTATTGTCTCTAGTAGATCTAGATAAGAGTTATGAGCTTTGTAAGTCATAGAGGGAGACCTGTAGCTGGCCAGGACCTGGAAAGGAATCCTGTCTCTGGACACTTGGACATGATTGAACTCCATGGGATCATCCTGTTTAACCAAGTTTGAGTTGAATTACTTGTTAACATAGATTGGGACACCTCCACCTTAATCCCTGGCTGTGCTGTTGTTGGCCTAAATGTGTGGAAGGCACTGTAGCCTTGTACTGTTGGAGAAGTTTCTGAAGCTTTAAACTAAGTCTTGTTAACATCACAGATGTCCACATGCCATAGTAAAGTAAGTGTAAGTAAGTAGGAAAGTGTGTAAGGTGTGAAGTTTCTTGTTTAGGCTTCTAACAGTGTGCAGTAACAACTTAAGGTTGCTTTGTGGGGTTTTTTTTGTTTTTTTTTTTTTACTATGATGGAAGTTTTGTTAATCTGACATTGCCTGGAAAAGGCTCTAAAGGTATGGATAACATTTTAGTCAGTATCCAAAAGCCTGGGCACAACAGGTGCAGACCATGCTTAGCAAAGTAACATGGTCTGTTAACCATGTCCTTCCATGCTGATAGATACTGTAACCCCCTGGAGTGACATCAGAAACTAAGCCAGTTATGAAAGTTGATATTTTTCTGTTCTTACTATGGCATCATCCTTGGTGAAGGTGAAATGCTGCTCAGTGCAAGGCATGTACCTGTGTTTGACACATATTCAGAGAGATCTATAATGTCTCTTTTCACTTATTCCAGTGAGGTACATCTCAGGTCATTTACAGTCACATGGGCTAAGATAGAATCGTATTGGTACCTGTGGTGCAGTGACTTGACTGCATGCATACTACTGCAGATCCTAGCTCTAGATAGGCAACTAACCATTATCTTCTCCTTGTCCAGCCTGTTGAGAGGGGCATCTCTGTGTCATATAATAGACTCCCCGTATGACAAATGTATTAGGTAAGGGTCTATATTATATGTTCAAAGTCTGAAAACCTCGAGTCTCATATGATCGACTCCATATGAGCGAAGTTGTATAGGTTCATAGGTAAGTACTAGGCTATCTGCCCGAGGGCATCTATAAGCCTAGCCTGAATGTGTTGGCTTTCACCGCCCCCCCTTAGATTAGTTCTCTGTGCCTCGGTCCAGCAGAGCCATCAGTTCACTGTGCCTCTGTCCAGTAGAGTCACTGCAGTGATCCCTGGGGTAAATTTTCTGTTCCTCATCCACTCGTCAAGCTTTCATTTGAAGAGTGTTAGTGAGGGGTTCTGCCTAATGTAGATTGGAATTCTGTTCCAAAGCATGGGGAGTCTCTGGGACAGGAATCTATCCCTCCAGCACATCCTATTTATTGTTGTGGTAAGGTTTAGATCCCTAGAGCATGTGGCTCTTGGCGATTTGTTTTTTTTTTTTTAGGTGGAGCATGTCCATCAATTCTGGGTTGGACATGGCATTGTATGTGAGGCAGAAATCGCCTCTGAGTAAGCAGTATGCAACCGAGTACAGTTGGAGTTTCTTCAGTCGGGCTGCATAGGGCATCTGTTTGAGGCCAGTAATCCTCTTGGTGAGGTACTTCTGTGGTCTTTACAGCTGTTGCAGGTGTCTTGTAAGGTACATCCCAAATGGGGCATTGTACTCTATGATGGGTCTGATGAGTGATGAGTAGAGGGGCACAATAACCTCTTTTTTTCTGGATGCGAACCCTTTTGTGATTAGGTGGGCCACATAGAAGGATTTTCTAACCACCTTGGCAATATGATTATCAAAGGAGAGATTACTATCTACTTGGGTCCCCAGATCATTTATTACAGTTTCTGTATTTAGGGGACTACCATATATGTGGTAGTTCGCAGGTACTATTTTTTCCAAAAGGGGATGACTATGCACTTTTTGGCATTTAGCTTGAGGCCATGATTTTGACACCAGGTATCCATCTCAGTGAGACCCTTCTGTAGGATGTCTGTAATCAGCTGGAGAATCAATTATGGCCCCCAGTTTGCAGTCGTCTGTGAACTTGGTCAGCCATAGTCCTCCTGTGCTTGCCTGTACCTCTGAGAAGTATATACCAAACAGGAGGGGTCCCAGGACTGAGCCCTCAGGGACGCCACTTGTAACTGGTTTAGAGTTGGACCTAGAGCCTGCAACTCTCACTGTGTGGGTTCTATTCATGAGCCACTTGGCAACCCATCCCGTGATGTAGAGGTTTAAGTTCAGGCTGGTGAGCTTGTCTATAATACCAGAATGGGAAATAATGTTGAAAGCCTTTGCAAGGTCTAGGTAGGCTGTGTGGACCTCCTTTCCCTCATCTAAAGCCATGGTAACCATCTCAAAGAAGTCCACCAGGTTTAGGAGGCATGATCTGCCCTTAACAAAGCCAAACTGGGTAGGGTCCAATATTTGAAGGTTTCCATTGTCTCTGTTAATGAATTCCATGATGATGCACTCCATAGCCTTGCAGACCAGGCTAGTCAGGCTTATACGACAATAGTTTCTGGGGTCCGTTGTGGTGCCACCTTTGTGGAGGAGGATAACTGTTGCTATGCGCCACTCTATGGGTAGAGAGGCTGAGTTTGAACAGTGTGTTTAGGTGAGGGGTTAGTTCATTTTGGAGCTCGTGTAAGACACAGCCTGGGACACCATCTGGTCCCATTGAAGCTGTGTTTTTGGCTTTGGATAGGGCTCTCTTAACCTGTGTGTCAGTGATTGCCAGGGCTCTACATTCTTCTGGTATGGTTATAAGCCCTTTAGGAGGTGAAAGGGGGGTGAAGTTTGCACTAAACCTGTCTGCCAGAATGTTGGCAATATCAGTCAGTTCAGTGTATATTGTGCCATTCTGCACTAACTCAGAGCAGATCTGAGAGTTTCCATTTAGGTTCTTGACATAGCTAAAGAACGCTTTGTGGTTATCTTTGGAGTCCTTGGTAATTTTTCTTTCGAAGCTAGCCTTGGATGATTTTATGAGGGATCATAATTTCTTGCTGATACTGATCAGGGATGTCTTTCCTTCTTGGGATTTTACTCTTTTCTGTACTAGTTTCCTCCTTCTATTGTATAGCTTGATTATGGCAGGGGTCCACCAGACTGGTTTCCTTTTCTTGGAGGAGTGAGTCTTGGTTTTGCTTGGGATAGCATGATCCATGCATTCTTGCAGGTGCTCATAGACTGCCTTTCTAAGGGAATCCGTAGCTTGGACAGCATTGTCCTTTAGCATGGGGGCTGTGAACCTTTCCACCTCGGTCTTAAGTAATGTGAAGTTTGCTTTTGAAAAGTTTTTCATGGTGGTTTCCTTGATTGGGGGTGGGGGCGGAATGTGGATATCCAGAGTGAGTAGTCTATGTTCTGATCTAACCAGCGAGGGTTTGACCTCAGGTGTAGAACACCGGTCGACCACGTTGGTGATGACCAGGTCCAATATGCTGCACCTCTGGTGGGGGTGTTGGCCAGCTGATCCAGGGCATTCAAGTTTATAAATTCTAGGAAGCATTGGGCAAGGGAGTTAGTACTTGAGTAATTCTCCCAGTTAATGTTTGGGTAATTGAAATCACCCAATATTAGGGCATTTTGTAGGACCTTCATATTTTCCAGTGTCTCCAGAAACATGGAATGAGGGTCCTGGGTCATGGTGGGTGATCTGTAGCAAGCTACAATTTGAATTGCAGTTTTTCCCATTGTTAGTTGCACACGGATGATCTCTGAGGCATTGTGCTGTGCCACTAACCTGGAGGTGTGGGTATCCTTGATGAATATGGATAAACCCCCACCTTTTGTGTTTCAGTCCGGGTTCTGTGGTTGAAAAGTATGGTATGAGTTATAGCCTGGTAGTGCTGGAGCCTTAAACCAGGTTTCTGTTACTGCACAGATATCAGTGTTCTCCATAATAAGGAGTGCCTCGAGTGCATGCATTTTGAGGTTTAGACTTCTGGCGTTGAGTAGCATTACCCTCAGTTTTTGGTTACTTGTGCTATTTACGGTGGTGGGTTTGTCTTTTGAGCCTTGCCTAAAAAAGGCACTATGGGGGTGGCAAAAGCCTTGGCCAGTATTCAAAAGTCCAAGGGTGACAGGTGCAAGCCATCTCTTGTGAAGCAACATGGCTTATCGAGCATGTCATCCCAGGTGAACAGATACTGGATCCCCTGTGAATGACACCAGAAACTTAGCCAATTGTTGAAATTGATAATTTTTTCTTTATACTGTGGCATTGCTCTTGGTGAGGGCAGGATGCTACTCAGGGTCTGGGTCATACCGGCCTGTGCTACTTGATCAGAGAGCTCTTCCATGTCTCTTTTCACATAGTCCAGGGAGGTATGTCTCAGGTCATTCACACCAACATGGACAATGACAGAGTCGTATTTGTACTTGTTCTGGAGTGACCTGAGTGCTTGTGTTATGTGGCAGATCCTGGCGCCCGACAGGCAGCTAACTGTAACCTTCTCCTTGTCCAGCCTAGTGAGTGGGACATCAGTGTGCCTGAGTATAGAGTTGCCTATTACAAGTGTGCTGGGTATGTTATTTTGCCTTAAGGGCTGTTATTGCGTGGCACACTGATTATGTGAAGTATGTGTTTCATGGTTTGTGATTGGGTGTGGACATTGCTTGGGTGTCTGCTTTGGAGGTCTCTGTTGCTTTTGCAGATTTTTATTTAGAGCCTCCGAGTATGTTTTTGTGTATTTATGTGTGTTATTTGCCAGTGTTGGTTTAGTAGGTCTATGTGAGACTGGTGGTGTGTTGCAAGAATTTTCCTTCTCCTCTAGAATGTCAGTTCCAGTATTGGGCTGAGAGAGCTTTGCCTCCAGTTTGGCTGTATAATTGCATCTCTCGCATATATTAGTATTTGGTGGTAGGAGGAGAGGGTTGTCTGTGTACATGAGACAGTTGTAACATTGCCTCAAAATGTCCAGATTCACCAGTTGGACTGGAGAGTACACCTGAAACTGCCCTTTGGACATGTCTGAATAGGTAAAGTGAGCTGTTTTACTGATTAGCTGGTAGGGACGAATAGAGAGCCTTGTCCTTCTGGACAGTATAGGGGTTTAGTGCTAGGGTTAATTAGTGCTTGCTAGGAGTTTTGAGCAAGTGCGAACATAAAATAAAAACAAACTAAAAATAAAAAAAAAAATCTACCTGAATGCTCTATGCAGGGAGGCAAGCCCCCCTGCACCCCCCACATCCCCCGCTACTTAAATATACCAACTCCGAGATCGCACTACATTGAAGTGAAGGGAAATATTCCCTACGGCGATGTCCGTTGAAACATTCAATGTTTGAAAACTTCGCTCATATGGTGTCGATCATATGAGATTCCAAGTTTTCAAACTTATAATATAGACCCATTAGGTAAACCATTTTCTTGTTTTATGGGCTTTGTTCTTGGGGGATCCTTGGATGTAGGCTTGTGTGCAGTGTTATGCTTTGCTTTTGGTGTGTGTATTAGTGAATGCTAAGGACAGGTGTTGCTGTTTAATGACTTACCATTTCTTTGAAGTTTGAGAACGTTATTTTTAAGTGCCTCAGAGTATGAAGGTCTATGTGTGTAATGAATGGTATGTGTGAAGGATGTAGAGTGTGTGTGTTCTTGACAACCTTGTTTGTAAGCGAGACTTTTATCTGTGATGAAGTTATGTATGTACATCTCTTGGATACTGTGTTAGTTTCTAAGTATTAAAAGGTTGTCTGAGTACATGAGACAATTGCTACTTTGCCTCAGTATGCCCACATCTAACATGCTGGTTACAAAGATATTAGGAAACTGCATTTCCATGGTGTAAGGATCTGTATGAGGGACGGGCTATAATTTTGGACTTGGTTTTACAGGGGTCACCTGAGTGGTGTCTAGGGTTAAGGCTAGATGTTAGATAGAGCTATGATCTGGAATTAGTGCTGTTCAATGTGCTAACCAGCTGCCCTAAGTTTAGCTTCATGCAAAGCTATCCTGTGTCCTAATTACTAGCTTAATAGGTAAATTTTACAAACTATGCATTTGTTACTATACAGGTCACTGCTAACCACTGTTGCATGGTGAGCAGTACCACATAAATATGGAAAATTTATAGCAGACAGAAAAAGCTGAGAACTAACTACTTTGCCCTCTTGCCAATAAATGACCGGGTCTATATCACTTGATCAAATACACTAATGATCAAATTGCTATTTATTGAACTAACTTAATTGAAACCTCAGTTCAGTGAACAACACTTTCAACAAATTCTTTCTCAGGGAAAGGGAGTAGTTGACCATCATTGGGAATTTGCCCCTTTCCCCACTGTAGTGCAATCTTGAAGTTGGTATATTTAGTAGGGGGGGGTCTGTGGGGCACAGCCCCCCACTCTGCTGAGTTTTAAATTGGGTAGGTTTTTTTTATGGTCACTAGCTGGCCCACTAATTTCTTTCCCTTGGAGAAATTTCATTTAAATGATCATTTGCTGAATTGAGGTTTCGATTAACTGAGTTCGATAAATAGCGATTTGATCATTAGTGTATTTGCTTAAGTGATATAGACCCTAAATGACCATACATTGATCTCCCTGAAGTGTTTCCCAACTTAGGCAGACCAGGTAAACATCCTCTGTCACAAGATGGATGATCCTGAAATTTCTTACTGTAAAAGCACAGCAAAAGTAGTTTTGAAGTACATATTAACACCAAACGACTAAGCCCCTAAACAGCCTACTTGCTGATGAAACGACCTATCTTTAAGCCTCCCTGTGTGTTTCCCAACTTGGATAGATTAGGCTACCTTTCTAATGCCACCACAATTGCAATTCCAATCTTCTTAATATAAAAACACACTTTGATTAGCCAACAGTGAAAGGTTACCATCTGGCTACAACAAGTAGTTGTCACTTTAAGCCCCCAGTGTGTTTCCCAACTCAGGCAGACCAGGTTATCTTTCTACTGCCACTAGAATTGCAGGCAGAGTCTTCTTAATGTACAAATACACTTTAGTAAGCTGAAAATAAAATCATCTGAAACAAATAAATAACTTGGTACAACAATTAATTCTCAATTTAAACCTCCCTGTAGGTTTTCCAACTCAGACAGTCTAGGCTACCTTTCTTCTCCCAGTTGAATTGCAGTTCCATTCTTCTTAAAGTAAAAATACACTTTAATTAGTGAAAAGGTATCAGAAACAAATGAAACAACTACTTGCAACAAACAGTTCTTATTTAAGCCTGCCTCTGTGTAACCCAACACAGACAGATTAGGTCACTTTTCTTCTGCCACCAAAATTGCAGTCCAAAGTCTTCTTAATATAAAAACACACTTTAGATAGCCAAAAGTGAAAAGGGACCAGAAACAAATCAGACAACTAGCTACATGTAATTACAAGTTAATTCAAAAGCATGCAAACCAGCAATGAGGAATACACACACACACACACACACACACACACACACACACACACACACACACACACACATATTCATAGATTAATAGGCTAATGACCCAAGGGAGGGGGGCTTTCTAAGCCTAGCCAAGTTTTTCTAAAAGAATAATAAGAGCCAGGCATTTATAAGTTATCTCTATCCATAAGGGACATTGGTGCCAGATCTGGTGTAAATTTCCTATTCCCCATCCACTGGTCTAGGTTGCACTTAAACTGTATAATAGATGAACTCAGCTTCACATGGATGGGAAGCCTTTTCCATAGGAGGGCAGTCTCTGGGACACATATCTGTCTCTGCAACATGTTCTGTTAAAGTCACATAAAAAATTTAGGTCCCTAGATCTTGTATCTTACAAATATGTAGGAGATGCATAAGTGTAGGGTTTGCAGATGCCTTGTAAGCCAGCCATAGATCACCCCTCAGCAATCTATAGGAGACTGAGTAGATGGAAAGGGCTTTAAGGTGTTCTACATAAGCCAGGTTTGTTACACCTTGTATTCTTTTTGTAAGGAATCTCTGAGGCCACTCTAGTTGTTGTATATGCCTGGTCAGGTACATACCAAAGGGAGAATTGTACTCCATGATTAGTTTAATAAGAGAGAAGTACAGTGGGATAATGGTCTCTTTGGACCTAGATGCCATGCCCTTACTTATAAGTTGAGCAACATAAAAGGATTTCCTCAACACTGTGATATTTCTTAGCATGAAGCTGGTAAGACAAGACTTATAGGCCTGTAGTTACCCAGATCAGTGGTGGTCCTCCT
The DNA here is from genome assembly GCF_019279795.1 of Protopterus annectens. Taxonomy (NCBI): domain Eukaryota; kingdom Metazoa; phylum Chordata; order Ceratodontiformes; family Protopteridae; genus Protopterus; species Protopterus annectens. The sequence continues at coordinate 244,003,440 of NC_056750.1, forward strand.
TTGTGCATGGGAATGACTGTAGCCCTCTTCTATTTCTTGTGCACAAAATCTGACTGAAGGCCACAGTTGAAATATAATTCAAGTGGACCAGAGGGGTCATGTTTCATGCTATTTATTAAACATCCCAGGATGTTCTCAGGGTCCATCGATGCAGTGGTTTTGGCCTTAGAAATTGCATTGATGACCTGTTCCTTGTAATGGTTGGGGAGATTATGGTGAGTGGTATTTTCTTTAGATTATCGGGGGAAAGTAGGGGGAGACATTTGAAATGAACCTGTCAGCCAAAAGGATGACAATGGCCTCTGGTTCAATGTGGGTGATGTCATTTGCAATAAATTCTGTGCATTGCCGTGTATTTCCCCAGAGGTTACGGACATAGCTGTAGAAAACTTTGTGGTTGTCCTTTGCCTGAGAAGCTGTTTTTGTCTTCAGATTTAGCCTTTGAAATATTAATTAACCCTCTTAGCTGCCTGTTTTGATTGGTCAGGGGGCTTTTGGTATGCATGACTTTGTTCCTCCTACACATGGCCAAGAATTTTTTTTGTTTGTTGTATAACTGATTAATATTGTGATTCCACCAGAGTGGCTTGTCTTTTGAGTATGTCTTATTTTTCTGAGTGGGCACAGCTCTCTATATACAGCTATCAATATGGCTGTTCAGAGATTTTGTAAATAGCTCAGCATATGCTATGGTGTTTACTGGGTTTGAGAGTGCTTGGAATTAGCCAAGGTGTTTCTTAGTGAAGAGAGGTTAGTCTTAGGATAGTTCCTAAAGGTTTTTGGTTTTCTTTGGATCCCCAGATTTAATTTTTATTTCAAGTAATAATGCCTTATGGTGAGATCTGCCAAGCAAAGACATTACATTGGTGAGGAACATCAGCCCCCCACCCAATGTCTGTGAGTACAAGGTCAAGAATGTTTGTACCCCTGGTAGGAGAATGGATCAACTGTTCCAGGATGTTGGCATTAACAAAGTTTAGGAATTGCTGGGCTTGTGCATTAGAAGTGGTGTAAGATTCCCAATCTGTAGAGGAGTAGTTGAGATCCCTTATGAATATTATATTGGGTTAAATGGTGAGGGACTCTAGTACATGGAGATAGGTTGTATGGCTTTCCTGGGACATAGAAGGGGACCTATAGGTTACAAGGATATGGTATAATACCCAGCTCATGGTGAGTTGCACATATATTAGTTCCAGTGGGTCATACACTTTAGCTGGTCTGGATGTGAGGTTGTTTTTTAATATAGACAGAGTCCTCCACCTTTAGTTCCCTCCTATGCAGTAGTCTAAAGGTGTGAAAGGCATTATAACCATGCATTGCTGGGGTACTCTGTGAATTTAAACCATGTCTTCATTACTACACAGATGTCTATACTCTGCAGGGAGAGGAAGGCTTGCAAGGAGTGGAGTTTCACACACACAAACACAGTTTCAAAGTACACTAAGAGTCTATGAAGAGGGCCTTCCTGGTTTCATCTGTCAGTACCTAGTGACATGAGCAGAGATGATAAGACTGGGAAGAGCTTCTAGGACCAGGTATAAGTAGGGGTGGGCAGCTCAAAAACCTCCAAACTGAAAAGCATAACAGGAATATGTTGGGTGGGAAAAAATCAAGAGAACAAATAATAAAAATGCACTAAAATAAGAACTCACTCACAAATGATTTAAACACCCAGTCAAAGCATAAAAAAAAAAACACTTGAAAATGCTATATTATAAAGCACTTCAAGTATAGAAATGCCATCATTTAACAGCTTTAACGTCAGATACAGGACAAACACAACAGGAAACACAAAAACTGGTTTAAATGTAAGATAAATGCAGTATTTTAAATATAGTTTAAATGTACTTCCCTGGCTGCAAAATGTAGTCCAAATGCTTTGTTTTCAAACTTCCAAGCCTCTGTCAGTCCCAACATCAAGATGGCCGACAGCTTGTGTAATGTAAAATACCATGGGGGGATTAATTACTACAAGCTGTAATTAAAAGTCACACAAACTGGCCCAAAGATGGCTATTTGTTTTAAGTTTGAAAAGTTACTACAACACAGAATTTAATGAGTAATGCCAACAACCCATTTAAGAGCTCAGAAAAATAACAAATGGATACCATCTGAAAAGTCACTAAAACAAGGAATTAGATGAGCAAAACCAATAATGTACTTAAGAGCTCAGAGAATTAACAATGGACACTTTAAAACCCAAATCAAGTTCTAGCTGTAGCTTCAAATTCAGAAGAGAAATAGTAAAAATGCAATAAAATGAGAACCCACTCAGAAATGATTTAAACACCTAGGTAGAGCACAGACACCACCTGGAAACACTATGCTATAAAGTACTGCAACTATAAAATGTCTTCAGTTAGTAGCTTTAACTTTAGATACAGAACAACCACAACAGGAAAGACAGAAAACTGATTCAAATGGTAAGACAAGTGTAGTATATTAAATATAGCTTAAATGTAACTTCCTTTACGCAAAATGTAGTCCAAATGCTTTGTTTTCCAGCTTCTAGCAGTCCTAAGATATATATATATATATATATATATATATATATATATATATATATATATATATATATATATACTGAATATATATATATATATATATATATATATATATATATATATATACAGAGAGAGAGATAAAGTTGTTGTCCAGTCTAATGTTTTGTAACTGAGATATATTTAAAAAATTGTAATCTCTGCAAAAATGTCAAATATTCTAACATTTTGCAATCTTGTGGAGCTTTTCTCCCTGGGCCTCCATTGAAAAAGGGTCTCAGCCCAGTCAGACTTTCCAGTCAATAAAGATAAATAAATAAAATAGTTTCAGTACACTCTGCCAAATACATACTTTACTGACAGAGTTTACTTCTATCTGAAATTATCAAAAATACTGTTTGCCAATTGTAGGAGATGTCAAAAGGAGGAATGTCATATCTTGATTTCTTGCAGGGGATGAGCTTCTGGTTGTAATGAATGGGACTGCTTGCTAATGCCAAACCTTGTAGATATACTGAAGGCTTCAGCATTAGGTATGAGATTATGTATGTAAGTGTTTGTAGGTTAAGGTTAGAGTAAGCTCAAGGGAAATGGATATATTTTATAGTGTGTGTATATGTGTGTGTGTGTGTATGTGTATGTGTATGTGTATGTGTATGTGTGTGTGTGTGTGTGTGTGTGTGTGTGTGTGTGTGTGTGTGTGTGTGTGTGTGTGTGTGTGTGTGTGTGTCCCTCTTGTTTAGTGGCATTGCTATGGAAAGGATTAATAGGTTGGGTTTAGAAGCAGGGCCAGTTGTAGGGTTAGGGACAGAGTTATGGTTAATACACATGAGTAAGGTTGACTAAGCCCAAACCCTCCATATTCGTCTGGGTTAGCCCCAGCCCTGTACTTACCACATACCCCAACCCTACATATTACTTTACCAAAAACCCTTTCCCTAAGAGTACCACTACTCAAACAAAGTTAGTGGTAGGTTTTTGTGTTTTTTTTTTTTTTTTTGATGAATGATTGCCAAAAGATATTGTTTTCCTTTTGTGATTGGTTGGTCAAACTAATTTTCATTTAAGTGCAGTTTCAACATACAGAAGTTGATGTAATGTGCATCAATGTTTTTGCACAACAATAGGTACTATCATCTCTTTCTCTCTCTCTCTATATATATATATATATATATATATATATATATATATATATATATATACAGAGCAACATTTGATGCACCGCTGATGGTAGCTAATGCTAGGACCATTAACAATATATATTTTTTTTTTGGAAAATTTGCTACATTTCCACAAGACTGCTATAGTTATTGTTTGTGAAACATGGTTAAAGAACAATGACTGGAAACCAGTTCTGTCAGAGTATAAATGTTTTTACTGTAGCAGACATTCTAACAAAAATCAGGTTTGGTGTTATGATAGAGATTAAAGATAGTTATGAGACCTGTGATTATTACATGTTCCATGAATAACATCAATACCAGTGTGACAATATAGGCAACCCTGGAAGATATAACAAGTGTTGGAGTGTATAGACTACAAGGTCAAGTGCTGATGACATGCAGGAATTTAAACATTTTTTGTATGAAAACAAGACGGAAGAATAATAGCGGCTCTGGACTTAAATTTAACAGAAATACACTGGAATAATGCTGATTCAATAACATTTGTAAGGAAATTATTCACAATGTATGTTCAGGAACAACAATTGCTTCAGAACATGAAAAAACAACCAGGAAACAGAACTTACCAGACATTGTGTCCCTAAAGAAATTAGTTACCTCATGTCAAGTTTTACCACTGTTGATGTGCAGTAATCATGGGGTTACAAAGGTTAATTTGTAGCTAGATAATTCTGCTAAAGAGAAATCTAAAGCAATACATAGAAGGTTAATAACAGATTATACAGCAACAAAAGTGGCACTATAGAAAACTAATAGGAGGGATGCGTTCAGTGAAAAGCGTTGAAAGAGAAATTGTTTGAATGCAAAAAATAAAAAAAAAATGTTTACCATCGGGATCTAGGCACACAACATCAGGAGAATATATTTCCATAAGAACAATAAGATAAGAAGATAAAGAAATAAATGGAAGAGAGGTCAAACTACAACTTGGAAAACTGAAGTCAATAAGCTGGACAAAAAGTAAGCATAGCGTAAGAAAAGATCAAACTTGAAGAAAATTTATATAAAGACATTGAGCATAATATGAAACCATTTTATAGCTACATAAGATGTGGAAGGAGTAAAGACACACAAATTGATAAACTGTTAGTAGATTCTAAAATTTATTCTTACGCACAACAGATTATAATTATATTTAAAAAATCTTATGTAAAACAATTTGGCTCCACAAAGGGGTTGATAAGTAGTCCACATCAAGGTAAACTCAAATGATATCAAAAAAGAACTATGCAAACTAGATCCAAACAAAGCACAGGGAGGAAGCGGAATTAATAATAATGACCTGAGAATACTTCAGCAAGAAGTTACAGTACCATTATATCTATTACTTGCTAGGTCACATAAATATGGTGAGATTCCTTAAGATTGAAGACTTGCACTTATTAAATCTTTCTTTAAGGGAAAGGGGAGTAGGGTAAACCAAGAGTCATGCAGACCCGTAGGTTTACTTTCATGTTGTGGAAAAATAATGGAGAAGGTTATATTCGTTAAGCTATTGTCAAAATTGGAAAGGTTGGAACTTGAAACCATATATCAGCATGCATATGTTGAAAATCGATCTATTACCACCTGTAACATGATGTTCTATAACAATATAATGGCTATGAATGAAAAACTGTGTTGTAATGTAACTTATACAGATTTAACTTAAGTATCATATAGCAACTGAACAAGTGAAATTCTTGGCTACAGTCAGGGTGTCTCACAGGGCTCCATCCTAGGCCATACTTGTTTAGATTGCATCTTTCAAGCCTATCTTTTTCATCTGATGGGCGCTACAGTCTATATGCAGATGAATTGAAACTGGGTAAACTTACTAGATGTGTTAGAAGAGCTTAACTAAATTGACTATTTAGGCACAGGAGAATAATATTCTTATAAACACATCAAATAAGTGCCTCTCCTTTGGTCTATACTAGCTATAGCTAGGAAAATTATTAGCTAAGACTACGTAACAAAGAACTGCAAACTGTTAACATAAGAACGTCAAATGTCACACATCAATATTTTTCTTGGCAAAAACTTAGTGATTTATTAGAAAAGTATTAATGGTTTAGTTCAATATAAATTCTTGTTATGGACCATGTTTATAGTTATTCACTTGATATGTTTTGTTAAATATTACATTTTTGTTTTCATTTTTTTTTTATTTAATAAGAAGCTTTTTTAAAGGGGAAAAAATTAATCATATTAAAATTGGGAATTGTAAATTAAAAGGTAAATATTTAATACAGCATAAAGTCATTGAAACTGTAGATTCTTTTAAGGATCTGAGTATATGGCTAATTCCAGCTTTGAGTTTCTCTAATCATATCAACCAACTGGTTAATGATAGTTATAGATCTATAGGTTATATAAAAAGATTTATAAATCTAGGAAATCAGAACTAATGAAGTCATTGTTTGTTAGTTACGTTAGACCCAAACTTGAGTATGGGTTAACAATATAGAAACCTTATAAGAAAATAAACGTGAATAAATTGGAAAGAGTACAGTAAAAATATTCCAAAGGCATCAGTGGATGTGAAAATTTAAGTTATTATGAAAGAATAAAATATTTGAGCTTGTGCAGTGTCTTGCATAGATATTTAAGAGAAGACCTTATTCAGGTATATAGGACATTTAGAGACAATTACCTCTGGAAATGTCTGGGGTTATCAAAATATAGCAGAGAATCATCAGACAACCTATGTAGGAATTCCAAGGAGTGAAAAGTGTACTAATTGATTCTCTAAGAGAGCTTGCTTTGTTAGTATGTCTGCTACATGCATGGAATAGACTACCCAATTACATTAAAGCAAGCACCAGTTTCGATATTTTAAGAACAGCCTGGACACTTATTATGGGAATACCTATTTTGGTATATTGGCAGTTTAGAAGGGCATTAATGCCCTTTTCCCAACTGCAATCCCTGAGCTGGTATATATATATATATATATATATATATATATATATATATATATATATATATATATATAGTATAGTGGGGCATGGGTTTCAGATAGTATGGTGTGTTTTAGTGTAGTTTTGGGGAAGTGTTTACTTGCCCTGGAAAAACTACGTGGCTTGGCATTTTCAGTTTCATTATTTTGTCTATGCAAAATAACATTCTGCTTTATATATGTTCGGTCATTTAAAGTAGATCCATGGGAACCTAACCTTTCATTGATCTATCTAGTCATCAATCACACATCAGAAACTGATGGCTTAATTGGCAAATTATCAATCTATAAAGGATCAAAAAACTTAAAAATGTTTTTCCAGGGGCCAAGTCCCCTGCAACCTTCCTTGTTAATTACATATACTAATTCTGAGATCATAGTGCAGTGGGGAAAAGGCATATACCCCAAACCCCACTGTACCACGATCCCTTAGTTAAAAAGCTGGTATATTTTGATCAGATGGTTTTTGATCAGATGTACTAGCTTTTTCAGTTTGTCAAAGAACAGACTCGTTGACAAGAGGTTCCACTCATAGATAGATAGATAGATAGATAGATAGATAGATAGATAGATACGTGGTTTTAGCTGTTCTCATTAAAGGATGCTTTCTTCAACAGCCATCTCAGTACATTGTCAAATGCCATTTGATCAAGCACTAACTGAATGTACATTTTCACAACAAATATCACCCTGCTACAGATAAGATTGTTGTTTATATATAAAATAAGGGAAGAAAAGGCGTGTCTATTTGCAAATCTAAATGAATGCCTTTCGGTGTAAAATCCATTACTATCATTACTCCCATGCTTAATGTTAACATCAATGCAAATACATCACAAACCCAATTACATGGGGAAAACAAAGTCATCTACACCCCCTTCAGCAAAACATCTGCAACCTACCACACCACCCAGTATTCACACCTTTTTAGATTCAGTTAAGCATATTTCAGTGGTCTTGACACTTATCAATAATGCCTTCAGTTATTCATCACATTTGTTTCACTAGTCAATAAAATGGAAATTAATCATTAGAATGATCATACATTGTCTGAATATATAACTGTGTGTGTGTGTGTGTATATATATATATATATATATATATATATATATATATATATATATATATATATATATATATATGAAGGGCCGAAAATGATTACAGGCAGCCCACTTCACTGAAAGCTCATTTGGTCGAAAATGAAATTTAGCCCCTGCCCCACTGCAGTGTGACCCTGGAGTGAGAATATAAAGTAAGGGGGGGGGCACAGACCCCCCAGAATAGGGGGTGTGAGGGGGCATAGCCCCCCCATATAATTGCAGTTTATGAACTATTATATATATGTCTCCATTAAAAATACATTGAAACATATAACATCAGTAAAAACTAGTTGCAAAATATGGGGGGGCTATGCCCCCACCCCCCCAAGTTTATATTCTCACTCCAGGGTCGCACTGCAATGGGGCAGGGGCTATATTCCATTTTCGACCAAATGTAATTAGACCAAATGAGCTTTCAGTCAAATGTGCTTTCAGTGAAGTGGGCTGCCTGAAATCATTTTTGACCAGATGTAATTCGACTAAAAGCAGTAGAACTACATATATATATATATATATATATATATATATATATACATATATACATATAAATAAAGAAATGCTAGCTTCTTTTAGCAAGAGCTAAGTAGTTAATCACACTAAGTGACTTAAGTAAAGCACATTTATCAGAACAGATTGGTCACATGGCAAATTAAATATTTCACCTAGGTATCACCTCAGCAGAAAATGCCCAGCTTGCAAAACAAAATATTATCTTTGGGTATGAAGTTATTGAAAGTCATTTTTTTCCCCAAGCACCTTTATTGAATTTTCACTTGTGACATAGACAAATTTATATTCATATAAAAGTAATCATACTATAATTAACATAGCAAACATTTTACTTCACATATATTGTTATATATCATATAACCTAAGCAACATTACACAAATTATTCAATTCCTGCCTTTTCTACACAACAAACATCTTTATTAAATCATCACTTCCTATACAGGCAATCATACATTTATAGAAACAAAAACAAACCACACCGACACAATCCTAGTTGCAAGCATTTTAGATCACAAATTATACTGGCACACTCCCAGTTGCAAACATTATACATCCCTTATAATCTACCCAATATTTTAAGTCAGACATTAGATAGCACATTTAAGTTCTGCCGCCTTTTAAACCTCATTCCTCCTTCGTATGTACTGTTCCCACGGTCCCCATTTTTTCCTGTGTAGTTTGCTCCTACCCTTTTCTAAGTATCTTAATTCCAGTTGTTTTATCTCTGTTACAATATTTACTACTTCTAGTATACTTGGTTTAGATTTTGAGTCGATTCTGTATCATAGCTCAGAAAAATCATCTCCCTCATCAGACCATTATTAAAAGTCATTTTGGATAATATCACTAGTATTAGTGATGCAGAGAACATTAACAAGGGTAGGAGAAGAATGTAATCTTCTTAGTTTTAAAAAAGAAAAAGGATGTGGTATAGAGGAAAAAACAAGGTATCAACCACAATCTGCTCATTTTGGCTATGAAGAAAACAAAGCCCAGCATTCCCTGCAGCCAATAAAGTGAAAAATAACTTTATTTAAGGCATTTAGGATTGGAATCTTTATATGGAATCTACAAAAAAATAGAAAAAGAAACAGACTTTTCAATTAAAAAATAAGGCAAATATAGTTGATATATATATATATATATATATATATATATATATATCATACACACACACACACACACACACACAGGCACAGAGAGAGATAGAATGATAGGTAGACAGATAAATGTATGCTTCCCCTGCAGTTTGTTGAATATACATTAAGTCGACAAATGCTAGGGGTGGGGTCTAATGCTGAATGTATGGATAGATGAACACCCAAGATGTCAATGTTATGTTTTATTAAGACAGTGCAGTGGGTTTTGGATGGAGTAAGAGTGTTTGCATGTGTGTTTTAGTGTTAAGGTTACAGTCAGGGATAGGTGAGGGACAGGTTTTGTAAGTTTGTGTGTGATTGTGGGTATATATCTAGTATTGGTAGTGTATGTTTATGCATGCTTGTTTGTCACATTATGTTTCATGTAGTGTCAGTGTTACGGGTATTTTTTTTTTAAAGTAAGATTTTGAGTTATACCTTTTATGGCATTCAATATTTTGTCCTTTTGAACTTCTTAATGCTGCTACTTTATGTTCGACATTAAGTAAGTTCAATTTAAAACACACACACACACACACACACACACACACACACACACACACACACACACATGCATACATATACTTATATGTTTGGAACAAAGCAAAACAGATAGATTCCTTTCTTAGACTGAGGAATTTGAGATCTATTCGATCTAATCTTAATACATTGTCAGGGAAATTTATACTATCTAATGAAACATTAAGTATAACTTGGTATTTACCACCATATTTAACAAAATTAAAATAATTTAAAATATGGCTTTATTAAGAAATTGACTTTTTCGTTTGCATAATGATAATGGTAGTTGCAACAAAATAATTTTATGGGCTTCAGTGAAGTTCTCTCTGTATGGTAATACATTTGCATTATACAGTGAAAAAAGAAAAGAATGAAAAAAAAAACAAGAAAAAACATGAAAAGCGTTTATCAAGAGACCATAAGGCACCTATGACTTTGGCAGGAATGTAACTTTAGAGGTACTCTTAAACTCCTAAGGTATGAAAAGGCATGTTATTGAAAACAGCATTAAATCTAGACAGAATTATTTAATACTCCATCATTAATGACACAGCTAATAAAACTGAAAAAAGGTGTTGAGGAGCTATTGAATGATAATAAAGACTATATTAAAAAAATAAATACAACATTATCGGTTTTAAAAATATATGACACTGTTCATTTTTGTTCACAAAACTTAAAAAATCAAACATAACATCAGTTATCTTAGAAAAATAATAATAATTTCAACAAACTTAATAATATCATTACAAATTAACAGAAAATAAGAATCCTGATATTGAAGATGTATTAATGGAAATTTACAAACTTTTTCAAACGCTGTAGTTAAATTCTGCTGAACATTTCTAATAACATATTTAATAATCACAAGTTTACATTTTTCTGGAAATATGCAATCACCTCTCCAAATCTTCTTCTTTCGGCTGTTCCTGTTAGGGGTTGCCACTGTGGATCATCTGTTTCCATTTCTTCCCGTCCTCTGCATCTTGCTCTGTCACACCAACCACCTGCATGTCCTCTCTTACCACATCCATAAATCTCATCTTAGACCTTCCTCTTTCCTGCTACCTGCCAGCTTTATCCTTAGCATCCTTTTTCCAATATACCCAGCATCCCTCCTCAGTACATGTCCAAACCAATGCATTCTCACCTCTCTGGCTTTGTCTCCAAACTGCGCTGACCCTCTAATATGCTGATTCTTAATCCTGTCCATCTTCGTCACACCCAATGCAAATCTTAACATCTTAAACTCTGCTACCTCCAGCTCTGACTCCTGTCTTTTCATCAATGCCACTGTCTCCAACCCATATAACATAGCTGGTCTCACTCTTTCTGGCACAGGTCTGTCACAAATCACTCTTCTTCACCCAATATACCTAGCCTATACTCTCCTTCACCTCTCTTTCACACTCACCATTACTCTGAACTGTTGATTTCAAGTATTTAAACTCATCCACCTTTGCCAACTCTACTCCCTGCATCCTCACCATTCCTCTATACTCCCTGTCATTCACACACATATATTCCATCGTAGTCCTGCTGACCTTTATTCCTCTCCTCTCTAGAGCATATCTCCAAGTCTCCAGGGTCTTCTCAACTTATTCCCTACTCTCATTACATATGACAATGTCATCCACAAACGTCATAGTCCACAGGGACTCCTTCCTGATCTCATCTGTCAAGCTGTCCATCACCATTGCAAATAAGAAAGGGCTCAGAACTGATCCTTGATGTAATCCCACCTTAAACACATCCATCACTCCTACTACAGACCTCACCACTGTCACACCACCCTTGTATATATACTGTACCACTCTTACATACTTCTCTGCCACTCCCAACTTCCTCATACAATACCACAACACCTCTCTAGGCACAGTTGTATGCTTTTTCTAAGTTCACAAAGACATAATGCAACTCCTTCTGACCTTCTCTATACTTCTCCATCAACACTCAGAGAGCAAACATCACATCTGTAGTGCTCTTTCCCTGCATGAAACCATACTAATCATACTAATCATCACCTCCCTTCTTAATCTAGCTTCCACTACTCTTTCCCATAACTTCATGCTGCAGTTGATCAGTTTTATCTCTCTGTAGTTACTACGGCTCTGCACATCATCCTTATTCTTAAAATCAGTACCAAAACACTTCTTTTCCACTCCTCAGGCATCTTTTCACTTTCCAAGGTTTCAATAAATAATCTGGTTAAAAATTCCACTGCCATATCACCTAAACACCTCCATGCTTCCATAGGTATGTCATCAGGACAAACAGCCTTTCCATTCTTCATCCTCTTCATAGCTGTCATTACTTCCTCCTTGCTAATCCATTGCACTTCATGATTCACTATCCCCACATTATCCTAACCTTCTCTCTCTCTCATTCTCTTCATTCATCAGCCCCTCAAAGTACTCTTTCCATCTGCTCAACACACTCTCCTCACTTGTGAGTACATTTCCCTCATTATCCTTTATCAGCCTTACCTGCTGCACAACTTCCTAGCTCAGTCCCTCTGTCTAGCTAATCGGTGCAAGTCCTTTATTCCCTTCTTAATATCCAACTTTTCATGCAACTCGCTATACGCCTTATCCTTAGTCTTTGCCACCTCTCTCTTCACCATACACCTCATCTCCTTATACTCCTGTCTACTTTCTTCATCTCTCTGACAATCCCACTTCTTCTTCACCAACCTCTTCCTCTGTATACTCTCCTGTACTTCCTCATTCCACCACCAGGTCTCCTTATCCACCTTCCTACCTCAAGATGTTACACCAAGCACCTTTCTAGCTATCTCCCTTACTAGCTCTGCTGTAATTACCCAGCTACTTGGTAAACTCTTCAGTGCTACCCAGTGCCTGTCTTAACTCTTCCCTGAACTCCACCTCACAATCACACTTTTTCAACTTCCACCATTTGATCCTTGGTGCTGCCCTTACACTCCTCCTCCTCCTCTTCTTGATCACCATCATCATCCTACAGACCACCATTCTATGCTGCTGAACTACGCTTTCCCTTGTCACCACTTTACAGTCTCAAATCTCCTTCAGACTGGCCCTCCTACATAGGATATAATCCACCTGTGTGCATCTTCCTCCACTCTTGTATGTCACCCTATGCTCCTCCCTCTTGTTAAAATACATATTCACCACAGCCATGTCCATCCTTTTCACAAAACCCACTACCATCTGACCTTCTGCATTCCTCTCCTTAACACCATACTTACTCATCCCATCCTCATTCCCTCTGTTCCCTTCACCAACATGCCCATTGAAATCCACTCCAATCACCAGTCTCTCACCCTTGGGAACACTCACCACAACTTCAACCAACTCACTCCAAAATTTTTCTTTCTCATCCATCACACACCCATCTTGCAGACCATATGCACTAACAACATTCATCACCACACCATCAAGTTCCAGCTTCATAAACATCACTGACACTCTTTCCACCTTCAAAACAGTCTTGACATACTGTTCCTTCAGGATAACCCGCACCCCATTTCTACTCTCATCCACACCATGATAGAACAATTTGAACCCGCCTCTGATACACCTGGCCTCACTCCCCTTCCATCTGGTCTCTTGCACGCACAATACATCAATCTTCCTTCTCTCCATCATATTTATTATTTATTTTATTTACTTATTTAACATTTGTTTACCGGGAAAGTCCAACTGGGCATGGATCCCATTTTCAGCAGAGGCACGGACAGAAAAGCTCCAAAAAGATTAGTACACCAAATATAATGCATGTTAATAAAGTACCATTTCAAGGCCAAGAAAGGAGCAAAAAGTAAATATACTACAAGGAGCACAGTGTGTTACAGTAAACAGTATAGTTGAAAGGACATTTTGTTCTGTCATTTGGTTACATTCATCAGTGGCTAGTACAGTAAACACACACTAATCGATTAAGCGTATAGAAAGGAGTTGTTGCAAGCTTTCATAGTAGGTTAAGGTATGATATGATCTAATTAAGTGAAGCTACCCAGGGTCAGAACAATTACATAACTAAGAACTATGTAAATGGAACCAGATGAGTTATTTGAAATTATTTTGTTTTCAGAGGTCCTAATATCTACGGGGATGATATTCCAGGCTTTTGCAACAGAAATGGAAAACTAGGAGTCCCCAGAGCTATTGGTGTTTTTGCCTATGTCAGCCAGTGCTTTATTGGTGGATCTTAATAGGCATTTGTTAGAGTAGATATTAAGTTGACCTTGAAGAGCAGGAACTCTAGTGGAATAATATAGAATTTGGTGGGGTATTGTAAGCTAATTGTATGTGAGCAAATTAGGTAATTCTAGCCAGGATAATTGCTTGATTGCTATGCAGTGATGTATCCTAAAGGGTGAGCCAGTAGCAAACCTAGCTATTTTATTGTAGCAAGTGTTTAGTTTGTTCAAGTCTGCTTTTTTTAGGTTGATGAATGTGGGGGAGGCATAGAGGAGTGTGGATAGTAGCTGGGTTCTTGTGATGGTGGTTTTACTGTCATCAGTGAGGTACATTTTGCATCTATATAGGACTCCAAGTTTTTTATGGACTTTCTTTAATGTCTGTGCAATGTGCATATCGAATTTCATATTGTGATATAACCCCTAGTAGTTTGGTGTGTTAGGTGTGATGGGGTGTTATTGGCTGAGAATATTGTTAATGGTGGTATGGGGTCTAAGGCTCTAGTGGGATAGACTATCATTAGCTGTGTTTTATCGGGGTTAAGTATTAGTTGAGAGTTGGCTAACCAGGTTTCACCAGTGGTAAAGTACTCGTGTCAGTTCCTGGAGTTGAGGGAGTGATGGGGTGGAGCAGATTAGAATGGAGTCATCAGCGTACTGGACTAGAGTGGCATGCCCGGTAGCTTTGTGGAGTTGTTTGGTGAATATGTTGAAAAGAACAGGTCCAAGTATGGAACCTTGGGGGACCCCTAGGGTGACAGGTAGGAAGGGAGATAAGGAGTTTTGCCATTTTACTGCCTTTGGGTGGCTGGTTCCATACTCTTGAAACCACTCTAGTGTGGAATAGCTGAGATTAAGATTGGAGAGAGCAGAAAGGAGTTTGGAATGGCAGACAATATCAAAGGCCTTGGAGAGATCTAGGAATGCAATGAATACTAGATTGCCATTGTTTCGATGTTGGTTTACTTTGTTGGTAATAGCTAATAAGGCCTGTGATTGTACTGTGATTGGGGTGGAATCTGTGCTGGGTGTTAGTTAGCAGCTTATTAGTGAGGAGATAGTGCATTATTTGGGAATGTATATATTTTTTGAGGATTTTAGATAATGGGGACAGAATGGCAATTGGACAGTAATTAGATAATTCCACAGAGTTACCTCCTTTGTGGAGTGGTATTATATATAAAATTTTCCACCGAGAAGGAATGCGTTGTTCTGATAAAGAGCGGTTAATGATCATGGAGACTGGGTAAGAGCTGGCTTTGGCTGTGATCTTTGGATATTCTGCAGATAATTTGTCGGTGGCCAGGATTGAGGTTTTAAGCCTATTTAGGTATGTACACATTGTTCTAGCTGGGATAGGCTGTAAGGAGAAAAGGTTTTGGTCTGTTGGCACGGAAGACAGGTTTGAAAGTGAAGTTGGAGAACTATTATTGGGGAGGGCTTGGATGGATTTGGTGAAATGTTCATTGAATTGGACAGCAATATTATAACTGGTGGTTTCAATACTTGGGGGTGGAGTACTTGTCTTTCCTGGTTGCAAGATTTTATTAATGGCAGCCCAGAATTTTTGTGGGTTATTTTTGTGTTTGGTTTGAATGCCTATATAGTGGTTCCTTTTGTCTGTTCTAATTTGTTTTTTTTTTGGCTTTGTTCCTTAGTTTCCTGTATGCCTATTAGTTTGAGTTTTATTTTGACGCCATGAGTCCCATGTTTTATCTCTGTTCTAGTAGTAGACGGGTATCTCTTGTCAGCCAGGAAGCATAGTTGGATTTAGCTCTGACAGTTCTGATAGGGGCAAGATGATTTAGAATGTTTAGGAAAGTGTTATTGAAGTAGTCTACATCACTTTTCTGGGGGAGATGAGTGTTGTCTCCAGTTGCACTGAAGTGCAGATATGAAGTCATGGGTTTTGAAATTCTTTGTATACCAGATTTGTTGGAGGGTGGAGTATTTTAATGGATTCACTTGGTGTATAATTATGAAGATGGGAGGGGAAGAATCCAGTCTAGGTGGACTCATATTTTGATGCTTTATCTACTGGTGTTGTGGTTTTGATTAGTTGAGTGAAACCATATCAGCTAGCTCTCTCCCTATACCAGTCGTACTTCCAACATTCAAAGTTCATACCCTTACTACCATATTCCTAACCTTCCTCCTCTTCTTGCCTTAGGGCATACCTTCCCCCTCTTCTTCTCCTTCAGCCAACAGTAGGTCAGTTTCCACCAACACCCTGCTGGCTAACAGTACTGGTGGCGTCATTGTTAACCCAGGCCTTGACTGATCCAGTATGGAAATCTGTATTGTTGTCCACATATGTCATTTGGCAAAAGTTTTACACTGGATGCCCTTCTTGGTGTAACTCTCCCCATTTATCTGGACTTGGGACTGGCACAAAGAAATGCACTGGTTTGTGCATCCCCAGTGGCGGGGTCAATCACCTCTCCAAATATAAAGTAGAAAAAAATGCTCACTTCACTGTCATTGTCAGCGATCAATTCACATTTAAAACTCTGGTAAGAAATTGCCTATGTTTTTACTAATCAACTTCTAACTGACATAATACTATAATTTCTAACATCAATCATAATGATCACAATGGATTTTTATTAATAGAGAAATTCAAGACAATGTTATACATTCACTTGATCGTGCAGATCTTAACAAGCTAAATAGTACTATTATAGCCTAGGACATGGGTAATGCTTTTGCTTTTGTAGCTTGAAAATATATACCTTTTTGCATTGAAATCATTTCTATTTCAAACATCTTTTATTCAGATCATTATAAACTATATAGTAATGCTATATTGTACATTCAAATGGGACCTTTTATTTCAAAGAATTAAAGTGAGTCACCAAAGGAACCTAAAAAGCTATTCCCTTCCCATCTACTATTTGCTTTACCAAAGGAATCATTAACTGAGAAAATTAGGCATGCCCTGAAATAAAGCATTACTCAATGAAGGAAAATTATAAATACAAAATTCATTTGCAGAGTGTCTTTTGTAAGAGTCATTAATACCAAAGATTAAATGTATAAGACTGATAATATTTGTAATATTATCTCCATATTTAACTTTAAATATAACAATTATAAATCAAGCCCTCGATAAATGAAGTATATGGAAATAAATAAATAATTACAACTAGAAGAGGTTCTCGAAGTGGCAGAATTAATAAGGTATCATATTTCAAATAACGTTGATTCATTTGTTAATAACAATATCAAATATATAACAAACAGCATTAAAACTCCAATAACTAATTGGACAAAAATATTTCTTTACATTTGAATATGGAAGATGCTACAATTGATAAAATTATACTATAGCCCCAGAAATGTGCATGTGCAAAAAAATGGGAAAAAAAGTTGTGGATGGATGGATGGATCAATAAAATCTTTTGTTAAAAATCAGCATTAGACCTTGGGATGAGGAGGTATTGTTTTGTTGGGCTAGACAACTATGCTTTAGCATCTATAATAAAAGTCATTGTATATTGAGTAGACAGTTTGAAGAAAATAATCTAGAAAGATATAGATGTTTCTTTAACTAGCAAAAAAGACAGAAACTACTCAGAAGACGAATCTTCTACTTTAATGAAAAAAAAGACTAAGTGCTTTTTGTTTGCACCAAAGCAAACTTCTTCAGAAGTACAGAAAATACAATTCTCATGACATTTATAGTTCAAAGTGGAAGTGACGTATTGAAACGTACATCTCATTACAGTTAAAACCCACATTAGTACTTGAAACAGTACATGTATATATATATATATATATATATATATATATATATATATATATATATATATATATATATATATATATACATACATTTAAACTAATATAACATTAAAACTTAAAACCTGTAAGTCAAAAATATAAACTTTAAAAAGTACAACTATTCTAACTTTAATACAGTTGATATACACTATTATTAAAGTTGTACTGGATGTTAGTCTGCATTTAATGCACCAGTATTTATCAGGTTTAACAGAATATCAGCAGAAACAATTAAGAACTAAATTGAAAAAATATATATGCATGAATGCATATAAAAAATATAAAAAATAAATAATTATGTAGACTTAATTAGACCCTCATCTTTCCCATTTTCCTAAATTCTTGCGTTTAAGTATACAACTAATTGAACACATATCATTGAGTCCTGGAAATTTATAGGCATGTTATTTAACTTGCCAAGCAAGTTCAAGTTCTTCCAAATGGAGGGGAACTGGTCCACCTCGAAGTGGTTGAGATACTTGGTCTATAGCCATACATGTAAATTTATGGTCTTGGCATAAATGGATATGCTTTTGCTAAGGCATTTTCTAATTTTGCCTTGGAAATTGCATATTGATGTTCATAAACCCTGTCGTGGAGCCTCCGCTCTGTTTTCCCAATATAATATGCGGGGCAGAGTTTACATCTAGCCAAATATACGACATTCTTCGACTGGCAATTACATTTAAAATTTACCCTTTACTGAACTTGGTTTATTATAAAGGAGTTTGTAACTTCCATATGCCGACAAACACCACAGGACTCACATTTGAACACACCTGTGATTCCTGGGGTGATTCTGCATTGTTGCTCCAATAAGTTCTTAAGGTTTTTCCCTCTAAAAGTTATATTAGGGAATTCACCAATCTTCTCTAATAACAATGGAGTAACTATAAATAGGTTTGAGTTCTTTAAGATCTCAATCAACAAGTAACTGTCTAAACAAAAAGTTGTAATTAAATTCAAACGAGATTCACCCTTATTAAAATCTATACTTCCACAACCATATTGAATTTGTGTGTAAACCTGAGATGGGGAGTTGTTGATAGGAACTGTATTTGTAACTTGTACCTTAACACTTGAAATAGGGTTGTAAACCCTATCAAGTCTCTTATGACCAACTTCTTCTATTAGATTATCCAGTAGATTCTAGGTAACCCTGGCTTAGGAACATTGACTTAAGGAGCTGACATTCATCCAAAAAATCATTCTGTTGTGATACAATACGTGCAACCCTTACTAGCTGACCCTTAACAACAGAACGTTTCTGATGGAACAGACGGCAGCTCGAAAAATGCAGAAAATCATTAGAATAAGTATTCTTTCTATGAATTCTGGCCTCAAAACAACCTTGAACTCTATTTTTCAACAACCAAACATCTAAATAAGCTATTGCTTCAGTGTTAAATGCTGATGTAAATTCAAGAAAATCAGCTGTATGATTGAAATAGTCAACCATTTCTATGCTGGCCTGGGAGTCGCCTTTGAACAAGATGAAAATATCGTCCAAAAAGCGGGTGTAATATACAATGGACCTGGACAAGTCATCTCTCTTAAAAATAAATAAGCCATAACAAGGTTGGTAATACTGTTAAGTTATATGTTTTGACTTACAGGTTTTAAGTCATAATGTTATATTAGTTTAAATGTATATATATATATACATGTACTGTTTCAAGTAGTAATATGGGTTTTAAGTGTAATGAGATGTATGTTTCAATACGTCACTTCCACTTTGAACTATAAATGTCATGAGAATTGTATTTTCTGCACTTCTGAAGAACTTTGCTTTGGTGCAAACGAAAAGCGCTTAAAGTCATTTTGTCATTAAAGTAGAAGATCTGTCTTCTGAGTGGTACCATTTGTATCTTTCTTGCTAGTTTTACTTGTTTCCTGAATTTATTGGGGTCGATTTAGGACATCCTAGTACTTTAGTGCTTTCATAATAGAATTTATATCATATCCATGTCTCTATAACATGTTTGGATTTATAGTTATACTTTAATTATGTAAGTGCCTTAATGAAGATTTTTTCTAAACATATATTTATGCCTGACAGGATAATATTAGTTCAATATTAATTTTATATAAGAGGTACTGGAGCTAATATAGCACCACTGTCTTAGGACTAGAATAGTGTCCCTATTGTATATATATATATATATCCTTTGAATATACATAGTCTAAGGGTCATCTTGTGGTTCTTCAGCGTCCAATTGTTGTTTAAATGCTAGTGCATTGATGCTGTGGCCTGATTATAGCCAGCGACCATATATCTTGACAAGTTTAGCTTGTTGTCATGATGTTCGCTAGCTGTGGCTGCATGCTGATGAAATATCTTTTACTGATGTTCATTTAGACCCGTTAGGGACTACCAATATTCATTGATGTTATTGATTATTATAACATCCAGCAAAATGTGTATTTGGAATCATGTCTGGAGGTTGAGTTCTTAGCTCCTTTATATGCCTTGATGGAAAGTGAATATCTTTGCCATACTAAGTAGTGCCTGAATTATTGCATTTGTTTATTGCTTGTCTTATACATGCACTTCGTCCTGATTATGATCGTGACTATCTATATAGTCAATGGAATATATTGTTATTCTCATGCTAAGGCTTTGCTCATAAATATAGTGAGCACGCTTTTTGATTAGTTCTTTGTAGGCATGAGTTTTATTGACTGTGGCTGAAAACATGGAGGAACATCATATGTCGGTACTTATACAGAATCTCTGAGATCCGTTTGTGATCATGTTTTCTGACTATTATAATATTTTGTATAATATATATTTGGATTGTTAACCTAGAATCTTGGAAAAACCTCTTCTGATCCCTATGCTTTGTTTGGAGATACAATTTTTTACATCGTTGCAAGAGTAGCCTCTTTTTATTTATATGATTCATATTTTACTTTTATTCATTTATATACTGCTTAGTATAATGGTAGGATATTATCTATGCTCTATTAGCTGACAGAGCGCTTCACCATCCTTGCATAGTGTAAGATCCAGTATAGGAATTATGTTATATATACATTAAGAGTGTTTTCCTATGGCTCAGCTATATTACGTTACTGTGCTTGGTGTAGACACATAGTATTCTCTATATGTGTTTTTATATTTTCTGAATTTATGAAATGTCTATTTTTCATTATCCTTATCATGCTAAAATAGCATTTATTGATATGAACATTAGTTAGAGAATATATAGGTTGTTATTTAACATTATCTTGGGAACGCATTAAGACTGCTGATGACTTTTATAGCAAGCGTTACACCAAGAGATGACCGAGATATAAGCAATGCCGTTTTTTTATATGCTATGGCTATATCGGCGTTTCTAAAGTTGTTTGCTTTCCATGGAATCAACTAATTGTGCAACGAAAAACTGGAATAACTATTAGCTGCTTTGGTCCATCCCTGATAATAAGTCTAGGTTGCTTTATTTAAAACAGTACAATGCATATTATTTAATACATGCAGTTTTGTACAATTTAAATTTGATGCGCTACATTAGATGCCTATAGATTGTTGTTGAGATAAGTGCTATTAGTTTTATAAGTCATGATACTTTGCTATTGTATATATAGAACTGTTTTAAGTCATGAAAAATGTTTTCAGTAAAAATGTTTTCAGTACATTTGTAACCAAGCGTTTAGCTTGCTGACTGAAGTAATACAAATGATAGGTGTTTCCATCTTAGCAATTATGTTTTAATTAATTGATAAATTGACAATTGTTTTTCTTAATTGATGGTTGGTTTTACTATATAAAGGGTGTTTATTTTGTGTAAGTTATAACCTGATGAAGCGCATATTTATTGTTTGTTTTAAAATAAAACTTCTATTTTTATTTATCGTGGTGGTTCCTGGCAGTTTTTCTTCATTGTTTCCTGAATTTCCAATATTTTTTTTAACTAGCAATTAAGATCAGATTCTATTAATCCTCAACACAAATTGTTTGATAATCATTTTATATTATTTTTGACTGTTAACTACCTAAGCCATTTTGGTTAGATATTCAAGACTTTTGTCAAAATCAAAGCTATGATAAGTTTGTAATCACAAAGCATGTAATATTATTGAATGTTCCATTAGCACCGTGAATCAGACCATTTTAAAAACATTTATCATGGGCTGTTTTAGCATATGCTAGGAGAAAATGTGACAATTAATTGAAAACGTCTGTTTTTTTGAATAATGTGTAATTATTCTTAATTCTATTTATAAATATAAATCAACATAATTTAAACATAGTTATATAAAAAACTAAAAGATTGTCATAAATTGTACATCTTGGCTTAAATTACTATTATCAGTAGATAAATATGAAAATGATTGAAATAAATGAACATCCACACTTATTGTATTTTATTTCTTTCCTTTATTTTCTTTGCCTCTGCACCACCTTAGTAATGCTTGCTAAATCCTTGCCCCGAGCCATAACCCTACATCTTACTTTAAAAACAATGCACTAACACTACCAGTACACTAGACAAACTCAGATACACAAACATACACCAGCACATACTATCAGCATTACTTCCCCTACCCTCACCCTAACACGCACACACTAAAGCTATGCTCTTACATAACACCAAACACACATGCACAAATGCTCCCACTTTTTTCAAACACCACTTACCTGTATCAAGAGAATATACCTTTGAGATTCTGAATGCATGACGATGTCTACAATCAACAATCTCTTTCAACCCTTGCACTTATCGAACAAACATATATTCAAAAAAAGCCCAGGGGAACCATAGCTAGATATTGTTATAGATATTTAAATAAGATTCAGCATTTGAAGTATAATGTATGTTCTTTATTTTAATTATGTATTATTCATAAAACATTTTATGAAAGCCAACTTAAAATGTTATTACTGTGGTTAACTGGATAAATGGACTGAACTTTCTTGAATTTCTAGCCATGACTTCAGACCACAAGGGCAAGGGTGTGTGTGTGTGTGTGTGTGTGTGTGTGTGTGTGTGTGTGTGTGTGTGTGTGTACATATATATAGGTGCACTATCTCTGCTATATAGATTTATAGATGTACTACAGATAGTTGAATAAATGAAAAGTTGACTATAAAAACATTTACCACAAGGTTGAAAATGCCAATATTGATGCCCTAGTACACATGCTCTGAGAAACAACCATGGCACTTGCAAAATCTAATGAAAAATACATTGTTTTTTGCAGGAGGCCAAGCCCCCCACATACCCACACTCCCTCCTATCTCCAAGATTGCACAAAACTGAGGAAAGGGTATATTCCCCAACACTGAGACTTGTGCGGTCTTGCACAAATATCCATCTGTTAGTCAAAAAATATACAGATGACTAAACAGTTGTTGACCAAACACACGATCGGTCATTTGTAGTACTCGCATGTGTATTATATATAAGATAGATAGATAGATAGATAGATAGATAGATAGATAGATAGATAGATATGTATATGTGTAGGTATAGGTATATAAACAAATAGGTAGATATCGATATAAAATATTTAGGATAACTAATAAGCAATCAGGTTTTCAAGAGGTGGGAGAAACCAAAGTACTCAGAGATAGACCATGCATACAAAGGGAGAAGATGCAAATGATACACAGACACTTTCTAGTAAAATAAAATTATCGTATTTTAGAATAGTTTCCCAATCAGTTAAGTTTACTCTTTGTTTCAAACTACAATAAAATTCAGTTCAACAGTTAGAGGAAACTTTTGTGAAATTAGTTCAGTATAAAGATATTTTGTGAATAAATCGTATTTATATTTAACTCTTCACTTTGTTAAGTGCATTTATAATTGTGGCTTTATTTACTGCTGCATTTTACTAACCCATGGAAAAATAAGTTAATATTTTGCAATACAAGCTTGCGACTTTCTGCATTTAAATGTTTGGTCATTCTGCATACCTGCTAAATCTGTTTCTGTCTCATGTCTTAAATTTTCTCTTTGTACTCTAGTTTCCTCTCATCTCTTAAAACTATACTGGTAAACTAGCTTCATTAAAAATGTCCTTGCATATTATCTTTACCTTTCTATCATATTTCATATTGTGGCTGAAAAGGGGTTCAAAAGGATTAAACAAAATGACCTCACTTATCTAGTTAATAAATGTTATAGTTTAAAAGGGATAATGGCAACAGACAGATAGATAAGAGGATGTATAGAGGGCAGGACAGAGAAATAATAATAGGTGAATAACGTGAGTATGGATTCAATTATTTATAGAAATACTAAGTAAGTCCTCACATATTTAGTCGTCTGATAAAGCATGAATGTGAATAATGCCATAGCACGTAACTCTATTACCAAACCTACTGCTTGAAATAAATCAGCAACCAGTAAACAGTTATAGAACTGTGGGCTTATGAAACATTCCCGTGAGTATTCAGAAATAGTATACAAGGGAGAAGGAAAGCTTTCACTTGAGCAGTTTAGAATTCTTTTATACTTCGGGCCTAGCAGAACTAGAATCATCGTGGAATTGTATGCCATACTTTCGGACAAATCACAAGCACAGAACATATTTAGGACCATTTGGAACACCTATGTATAGCCTGTCTCTGACAGCTGCGCACTTCTATGCTTGCTATTTAATCATTCTAGGCTCTGCAGCTAGGAGGCCACCAGGAAACGTATTCTGTTAGTCACTTCTTAGCAATTTGGCTGGAACTGCTGGAAACTTTCCTGAACTATTGTCTGCATTTTTAATTGAAGTCATTTTATTTCTTTGAGGAAACATACATCTATAATTAGTCATGTAAGTAGGGCATTTCACTACTCTTAAATGAGGTAATTTGTTGTTTTACAACTGCCCTCTTGTAAATGTCTAACTTACTTAAATTGCACACGAATACTTATTTTATTGCCACTCTTGACTGACTAGTTTACTTAAAGTTCGTAATGGTTCTTAAATTGAAACCAGATCCAGCAAAGCTGATTTGACAGGCCAGTGAGTTACTGCAAACGTTGTAGTTCCTTCTGTACTGCTAGGAACTCAGGTTCTAAAATGCTTTTGATTGCTAGAGATTACCATTATGGAAAATATTGAGAAGAGATGACTGCTGTCCTTGGGGGGGGGGGGGGGTAAGGGTTGTGTTGTATATAGCAAAATGGATAAAATGTAGTGAAGGAGCCAGTCTGCTGAACTGTGTAAGAGGTGTGGGTCAACAAAGCATCACACAGTCCCTCTCAACCACCATATATATGCTGGTGTTTAGGCAAGACTCGAAGCTAAACAGACCAAGTTGCATTTTCCATGCATGGTGATGAATGGTACACTTAACCGTCATCTTGCCAGTGATGGCAAAGGGTCACATTTGCTCAAAGACA
Source organism: Protopterus annectens (assembly GCF_019279795.1). Taxonomy (NCBI): domain Eukaryota; kingdom Metazoa; phylum Chordata; order Ceratodontiformes; family Protopteridae; genus Protopterus; species Protopterus annectens. The sequence continues at coordinate 244,028,653 of NC_056750.1, forward strand.
CTTGATCACTGTAAAAACCACTCATATTGGGTTAGCAAGCTATTTACACATGAATATCATTCATATCCCATGGACCCGAAATGTAATTCACATGCAACAGTAAAAAAATAATACAAGACTTAGGCAGAGATGCTGAAAGTAGCAAGTTTTTTGTCAAATGGCACATCAGCAACAAAACGTTTGATGTATGCAGATGAAGCACATTTTGCCTGAAGGTTTAGTTCTCAAAACATTGAAAAAGCAATGTGTAATCCGTTCACTCCACTGCATTAACAAGTTAATTATGAAGAGATATGCAGCTTTGATTTGAATTGGAAGGTCATGTATTCTATTTTCAATGTTTCAATTCTAATTGATACTGGTAATTTTAGTGCTTCCAAATCTCCTTGGTACTGATGCTTCAGGGAGTTTAGGAAAAGGTAGTATCCAATTAACAAACAGTTCATTCTAATCTCTTGGCACATAAGAGGGTCAGTTGATTTCTTCACAACACATAAATTATTAGACAGAAAACAGCTGTTGTGGTAACTTGTTTTGAATAACATAATTTTGTTCATTTGCAAACTCTTGAGACAACCGATACCATGTATCAGGATAATCTTTCTAATTATCTACCACTAGATCACAGGCCAGCCTTGGTTTATAATTCTCAGTTGACAATGCTAGAAAAAGCTTTATAATCTATTAGCTAATAGAAAACAATATTTTGAATGAAATTGTTTAAATGTAAGACAAGCCGTTAACAAGGTGTCTCTATGACTCATGTGATACCATGTGGCCTGTTGTAGGAAAAAGTATCAGTGTGCCTAGGGTTCAAAGAAAAAGATAAATGTGCAAATTTTATTGATGGCAGACTGGAGAATAACAGTGGTTTGCAAGAAGTTTGAAAGTTATTGTCAACAGATAAGTAAGCAGGGTAGTAAGTCTATGTCTCATCTTGAGCTGTATTAGTACATTAATGGGATGTAGTCATACCACTATGCATCTCTACTGCTTAACCAAGACAATTTGGTTATTAGGTTTGGGAAGAGACCCAACCAATGGAGGAAACAGCTGGGAAGGGAGGACAATGAGGAGGCATTGCCTGCTCTCCTCATTCTCTGGAGGCAGGTTGAGGGGTATATTGTGTGACATGTCTTACTAATAAATCTTTGGTGGAAACTGGAGGTATACTCATCACCAGCCATCTGAGATGAGAGGACAGGGCTTCATGGAGGGTTATACCACTTCTAAAAGCAGGTGATGGCTCCCTGCTCCACCCATTACATGTCCCTCCACCTGGTACTTGTGCAGCATGCAAATTGGGACATCAGAGCAAGCAATACATAATTCTCTGATGGCTGTCTAGATGATGGTTGCAGCACAACCAGCTCTCACCCTGTAGGGAACAAATAGGTAGAGTCACAAACCAGCTGTGGCAACACAGATGGATAAAACCTTGGCTGTGACCCAGTAAATCAGTCTGAATAGTGACTTGGGCATCAGATAAAGGATTGCTGGAAAAGGATGCTCAAGTCCACAAACCAACATCAGGGTTTAAATTGTTCAGGCTTAGAATGAAGGCACCAAAAATCTGAATTTAATTTGAATTTTAAATGTACTCTAAAATTCTCTGATTGGTATGGTAGAGAAGCAGTCTATTATCAAAAAGTTTGAAGAGGCATAATTGTTTCTATTGTCCTGTGGTAGACAGCACATTTAATTCATCGGCCAATGCACTTGTTAGCCCATTGATCTTTTCTGTTATCCAACCACAGTGAACGCAGTACCACAGCAGATATTTCCAAAGAGTAGTAGGAGCCTGGGACATTTGCTAAACACTAGGCCTAAGTTTCAATAATGGGCTGTCAGATGTGCATCATCTGTTGTTTTCCCCTGTTCTGTGGATTCATGGTCATGCTACACACATTACTGCAGGTAGTGGTGTCAGTTTCAATATCCTAGACTAACATTAGGGTCAAACATATAAAACAACAGCTGAGAAGATTATGACATCTGGGTTAAAAAACAAGCAGGATGTAAGAGCTGGCTGGAAACGGTTGTTACTTTAATAGACCACCTGTGAATTTTTGGACAAATGCTTTAGCCTCAGTCATCCTAAATGTATGGTTAAACCATTATTTTTTCTTAATTTTCATAGGTTCATAAGTAGTAACTAGGTTTGCAGACCAGGGGACCATTGAGGAGCCTAGACCAAATTCCTAGTTGCCTCCCAAACATTGTCTGGTTAAGTGACTTGCTCAAGGTTGCGAAGGACACAAATGAGAGCGGAGGGTATCAAACCTTGTACGACAGGGAGGTTTACAAGCAAGAAGGTTGTGTTTTGCATAAGTGAAGGGTGTGTTTTGCACATGTGAAGGGTGTGCTTTGTAGATTTGAAGGGTGCAGTTTGCACACATGAAGGCTGTGTTTTGCAAATGTGAAGGGTGCATTTTGCACACATGAAGGTTACATTTTGCAAACATGAAGAGTGTTTTGCCCAAGTGAAGATCATGCTTTGCCCAAGTGAAGGGGGAGCTTTGCATAAATAAAGTATAATCAAGGGGGAGACAGTAACTGAAGTTGATATGCTCCAACATTAAGCAGATAGCAAGCAAACATTTTATTATTTGACTGCAGATAAATATAGTCATTTTCTATGTTCTAAACAGCATAAGCTGTAAACTGATAAAGCTGCAGTTGCAGGGCACCAAGGCTTCTCCACTCTGCTTTACAGCACCCTTCGTCTGAATGAATACACATATACAATGAATCCTGCCTTGTGTGTTTACCACATCACTGTCAGGCAACACAGGCAAATCCAATGTCCCACAACATACAAATAAACCAAATGCACTGTAACTAGGAATAGCATGTACCTACAGAGTGGCATGTTTAGTACGGTATGTACATTTATAGCTAAACTGATGGCATCAAAACGCTGATGGAAGTATCTCTGTGTATGTCTGGGCAAGAAGCATGGAGTTAGAATTTGGAAAGTAGACAATGAAGAACTGTTGGGTTCTGAAACCAAGTATTCTTTACAGTTTTACGTTTTGTGCTAGGATAGAAACACCAACATCACAAACACTGATCCTGAGAAAATAGTTAACCTCTTAGCTTGCAGGTTTGGCAAAAATTTCACCACCCTGTCCCCTCCAAACATTCCACAAAGCATTCCCTCTACATCTCCCCCACCTTGCATCTCCAAAGAGCAAGTCATTCATGCTCTCTCCAAGGCCAAAAACACAGGTCTATGGGAATGGATGGCATCTCAGGTTGCATTTTAAATGGTCTAAAACACAAGTTAGCAACTCCATTAAGTACTCTCTTCAACCACAGCCTCAGTACTGGTTTTGTCCCTGCTGAATGAAAAAAAACAACTATCATACCACTTCATAAAGGGGATACAGCAACAGACCCTGGGAACTGCAGACACATAAGCTTAACCAGCCTTATCTGTAAGGCCATGGAACGAATCATCATGGACTGTATAAACAAGGAAATAGGTGATCTCCAAACCCTTGAACTGACACAGTTTGATTTTGTCAAAGGCAGGTCAAGCCTCATAAACTTGTTAGACTTCTTCAAAAATGTTACCAGAGCCATAGATGAAGGCAAATCTGGCCATACAGCCTCAGACTACAGGCCCATTTGTTATCCTCTCCCCATATCAAAAATACTTAAGAAATATATCCAGTCCCAGCTCCTACATTACCTCACACAAAATAACTTCCTCTTTTCATCTCAGTATAGCTTCCACCCCTACCACAGTACCTCTTCTTAGATTCACCAATACAGGTAACACAAATAGGAATGATGGAAACCTAGTGTCTGCCATCGTCCTTGATGTATCCAAGTCCTTTGACATTTTCTCTTGCTCCATTCTCCTACATGAACTCTATAACCTAGGATATCACTGCTATATCATGATGTTGTTGCTACCTCAAAAATATAACTCAAGCAGTCAAGTGGCCTCTCTGCCCCAGTCGTTCTACCACAAGGGTCAGTCTTGGGACCTATTCTCTTTAACATCTTCAGCAATGACATTCATAAAGCTTGTAAATCTGCATACCTAGTGGAATATGTAAAAGACTCCACAGTTATCTGTATTGCAAAAACATCATCACATTGCAAGAACTTACCCAGGAGTCCTTCTCCTGTATAAAAACCTGGCTGACATCTGTGCAGCTATCCCTAAAAAAACACATTCAAACTAATCCTATTTACTTCCAAACAGCTTAGAATCAGCAAAACTTTTTTCCGAGTTACTTCATCAAAACAAAAATTGAATGTGGCACATATATTGCGTTACTAGGCATCTTTGTAGAAAAAAATTGACACACACACACACACACACACACATACAAAATACAATGAAAAAAATTACACCAAAAACTACGTTCTGTTTATAAGAAGAACCAAACCCAGGTACCGAATACAAATCCACAATCCCAAATAAAGTTTTAACAAGTTTTTCAATGGAATTAAAAGGACCTGTGTGCATGGAAGCCGCTTGCCATGTACTGAGTACATTCTATCTATAGAACCAAACCCTTCATCTCAGACACCGCAAGAAAATGCCTTGTCTGCTCTTTCCTCTTGCCAACATTTTAATGTATTCTGCACGCATCCTTAACAACATCCAAGTGACCTTGCTAAGCAACCTTAAGTGACCAACTACAAAATAGCATAATTAACACCCAACCTCCCAAACAGAATCCACCATTGTACTGCCTTAAGAGAATTACAGTGGCTAGAATTCCCACATTATCTAACCTACTCACAACATTGTCATATCCATAACATCATGTATAAAACTTAACTGTACATCCATCTCCACCCTCGTACAAATATATATCCCTTCCATGCCACCACACTCATCAGAAAAATACCTGTTACATATATCCAAACCCAACAATTCTGCTGGCAAATCACTGCTCTCCCAACACCTCATTAAATTCTGGAATTCCAACCCACTAGCAATATGACATACTCCCTAAAATCATTCAAAGCTCAATAACAATTAGTTTTTGGCTCTGTATATGTGATGTTTCCAGTTAATCTCCATTTCTACTTCTCCAAACCTTTAGTAACTCTTACCACTCTATTACCTAACTGACCATAATACAACTGCTTTTTCACAGCCCCTAGCTATTTGACTATCCCCTATCCCACGTCTATTGTCTGGACTTCCTCAACATTCCTTCCATAATTTGTAACCATATTCATATGATATTTAATTACATAAAATCCCTTTTGAAAATGACTAGACTCTTATAAGTTCAATACTAGGAAATATTGTACTGTATTCTTGTTTTAATTAACGGTCATATTTTGATTAACTGTTATATCATTAGTATTCTATGTATGTACATTTATTATGTAAATTTAGTCTAACTGCCTTCTACTAATTATATAAAATAAAGCTTTTTTTCTCTGGACCCCCACTGAAAATAGGACTTGTGTCCAGTCAGACTGTGCTGAAAACAAAAGCAAGAATTAAATAAATACTGCAATCTCGCTTGACAAAGACAGCTTTGTCAAGACTATATTCTTCAACTTCATGCCATCCCTTGACAGAGATGGAGATGGAAATTCATTTTTGCTAGATAGAATGAGATCTACTCTAAATTAATAACTGTTGTCTCTACTGCAGATAAAGCCAAGCTTGTTCTGTAGTACCACCACAATTTCTTGTAAAACTGGGTATAAGGCAATGGTCTGTTATACTATCCTTCAAAATAATGTTTTTGGTCCTAGGTTCCTCCCTAAGGAAAGATGTCCACTACATTCTATTGCCTCTAAGGCTGGCATGCCTGTTTCTGCTGTGGACAAAGCTAAATAAATGAGACTCATTTTTAACCAAGAGCTATCCTACAATGTTCATATAGCTAACCTTGTCAGAAAGTTCATTAACAGTTAAATGTTCTCTAAAGGGCAAAAGAAATTTCACGTTTTAGCCAAGAGCACTTACTTGCATTATTTCTTATATTTACTGCATATACTGTCAGCTTACTAATTTCAGTGTACTGTACTTATAATCTCTTTTAGATGCAATAAATATCATAACAGAATTATGTTATTGACTGGAAATTGCATTTAAAATCATGGGTAAATTCCCGGATTTCAGCTCATTAAAACAGATATTTTCAAGAATCATAAGTTAGTGTTCCTTGGCATGTGCAGCCAGGTTTTTCACAGTGTCTGTTTTGATTGTATAGTAATATATATAGACTCAGTTGAGTGGGCTTATCTTTCAGACAAAATTATCTCTTCTCAAGTCTGCCTTGTATTCTGCATACTACATAGAGACTTAATTACTTCATTCATAAGTTTCCACTAGCACCTGACAGATAGGAAAGCAAAATACCAAAATTGTTTTAAACTGGTAGTGTCTAGGACTTTTTGGGACTATGAAGACAATTTTTTTTAATTTTTGCAAACATTGAACTTCTTCCCAATACAGAGGTACATGGGCAGCCTTAGGCATTGAAAAACTAGGTGTCTGCCTAGGGTGCCATTTGTCAAAAGATACTCTTCTGGTGTTTATGTATTTATTTTTATGTATTTATCTTCCTAAGCAAAATATTGTGGCACCCTTGTTCAAAGCAGTCTATGGAAGAGGTGCTGCATACCATTCACTTTCCAGGTTCTCCTCTGCATCCCACTGATGATCTGCACAATGAATCAGACAGACAGCAAATTTTGAATAAAGGAAACAAGAACAGTGCAATAAGCAGGTAAGTTTTTTTGTATCATAGCAAATGACCAAATATTATGGACAGTAGAGAATTGTGGAAAATCTGGATAATGTTTACTTGTGTTGATCAAACTGAAATACTTTTCTGTAGTTGCTTTGTGTGAAGCAGAGTTGAAATTAATTACTGTGACCTTAATTTTGTTTACATGTTATTACAGTTGGTCATCTGAGAGGCATGGAACCAGCCACATGATTATAATTACTTGGTACACAAGCTGTCTGTGGGTAAGCATGGTTGACTTTGCTGCTTTTTTAATTTAAACAGTCATTGTTCTGGCTTTGCAGGACTACTAGGACTAATGTCTAATTGTATGAAGCAGAGTTGAAATAAATTACTGTGCCCATTTTCATTCTTATAATTAAACTTATTTAGATGCACACAGTTAAGAAAGAGGTTACCATTTCTGGATACAGATACAGAAGCTGTCTTTGGATGAAAATGACTATACCTGCTGTTGTTTAGTTAAGGTAATGATCATTATTCTAGCTTTGTATGACTGTAAGCTGGAACATCTTACTGTATCTGTCTGCTATGTGTTTGTGTGAAACAAAGTTGAAATAAACTGTTGTGGTTATTATTATTATTGTCCATATTTCTATTATTATTACTTTCCAATGCAGACATCTGGGGTGTACATTGTCAATAAACTGGTTATAATTGCTGAGTTCAGGGGTTGTTTGTAGATGAGAATGATGGGCCCTGCTCCAATTTGCGTTAAACAGTAATTATTCTGGTTTTGTAGGACTGAGCATTTCTCTGAATCAAGTAGAAGTATTTTACTGTGGGTAATATTTCTTTTATTAAATACATTACTGTGGCTATTATATTTTGATCAGAATCGTACATCTGCGGTACAGTCAATAAAGTGGTTATAACTGTTTAGTATAGCAGCTGTTTGCAGATGAAATTGACAGACCCTGCTGTCCTTTGCTCAACTTAAACAGTCATTAAATCTGGCTTTGTAGGACTAGTGTATATTTCTATAAAGTAAGCTGTAATAACTTACTGTGGCTACTGTGTATTTGTGTCAAGAAAACCTGAAATACATTACTGTGGCCATTATTTTTGCCACAATTAAATATCATAGGTGTGCACAGTTAATGAAGTGTCGATTATTGTTGGATGTGGGAGCTGTTTGTGGATAAAAATGAATGGCCCTGCTATAGTGATCACATTATACAACCATTAATCTGAAATTGTAGGACTAGTATATATTTGTGTGAAACAAGATGGAATATTTTGTGTCCATTTTATTAAATCACAACCAGATATATGATTTGTGCACAGCCAATAAAGTGACTGTAATTAATGGGTATTGAGGCTTCCTATGGATAAAAGTGACATACCCCCGCTGTTATTTGATCACAATTAAACAGTCATTGATCTGGCTTTGCAGTGTCAAACAATGTACTGTATTTGCTGAAATCAGTGTAATAGGATAATTGCTATGACTTATTCATGTGTGTGGGGGTTGCAGTGTATCTATAAGCAACAGATTGTTAATAATGTATTTCATTTTCCATTGCAATCACACTTCAACTTTGCACACAATAAGTTTCTGTTTTTATCAGTCTGGGCAGGATGTGTGTTAATGTAACTGATTATTGGCACAGTGATGCAATGAGTGCAAATGTTATTCTCTCTTTGTTTGGGTTTTATCCCAGTAATCTGATTTTCTCCAGTAGCCTAAAAACATGATATAGGTGAATTGGTGTTCTTCCAGTTTTCCCGGCGGTAAGTATAGAGTGTGTGTGTGTGTGTGTGTGTGTGTGTGTGTGTGTGTGTGTGTGTGTGTGTGTGTGTGTGTGTGTGTGTGTGTGTGTGTCTTGTGACAGACCTGACTTGTTGAGGCAATGTCAGGATGTGTCTATGCATGAAAACATAATATCCTGAATTAATCTGCAGTCACATATAATGCTAGGAACGCATACATAAATCTTCTAGATAGTAATACAAAATACTTAACTAGTTATCCTTAAAACTATGGTTTAAATGATGCAGCACAGAACATGCAGACCCCTGTATAAGGGGATTTTGACTAAGACTTAGTAAAAGAGCCCATAGCCAACCTCTGTACTGGTTTCAGCCTAATATAAAACTGGCCCTACTCAGAAGTATACAGAGAAAGTCACCTTACCTTGTGTGTGTGTTGGAGGGACTGACTGAGGAGAGTAAGATCATTATTTCTTTATATTTACTCACAACCGTACCTCAGACGTGTGCACAGTAGGTTGCTATAGCTTGTTTAGGGCAGTATATCTCTAGGACAAAAGAAGGATTACATTACTGAGATTGTGTTTTCATTTTCTTTACAACTAATATGAGGAATGCATACAGGTGCCTACCTTTGGGAGTAGGGGTAAGGTAGAATGGTGTGTATATATGTATGAGAGCACCGACTGAAATATATTATTGAGGCCATTTGTTTCTCACTTTGATTCCAGTCTTGTACTAGAACAGTACACACATTTTGGAAGGTAGGGAGGCTGGCAATATTCCCAGATGTGATTTAAGTATCCTCATAACCATCTGCCTTTTCTCTGTATGTGGAACTATTATTTTGTCAACTTTGAGCATTAATTTAGACGAGACTTATTTCAAAAATGTAAGATTGAATGTCATTCCTTATTCGTGGTTTTTGTTCAAGTCTTCATTGGCTCTGAAGGTTAGAAAAAAAACTCTAAAATGCACCACAGGGCAGCTAGAGTTCTATGGCTATGCCATTCAGACCCCAAGCTTAATTCGGTTATTTCTGCTATAGGTATTACAATGCATTCCTGACCAGTTATTGAATGCTGAAAGGCTTGGAAGAAAAGGCTAAAAAGTAAACAAAATAGTATGAAAGAACTCCCAATAAAGACATAATCTGTTTTTATGGTGGTGGGAGACCATTATAGGAGGAAATTCTGAACTGGTGGTAGCTCAGGTGGATGTAAAACATCTCATGGCACTTATCAAAATGAATAGGAGAAGTTTTCCAGAGCTCTGTCCAAATTTCCGTTGTAAGTATAAATACCATCTTGGATCTTCCCAAGAAAGAGGCCATTGGTCTAGTGCAAATAAAATAAATAGAACTGTGTGTAAAACAGAGCCCCTCCCTCCTTGACCCTCTTTAAATGCAACCTAGATCAATGGATGGGCGACTGCAAATTCACTCCTGGAGTGGAATCTATGACCCAGCTGTTCTCAACTACCATAGACCCTTACCTCTGCAAACTTCACTCACCTAACTACCATTAATTAGGGCAGCTCATGATAAATATGGCTAGGCTTGTAAGAGATCTAGGGCCATTAGCCTAGTAACCTTCTATGAACCTATGAACTTATATAAGTTGGTTGTGAACTGTAAATGCCAATTTCATGACATTATAAAAAATATGAATGCTTACCCTTCATCCCCCAGTCTCAGAAGGAAAGATATTTATTAATTCCCACGTTAGCCAAGGGTTTTATCACATTTTGGCATTTATCTCATTACAGCCGAGTGATGCCACCAGGTGTTTCCGCAGTCACATCATAATAACACCTCTAGGTAGCAAATATTTCTTCTTCATATTTCCATTAATAATTCCAAAATCATCCTATATACAGAATATTAAAATATTTTATCTTAAAGACTATACAATGGCAAACACACCTGTATTGCTATCTGGCCTCTCTCTAGTACAGATAAAGAGATCTTAATTGTTGTTGATATGTTTAATTATATTGTCATACATTTCATTTTTTTCAAATATCTCAACAACCCAGTAGCCCAGAGAGAACTCCTTAGCCTCATATGAAAGTTCTCAGTTGGATGACCAAAATGCTACGGATAGTATGTATATAACTTGAGTGGTTGCTGAGACATTGTAAGTGGTTTACAAAATACTACAGACTTAATAGTTACTCTGTTTACTGTGACATAAAATCCATTTTAAAACCAAGAACCTAAAGAATACTAGTACTGCAAAAACAGTGCTGAACAGCTTACAATTTACATCTCTTTAGTAACCTTAATGGTTCCATAGATATGTGAATTTGTTCAAAATGTGAGAACATAATTTGATTCTATTAAAAAAGCTTAGGCTTTGCCCATTGGAAATTACAATGCAAACTTCCAGAACTCCACTGGAGAGAGTGAGTTTAACTAGGATTCATAGACAAGTTATGTATTAGACAGTGTGAATGTTTGAGAGACTCTGCCATAATCATAGTCCCATGTAGCGTTACAGTGCAGGAAGTACAAATGCACTGCAGAAGAGATATGCAGTGAGCACATAATGATGTGCAGATGAAGCTGGGTAGGAAAATGATGTCCTAATAATAAGCAAATATGTGCAAAGTGAATGTACTAATCATATGAGAGGGGGACTGCTGCATCAGTATGCACCTGACTATGATAAAGCATGCTGAAAATACTGGAGTTGCAGACAATGCAAATGCTAGGGGTATCAGCATCATTCAGAGAGCAGCACATGTTACAGATTAGTACTGTCACTTCCTGCCTGTATACCAGGTAACATGTGCTGCCAAAGGAAGTGGTACCACCAGTAGGTGACATACCATAGTTTTCCTGATTAGGAAATTTTTGACAGCTTCAGAATAGATCAGGACATTGTATGGGCTTTGGTTGATATGTATCACCCACACATAAAAATCTATAGGAATGTATTACCTACATATACCTGTGACACCAAGGAATGTATAGCTATTTCTTTCCTAGTTACAGGGACCTTTCAGAGAGCAACAGGAGAGCCAATGAGTGTTTCAGAGGCATCTGCTCTAGAATATTCAGCAAGTTCCTTGACATAATACTTCTGTATGTGGAGGAGCATATATGGCTTCCTAGCACACCAGAAGAGAGATAACATCACCCATTTCCCTGAGTAACTGGGTGCCATAGTTTGGACATATGTAGTAATAAAGACCCCAACTTTCCCACATTTTAAACGATTTGTGAACAAGAAGGGTACCACTCCATGAACTGTCTGCCAGGTAGTGTCTGATGCCCTTGGGATCATATCCAATGCGTCCACACAACACACAGGTACTTCACATGATTCACATGTGTGGCACTCATCTCAGCTATATTACTGCTTCCTACACAGTGGCATATCACAGGGCCATCTAGTTGGTAAATGCATGAACTCTGGCTAACATTAAGGTATATATATTAACCACACACATGCTGCTACTATATTGCAGGTCATGCTGGATACCAGCTATAATCGTGGCTTATAACACCCATATGGAACCCATAGAGTATGGACAACCTTCAGTATAATATCACACTCACAAACTAGTAATATCATAGTTCATATGCTCAACCTTCTCAAAACCCACTTTTGCTGGCTTGATCTGTTTGGGAATCACTTCAGCATGACCCCTCTAAAGCCTGCAAGATATTCCTAACATGTTGAAGGGTATGTAATATGCTGTGAGGTAACAAGCTGGGTAGCCCCAGGATACCAGTATAGTCAGACCTCAGCTGACTCACAAACACACACACACACACACACACACATGACCAGCAGGGAAGACCTATCAAAACCATTCTCAATAGAGTGAGGAGGGAGAACAGGAAGTGGCAATGGCATAAACCTCCGACATTGGCAGGTACAGTACATGGCAGTACAGGTAAAACAGCCAAGTGTAGTTCAGAACAATGAGCCATGACAAATACAAGGTGACAGCTTAGTGTCATGCAAATTCGCATGATTCATGCAGTGTTAGTATCAGGCCATGCTGACTGGTGCATAGTGAGGCCACACTGTGCATCACAGCATATAACTTCTTCTTTTTCTTCTTCTTCTTTATCTTTTGGCTGTTCCCATTAGGGGTCGCCACAGCGAATCACCTGTTTCCATTTCTTCCTGTCCTCTGCATCTTTCTCTGTCACACCAACCACCTGCATGTTTTCTCTCACCACATCCATAAACCTTATCTTAGGCCTTCCTCTTTTCCTGTTACCTGGCAGCTTCATCCTTAGCATCTTTTTCTCAGTATACCCAGCATCCCTCCTCAGCATGTCCAAACCAATGTAATCCCGCTTCTCTGGCTTTGTCTCCAAACCGTCCAACCTGGGCTGACCCTCTAATATACTCATTCCTAATCCTGTCCATCCTTGTCACACCCAGTGCAAATCTTAACATTTTTAACTCTGCTACATCCAGCTCTGACTCTTGCCTTTTTTGTCAATGCTACTGTCTCCAACCCATATAACATAGCTAGTCTTACTACCCTTTTGTAAACCTTCCCTTTCACTCTTACTGCTACTTGTCTGTCACAAATCACTCCTGACACTCTTCTCCACCCATTCCACCCTGCCTGTACTCTCTCTTCTTCACCTCTCTTCCATACTTACCATTACTCTGAACTGTTGATCCCAAGTATTTAAACTCATCCACCTTCACCAACTCTACTCCCTGCATCCTCACCATTCCTCTAGCCTCCCTCTCATTCACACACATATATTCTGTCTTAGTCCTCCTGACCTTCATTCCTCTCCTCTCTAGAACATATCTCCACCTCTCCAGGGTCTCCTCAACCTGCTCCCTTCTCTCACTACAGGTCACAATGCCATCTGCAAACTTTATAGTCCACGGGGACTCCTGTCTGATCTCATCTGTAAACTTGTCCATCACCATTGCAAATAAGAAAATCACCGCATATAACACACTGGAGGAAAAATGGAATAGGTCACAGATATCATGTGCATGTGTGGCTAGTGACACAATAATGTGTCTGACAACACAAACACCTTGTGGGAAGAGCAAGTCACATGAAATGAAATGGGGAGAGCTTTACAGTGACAGGTACTCTCTGTAAGAGCCTGTATGAGACTAGCTATAGGACAAGAGCTTCTAGCCTGCCTTGGCAGTCAGTGGTCTTTAGACTAAAAATCTTTTTGGTTAGGAACCTTTGGGGTCTTTCTAAGAGTGTGATATGTCTGGATAAGTACACACAGAAGGAGGCATTGTACTCTATAATTGGCCTAATTAAAGATAAGTACCAAGATGATAACTTTTGACCTGGATGAATGTCTTCAGATATTATTTGTAGAAGATAGAAAGATTTCCCGACTACTGATGCAGTGGTCAAAGGAAGAGGAGTTTGTCGACTAAGGTGTCAAGATCACTGATTTCTGTTTCACTTTGGAGTGGGTTGATGACTACACTGTAAGCTTTAGATGGCAGTTGTTTTCCAAATGTGACAATACTGCACCTTTTTGCATCTAACTTTAGTCATTTTTCAGTGCACCATTGGTTTGTAAACATTAGATATTGCTGTAGGGAATCTATAAAATGTGAATGGACAACAACACCCAGCTTAAATTACAAGCAAACTTAGTTAGCCATAGGTCTGTGTTTATAGTCTGAGGATGAAGACGTATATGACAAAAAAAGAGGGGCTCCAATACTGGGCCCTGAGGTAAACCATGAGTTATTGTTTTACCTTCTGAGTTGGCACCTTCCACCTTAACTATGTGGCTTTTATCTTTCATCCAGTTTGCTATTCACCTTACCACATAAGTGTTGAATGCTCTGGCCAGATCAAGACAGGCTGTGTGGACTGAATGACTAGTATCCACTCCCTCTAGGACCTTCTTGAAAACGTTTAATAAATTAAACAGATATGACCTTCCATTTGCAAAACCAATCTGTTGAGCATCTAGCTGTTTGAATTTTTTAATATAGAGGATTATGATCAGGTCTCCTATCACAGCTCGATTATTATGTGTTTGAGACACAGATGCCAAGAATTCACCTCGGTGAATCTTGGGACCTATGTTGAGAACACATAATATTAAGTTACGACTGGAGAGCTACTCATAATTCTTTGTAATGCATGGGGATTTATCCATTCCTGGTAGCAGTAGTTACAGAAAAATAAAAGAAAAAAAATTAAGTGTTGTGCCAACTTTGAAAGATGCTAAAGCCATTGGGAGGGACTGCCAAGACAGCAGGAGACATTCGCATTTATTCCCTGTCTAAGGGAAGAAGTTGGTTTCTAACTTTAGTGGCTATTATGTTGTAGACAGTAGGCAGAAACAGAGTTGAAATTAAGCTGTTTTATGTTCTGTTGCTTTTGTTTACAGGCCTGCACTCTTGGCTTTTAGCGCCTAGTGCCAGGTGGGATCTTAACAGGATGTAGGTGCTAAGCAATTGTTATGAACCCTTCTAAGCATTCTTAAGATTGGATCTTGTGCTAAAGTAGCGCTGAACCAGGATGTTTTTTTACTGACATTGAAATGTAATCACAGCACTCCATGCACTGCACTATATGGAAGTCAGATGTGATGCATTCATGGTTCTTGTAGATTAGACTGGTCAAGCTGGTAAGCCTACAATTCCTAGCTTCTGTGGCAAGGCCTCATTGTAAAGGGACATCACAACAGCCATTCTCCATAATTCAGGGAAATCCTTGTGACTAAGCGTAAGTTGGGCATGTTCTGAAGGATTTCCAAAAGGGCATATTTGATGCTATTTATGAGGTATCCAAGTAAATTGTCTGAACCAATCAAAGTGGTATGTTTTGCTTTTGAGAGCACAGTTAGGATGCATTCCTTAATGATCTTAAAGGGTGGAAGAGACTCAGGGCTTTTCAGAATTTTGGTGACTGCCTTTAGGGTAAAGTGTGGGCTAAATGTATCTGCAAGTATATTAGCTATGCCTTTGGGGTCAGAGTAGCTGATGCCAGTACCCTAACTAAGGCAAAGCAAATTGGGTGACTGCCATGTATGCAAGCTGTTAGGAGGTGCAATTAGCATGTGTCAATGATGCATAAGTGCAGAACCAGCATTCTTTCATTGAGAAGGCGCCACTCAGGGGAACTACGTAGTGCAGATGAGCTAGCTCTGGGTGATGCAATTTTGGATTAGTTCAGAACAATGCTTTGTGATACTTCTTAATTTTCTGATGTAATTAAAGCAGGATTTAAATTTATCCTTGACTTCAGATGTCAGTTTCATTTTTTTTTTTTTTTTTGCTTTACAATTCCTGATGGTAACTTCTAGTTCTTTATTGATATTTTTGATAAAGTCTTTAATATGGGTAGATTTAGGTTTATTATAGAACTTTAAAGTTGTTTTTCTTTTATTATAGAACTTATTTGTACTAGTGGACCACCAAAATTTTTGTTTTTAAATTTGCCATTATATTTGATTCTAGTAGGGCATGCCAGATGCATACATTTGTTAGGTGGAAGTAGAACTTTGTTGTATAATTTACAGCACAGTCTGCATGGGAAATTGTGATATCGCAAGTAAATGTTGAGTTCATCATAGAGTTTGAGTAGGTTTGTCCATCTCAAGTCATCAAGTTTACAATTGTTCGGTGTGGGAGTATTTTATACTTTAAAAGAGAAGGTCACCAATTTGTGGTCATATTTAACCAGAGGTGGTGGTACTATAGCAGTGATACATGTGGAAGGCTATGTTAGTGAAGATGAGGTCTAATTTCTCATTTGTTCTCAGGAAATATCATTTATTAAGCAAAGGAATCCAGGAATCTTGGGACATAACCAGTTATTTAGGTATAGGTGTGTGTTGAAAGGAGGTGCTGCCAGAATTTTGTAAATAATTATATGTCATTGGTGAATATCGAAATGATTTTATACAAGATGATTGTGTTACAAATGTATTAGAACTTTATGTCATATGTATATCAAGCTGCTCTGTACAGATGTTTGTGTTGAAAAGGTATTTTTAAAGTGCTTGTGTTTAAAATGTATCCACAGTGTGCCCTAGTGGAAGAGGACAGAAATGTAAATGCACTATTGTAACTGTTTAAATGTATATGTCTTAACAGAGGAAACTGGAGGGTTAAGTTCAGTCCAGCAAACTTTAGAAAAATATTTGAAATTAAATCACTTTATAAGCTAGGACATAAAGATACCGTTTTCAATGCAGCCAGAGACACAATGTCTGTACTAGGAAGCCTTTTGTATTGTCTTTGGGGTAAAGTAATTGCTACTCTGGAAGCATGAAGGAATGCAATTGTTTTATGACTTCCAGCACCTGCCAAAGATCTGAGCAAAAGCCCTTGTCTGTATATTTTTACAGGTAGATGCTAAATGCTGCCAGCTGCTAACAATGGGGGTTTCGCCTGTGAACTAGATGTCAGATGACCAGAAATGATGCAATTCTGCAAGCTATCTCAGCAGTAATATTTTAGATATTATTTCGAGAAGTCTCTCAGTGAGACAGCATTCTGCATTTTGTCTTGGACCTGACAATAAGAATAGCCATTCACCACATCTGCCTTGCTCTATGATGTAACTTTCTAGGGAACAGTATAATTCTTTTAGATTCAGTCAGGAATATACTGAAGCTTAGTTTAGATATTTTTCTTTATTTGTCTGAGCCTGTCTTGCAACGTTGTTTTAAATACTTACTGTTATTCTAAACTCTGACATCACTGTGAATTGATATTTAGTATTGTCTTGTTCTTTTATTATTTATTATTAAATATATTTAAACCTTTCATTGTGGCTGAGGTGTGTAGAGATATTTGCATATTTATTTGGTGACATTGTGTGGGCCAATCCTAACAGCCTTGCTGTTGGTCAAACTACCATTTGTATTAATATTAATATTACACAGTAAGATTGGGCACCCTTTGTTAAGGGCCTTAAAGTAACTGCCAAGGATTGACTGGTGGCAGTGGTAACTGCCTTATAGTCTGGGCAGAAGGTGGCATAGCTAGTAAACCTGTGCTAGCCTTTCCCAGGTGTGTGTGTGTGTGTGTGTGTGTGTGTGTGTGTGTGTGTGTGTGTGTGTGTGTGTGTGTGTGTGTGTGTGTAATCAAACATCAAAGAGTGTGTGTGTGTCAGCTACTTGGACAGGGAGACGAAGCACTGGTTGGACAGGTAGGGTGCTGGAGGTCTTAGCTTGGTCACGCCGCTAAGATCTCAACTGTATAGCTGTGACAGTGGGAAGTTTTATTGGGGATCTGGAGAAAGAGAGAAAAAACAGACCCAGACTGACTGTGATCTCTGTGTGCTCTTAAGGGAAATTGCACTTGATGCAGGGAGCTGCACCTGGAAATATTGTGTGTGTATCTGTTATCCTTCCAGTGAACGTTCTCCACTGGTGCCAGTGGTGAGGACTGAGGCTCCTTGATTACTGGTCCAGTGGTGGGTCATCACATATTAATTGGTTGGCAGTGGTGGGATATCCTCATCACATACTGGAATTCAGTGGGTGGCTATTGAACTCCTGTAGCCTGTAAACAGTGATCACTAAAGAAGGTGTCTGAACTCTCAAGCAGCCACATGGTAGACATTCAGAGCTTCATATCACAATACTTTTATTTTTTGTTAGCTTAGTTAGTCAGTGAAAGCAGACAAGGATGTCAGCAAAGGATTTTGGCAAGCTGACAAGGAGCCAGTTGGCTGAGATGTGCCAAGCCAAAGGACTGGTGCATGCCAACCTGACTAAAGTGGAAATGATTGCAGCCTTAACCAGAGCTGCAGCACAAACCTGTAAACAGGAATACAATCAGACTGGCCTTGGGGATGTACAACTCTCAGAAAAAAGACAGTTCAGTTTTTCCTCAGAGGACGTAAAAATCCATCTGGAGTTAAAGACACTTGAATTGGAGGCCAAACATTTGGAATTAGAATCAGCAGAGAAACTGAGACATCTGGAAGCTGCAGAAAATGACAAGCAGAGGCAACATGAAAAGGAAATGCTGACTGTTTGACAGGGTCATGGAGGTAACGGGGAAGGGAGTAACCGAACCCCGGAAGCAATAAACGTCAGGAAATTTCTTCCACAATTTACAGAGGGTGATAGTTTTATTCATATGTTTGAAATGGTATGTAAACAATATAAAGTTGACCAAGAGCTCTGGGTACAGTTCCTGACCCCCTTACTCCATGGTAAAGCTGTAACTGCTATTTTTAAATTGTCTGACACTGACTGTTTAAATTATACTACAGTCAAAAATTGTTTATTAGAGTGTTTTAAGTTAACATCTGAAGTTTATAGAAAAAAGTTGTAAGAATAGACGCAAGACAGATGAAAGTGTGTGTGATTATGTTGCTGTGTTAAACACATTTTCATTGGTGGGTGAGGGAGAGTCAAGTCACCACTTTTAAAGGGCTGGCAGACCTTTTGGTGAGGTAACAAGCCTTAGCATTTTGCCTGAGGACATGAGAATCTGGTTGGCAGATAGAGAATGTAACATTGCAAATGAGCTGGGGAAAAAGGGAGACCAATACCTATTAAGCAGGGCATCATTGTACAGGAAAGGGATATCCAGTGGGCAGCTGAAACCATCCCAACAGAGTCCGTCGGTAACAGGGGAAGCCACTAGTTCAGGTACATGGCCAGAATCAAGATATAAATGTTTTAAATGTAACCACTGGGGCCATGTAGCATATAGACGTCCACTGAGGCAAGGTGGGGAACAAAAGGTAGGCGGGGCCAGCAAGTGGGAATAACAGAACGCCAGTGGCAAGTTGTCTGGAGACAACAAAGGTACAAAACTACCACAACAGGTTGTATTCTATCTTAGTAGATGGAAAACAGGCTCCTGCTCGGAGAGACACAGCCTCTGGCCTAACCATTGTGAAGCCTGTAATGGTTACAGAGGAGCACTACTTGCTTGGACAGTCTACTCCAGTTAGAGGTTTAAGAGGGATCCCATTCCAAATATCTTTGGTTAGGGTTCACCTTGACTGAAAGGGTGGAAGAGAAAGCAAGCAAGTAGGTGTGTTTGAGGATATCCCTGCAGATGTCTTGATAGGGAATGATTTTGATAATGCAGTACCTTGTGTGCATGCAGTGCCATGCAGTCAGGCTTGTGGGTCTGGTAGCCTGTGGGGGGACCCAGACAGACCACAGAATTGAAGCCAGGACTGGTAAGGTGGCTACTTGAGGGAGGGAGCTACCCTGTAGCAGTGAGACTAGAGAATACCAGACTTCCTGTGGAAGGGGAGATGGAAAGGGTTGCAAAGAGAGAGAGAGTTGAGACAGGCTCAGCTCTCAGACTCTACATAATAAGACTTAAGGGAGGTAGCTAGGGAGGCACCTGATTCTCAATGAAAGGGGGAATCTGTATACTGGGACAAAGGGTTACTGTATAGAGAGTGGACCCCTAAAGGAGGGCTAGAGGGTGAGAGAATACAGCAGTTGATAGTGCCCAGAGCCTACCATCTGGCACTTCTAACCATATCCCATGACTTTCTCTTTGTAGGTCATATGGGCATAAAGCATACAAAGAGATGTATTATGCAAAACTTGTATTGGCTTAGGATTTCCAGGGATGTAACAGGGAACTGCAGGACCTGTGAGCAGTGCCAAAAGGTAGGCAAGGCAGGAGACAAGGTCAAGGCTCCTTTGATGCCTTTGCTTGTGATTGAGTAGCCATTTCAGAGGGTAGCTATGGATATTGTGGGACCTCTGAGTACCCCAAGCTCCACAGGAGAGAAGTATATCCTAGTGGTAGTAGATTATGCTACCAGATACCCTGAGGTGGTGACTCTGTCCTCCATAGAGACAGAGAAGGTGGCAAATGCTTTGTTAGAGATTTTCAGCAGGGTAGGTTTCCCAGAAGAAATACTGACTGACAGAGGTGCAATTTCATGTCAGACCTGCTGGTTTGTCTGTGGAAGTACTGTGGATTTGAACACCTAAAGACCACCCTCTACCATCCCCAGACTAATGGTTTTGTGGAGAGGTTAAACTCTACACTAAAGACCACAATCTGGAGAAATAGGGAGAAAGAAGTCCCAGACTGACTGTGGTCTCTGTGTGCTCTTAAGAAAAATTGCACTTGTTGCAGGGAGCTGCATCTGGAAATATTGTGTGCATCTGTTATCCTCCCAATGAACGTCCCCCACCAGTGCCAGTGGTAAGGATTGAGGCTCCTTGATTACTGTTCCAGTGGTGGGTTATCACAAGGTTAATTGAAATCACCCATCATAAAATTATTTTTGTTACAGGCAAGTCAGTGAATACATTTAGGAATCTGTCAATTATCTGTGGATATAGAAGGTGTTCCGCCTCACAGAGGGGTTTTCCCAGTGGGTGTGGGTGTACATCAGGGTTCAGCTCTGAGCCCACTGCTGTTCATACTGGCGATGGACAACATTAGCAAACAGGTTGGAGGGGCGGGATCAACAAAGCTGCTGTATGCAGACGATGTGGCAGTGCAGGCAGACTCTGATCTAGAACTTCAGCAAAGGATAGGAGACTGGATTGCAAGCCTGAAGGTACATGGGATGAAACTAAGCACAGATAAAACAGTGGTAATAGCAGCAAATTGGGGAAATCAGAAGAAGCTGAGAATAGAGATAGAATGGAAGATAGTGGAACAGGTAAACAGCTTCAAGTATCTGGGAGGAGTAGTTGAGGAGAAGGATAGTCTGAATGAAGAGGTCAAAGCTAGAATCAGGGGGGCTGCAGCCAACTGGCATATAGTACCAGGTGTACCACAAAATCAGGTGTAGTCCATGACAGAAGAATGGCAAAGAAGCTGAAAAGTAAGGTGTACAAAACATTTGTGCGACCAGTACTACTGTATGGTACAGAAACCTGGGCAGTAAAGGCAGAACAGTTCAAGAAGCTAGAGGTGATGGAAATGAAGTGCCTGAGAAGGGTGGTAGGATGCACACTGTGGGACAGACAAAGAAATAAGGACATAAGAGCAGAAGCCAAAGAAGCTCCAATTGCAAAAATGATCAAAGAATACAGACTACAGTGGTTTGGGCACATGTATAGAAAAATAGAAGATTTGGGACAGACAGGAAGAAGGTAAGAGGAAGCGAGGGCGTCCAGCAAAGAGGTAGATGGATTGTGTGAAAGAAGATCTGTGACAGTCAGGCATGAGTGTTGAAGTCAGGAGTGCGGCACTGAATCGAGAGAGTTAGCGACAGTTAACACAATACCCTGACCCCATGTAGAAAAATGGGGAAAAGGGGGATGATGATGATGATAGGTGTCCTTTAGCAAGCTATAAATTGATCATTTGTTTTGTTTACAGTAAATTAAAATTCATTCATTTTGGTTCCTGACAAACATGAAAATTACCCTGCAGTTTCACCCAGGTCGCAATCATGGTAAGTGCTAACTCTAGGCAGAAAGGAAATATTATCTTTAAAATGAAGTCAAGTCTTAGAGGAGACTCAAACATGCATGTGTTCAAGTCATAGCTTGCAACTTCTTTGCACAAAAAATCTGGACAAACCAAAAATAAAGGAAGGACAAAGCCTCAAAAATAGGAAAAAAATTAAATATTGCTCTTATAAACTTAGAAAGTTGCTAGATAAAAGGTCTTGTGTTACCATACATTTTACAAGGGATATGAAGTCTGAAACTCAAATGTCTGTCGTCATTTAGTGACTTCAGTCCTTACTGATTTTCCACAAAAATTCAGAAACCACAAATTTTATGAGGAACAGACCAAAAATATGAGGCAAATATCTGGAAATTCTGTGAAAATCTGGAGAGGTGAGAGATATGGTTCAAGTTGCAAGTGAGATTCAAGATCAGGATTTTTTTTTTTAATGTGACTTGCATTGAGAACAGCAACCTTGATGCAGACAGAATTAGCATTTGCTATAATTTTAACTGCTTTGTTTGTATGTCCACTAGAAGGACTATCGAAAAAGGCAGTTGGTGGCAGCAAGGGCTTTAGCATGTAAGACGAAACAATGCAACAAGAGATGTAGCCCATCCCTTAAAAAGCTAATAGGCCTGGTTACCATCTCATTCTTAGCCAGCTACTGAAGCCACTTGTCTTTCCTTTGTATTTAGGCATCATTCTGGTTGAAGGCAGGATTCCAGTTAGGACCAGTCTTACCTGAATTTGACTTGTGAGATCCAACATGTCTCTCTGTATTGTCCCTTAGGGTTGAATGCCTCAAGTCATTCACAGCCATATAGGCTGCGACTAGATCACATTCATCTGGTTGTAGCTTACTATCATCACAGAAAAAAGCTATGGGGGGGTGTAACTTAATGGATGTAAAGACAGATATTGGAATACATGCAGTAAGTGTACTTGTCACATGCTCATGCATATGCATTGTCCACAGGGCTTGTTTGGTTTGTTAGGACATACAAGTATATATACAGGGTAAGGAGGTCATCTCTGCTGCTAACATTACGGAGTACTTTCAGAAACACCAATGACACAGTTCTACCCTAGCTCAGTGCAGAAATACAAATGCAAGCAAAGAAATGCCATACTCAACACTGCAGTCTATCATATAGTTTTAACAGGGCATACCGTCACCATAAGTAGGGACAAGTTATCCTGATATCATAGTCTACCTTGTTGTTAGTGCAATCTACATACAATATTCATATGCAAGTGCACATATTCACACTGCTAACCTTATGTAATGTGAATTTATGTTCAAGAGCTTCTCATCCTTAGGAAGGTAGACAAAGTAGGTCATCACACACACTTGCAGACTACTGTGTGCCTTCTTACAGCTATCTATGGGTCCAGAAAGTGCAGCCATTCTTCCTACAGCTGCTGGCCAGATATCCACTATAACTTTCCAAATCTATGTGACTTAGCTGAAACAACAACAGTGCACCTCTAAAACAATCTACATTTATACCTGTTCCAGTGACTCATAGGAAAAGTAGGCCAGGTTGTATGGATGTCTAAGTCACTTTATTTTGCTGCCACGGATCTGTGGCTTAAAGGACAGCTTGTTACCTGTACTTGACATTGACAGCCCATGATCACTAGTTGGAGCTGGAGAGCTGCTCTAGTGCACATGTCATGCTACCTTCTAGCTACGTGTTGCACTACCCATGATTCAGAAATCACACTGTAAGCATGATTCAAAGGCTACGTTTTCTTCTCCATGAAAGTGACACCATTTCCAATGGACATTCAGGAGGCCATGGTGCTGTCTGATAGTGTCTGCTGAAGAGCACCTGCATTGTGCATGAACAAAGGCAAGATCATGTGGTACTTCCTTCATGCCCAGTTCAGGGAGCACATACTAGGCCCCCTACAACAGTGCCTTCAATAGATCTGATGCCTGCTATGACCTGGCTAAGATGTTGATCTCAGCCATGGACATTACCAGAATGGGGGAGCAGTTAAGACATTGATATGATGACCCGTGGCAATGCAAATGATGATTTCTGAACATAGAAATCAGAAGTTAGACAACAGTGATTCGACTGGTATTGTATTTGGATAGCATTGTACTTTTTTTCTTATTTTACATACAAGACACTCTGTTGTCTTCATTGTCATATGGAGGTGGTGGAGATTAATGAAATATCCCAGATACTATTAATGTAGGTTTATGCTAACACCTGTTATGGCATGGGCTTATATTGTACCCTTTACCAAGTACCACCACTGAAAACTATAACACACAGATAAATGAATAAATCCACTAGGATTCCACCACCATAACTGAAACAGTTTTAATATACTGAGCGCTTTCGTCAAAACATTAGTAAGACTTCATCAGAGTATAAAACACAAAAAAAATGGTTGCATTATATAAAACTAACCCATCAACAGAAAACGTACCCACCAATAGAAAACACAACAAAATCAGCATTCAATTAAACACTAATTAATGATTAATGAATTGAATTTAAGCAACACACTCCATGCGTAGAATAGGTACATATAAACTAATAAAATTATGTTATATAGCAACACTGCCAGTGCTAGTAATGCTGGTAAAGTGTGATATAGGACTGCAAATTGTGTATACAAAACATTGTAAATTAATAAATATAAACATGCATTTGCATCAAAGGAATAAATACAATAAAGAGCAAACTGGTTGTAACATGACTAAATAATAGCTGCCTTCATCTTAAGTACACTTACACTTGATATAGAAATAAATTCATTTAAACTAGGCAAGCATGAGGCATTTAGCCTCAGTTGCCAGGTTAATTCCTTGAATTCAAGTAATGTCTCCAAATCACCTCCAGTGGAGTAACCAACACTCTATCAATCACAAAAAAGTAAACTTTTTATAATTAGGACAAGTTAATGTGTGATGATACAGAGCATTCATACTTTTCTTTTGGTTTATATCATAATAGTGTTCACAGACTCTCTATTAAGTTTCTAATAGTTTTCCCCACATAATATGCATTGCAAGAATCACACAAAGCCAGATATATAATGTGGGTAGTATTACAGATGACTTTTCCTGGACAAGGGATAGTCCTCTCAAAACTGTGAACCACTGCATAAGGACCTTCATGAATATACCCACACCACTTACAGCAACCACATTTGGACATAGAACTTTGTGATAAAGATATTCTGCTTGAAGCTGACTCCATCATCATCAGGATCAGGTTGATGAAGGTTAGGAGTGCAGACATGGAGTGGTCATAGCAGCATTGGCTGCACAGCATGGCAGTATGTTATCTATTGTACACTTTGTTGAAGGCCTTATTACAGCAGTGTTAAAGCAGTTCCATAGCACTAACTGAGTGTTATGTGCCCTAATTGTACTGAACACATTAGATCATTAGATTAGGGGGAAATGCAGACCCCCTCACCTTAGAACCACACATAGCCCTTGAACATCAATGAAGTGCAACATGCATCCATATCTTCTGTTGGTCACTCATCTGTGAGTCCAGCAGTCAAGTCCAGACAGTCACATTTATGTCATTCTCCTATCAACACCATGTCCCAAACATGCTAGTGTCACCACATCCAGCTCCTCTGTACAGCAACATGGGCTGACTGTTTCTAGATATTGCAGGGCAGCCAGGACCATTGTGTGAGCCATCAGTGTGGGTGCCCTGGACTTTGATAGGGTAACACTGATAGTTGATCCAGTGTGTGCCCTGTTGTGTCATTTTGACTCTGTGTCAGTGATGACCACTGTGCTGCCCACTGACAAATCTCTAGGTGGTTGATGAAATGTCTGATGCCACAGGATTTTCTGATCATTTATCTGACCTAGGTGACTAGCTTCAATTTGTGATATGTATTACCTCTTAGACATTGGCATATCTTAGTAATGATATTGACACAGGAATGCAACATGTGTAGTCATGTTTCATGTTTGAATCATTTGATAGTCAACAGATAGCAATGATGTTTACATTACACTTTTCCTTGTTGTCTGCCATTCCCACATGCACAACTATATCTCTATATGCATACCTGTGTCACTTATGGCATTTTGAGATGGTGCTGCACATGCCTCACACTCAGCACTCACTGCATTTTGGTGTACCTGTTTCCATTTTCAGTCAGCATGCTTACTTGTATTTCCCATATCTGACTGACTCTGTACATACACACACACACACACACACACACACACACACACACACACACACACACACACACACACACACACACACACACACAGCTATCTTGCTGGATCCTTCACATTTATGTATGTTGCATGTATATTGTGTGGTCACTATCATTGTTGCTCTGTACATTTGTGCATATATTACCTGGAAATGACTCATGTTGCAGCGATAACATATGCAAGTAATGCAGCACTGTTAGTGCATGGCCCCTGTTTTTGTATATGTATTTGCAGATACATCCCCATACATGTTATGGACCTAGAATTCATGTGATAGTGGCTGTTTGACATGTAACTTTCCATGCTATTAATCTGTGTGCTGATATCCTAACTGTCCAATGACAAATTCCATCATGAATACCTCATGCATACCACACATGTGGCTGTGTGTTCCTCTCTAGTGATGTTGCTTGCAGACAGTCTTCTTGCACTGTTTCTTCTCAGTGTTTTGTACATGTTCTTAATGTTATACCTTTAGCTTATGTTATGTATGATGTTCAATGTGGATAACTAATCGAGTCATTTTCATTACTTGTGATCTGTGCTGCTGTTGTGGAGCAAAAAATAAACATCATTGTTTATACTCTGTGTACTTATGTACCTGTGGCTTATCATGATTCAAAGATGTGTGTCAGATGCAGCCATGCTGCCTGAGCTAGGACATATGGTCACATCGTCCATCACTCACGCATATTTATTCTCCCCCTTGTGTCCACTGATCATGTGCTGACAGCTGTCATATGTCATTTACAGGCATTTGGGGTTCTTGGGGGTATGTCACATACACCTGCAGTTGGCAAGCAATCATGTTTTGCTGTTAACATGTTGTGTTACATGGTACACACAGTAATCCTCTGTGCTGCATGTTGTGTTACATGGTACACACAGTAATCCTCTGTGCTGCCTTTTCTGGGGTGTATTGCAGTTAACCCCCCCCCCCTCGGATGTGACCAGATAGCTGAATCTGGATTTCAGTACACCAAATACACACTAACTGGTGTTTCATGATGAAGTGTGTGTGATTTAGTTTATGCATCCTCAGCAGAGTTTGACGGGGCTGTGTACAGCATCATTAGCCATGGCTCCCTTGGATAATTGCAGTCACCTGTTTGTGGGAAGGAGAGAACACATATGTTGTCCTTATGCTTACTGTTGACAGGTGAAGATTCTGATTTCATCATAGCTGTGGCCCTGTACTTATCAAGCAGTATTCTTTCAGGTGTTTAACCATGTTGGAAAGCAGTCCTCAGACTGCTTTCCCCACATATAGCAGCATCATGGACACTACCAGGGTGTGTCCCCATGATATTTATAATGAGGCTATCTGCTGAGCACACCACGTGGCAATTGAATGATGGCCCAACTTTCCTATTTATGCACTGTTCTGTTTCAGGTACAGCAGGAGTTTTAATAGGAATGTGGGTGCTGTCTGTTGCACTGAGGACATGGGGGAAGTTGGCTATGGCACAGAAATGTTGCATGGCAGTTCTCCACTCCATTGTCTGTAGATGGGAAGTGGATGTACTCATCCACCTTGTTGTACATCACCAGGAAATGTGAGAGGATGCAACTAGTGGCTGTCTGAGACACTCCTACAACATCTCCCATATGTCACTGAAATGTCTAAGAGGCCAGAATACCTAGACTCAGATAAAATTTGGTTTCTACAGGTATGGGGTTACCTCACAATGTACATGCATACATGTGCCAGCCGCACATTCTGCACACAGCTTGCACCAGCTGTTTGTCTGATCAGTGCCTGTAGATTATTTCCTGCTCAGACAACAGGCTTAGATGTAGCCTGGTTTGACGTCTTGCTGGCTGCCTTTCTAGTTCACGTTTACATATCTTCTTGTATGGCTTGCAGTACACCAACCTAATGTAATTCATTAAATGCTGGTTGTACTTCTTTTGTAAGTAATGCTGCAGATTCCACAGGAGTCCATAATGATCATATTACTCTCATGGCATAAAATTACAGCACATATGACCTCCACCATGTGCTTCAATAAGGTTTCTCATGAAGCACTTTGCCACATTTAAGTTGCACTGGGTGCATACACTGTTTTGGTATCCAAAGGGCATATGCGGAGTCCAAAATATCCTACACTGAATATATAATTACTTAGTCATGTTTTAGCATACATTATAAAATCTTGTGTACCACTGTTGTGCTGAAGTCTTCCTTTGGCATGCTACACTGTCTGCAACTTTTTTTTTTTTTTTTGGAGTCCAGCCAATACATTACAGTATCTAGAAGAGTTTATTAATACATAAAACTGATAACTACCAAAAAGAAGGGTATATGTACAGCACACTAGTAATTATTTTATAAGAACAATGTTATTGAAAGCAGTGTAGTTATAGACTACCTATTCTGTTCAGAAAAAAAAAACAAACATTGATGTGAGTAAAATAAGATTCAAGAGACATTTTTTATTTATTTATTTATTTATTTGTGTGTGTATTTATTTGTTTGTTTACTGGGATAGTCCACTGGGACAAAGTGAGCCCATTTTTAGTGGAGGCCCGGGGAGAAAAGCACCACACTCAAAATACACAATATATATAAGTACACAGTACATATAGTATAATATAGAAAAGACAGTATACATACAATATACAACAGTAATACAATATTATTTAATGGAGAACTTGATCATAGGCTCTAAACAATACAATGGAACAGGATGATCATATATATTATGCAAACGTTGCAGTTGGTAATAGAGAGCTAGTTGTGAAGTTTGAGCAAGATGAAACTTAAAACTATCTAGGTTGCAAGTTAAAATCAGTTAAACTAATTGCCAGTTGGGATATAATAAGTTATGATGCAAGTTAAATATATATTAAGATGAGATGAAAGTTAACCATATGAGTATCTTAGGATTCAGACATGCAGTCATGTGATTTAAGCAACTATAAAGACTTAAGCTTAAGTTTGAGTGAGCAAGTAAAGCAGAAAGACCAGCAAAGTAATTAAATCAATAAACAGAGATAAATAGAGCAATTCAGGGGATAGATTAGGGAAGGGTGGAGGGAAGAGGTATGGGTATTCAGGTTACAAGAAGTGCAGCTTTTGCAGGTGCACTGCCATAGAGAGGAGAGGTGTTTGTTTTAGGTATCTCCTGAAGAGTGGTGCACTGCTAGTAGACCTGATTAATGGTGGGAGAGTGTTCCATAGTTTAGCTAGAGTAAAGGAGTATCAGATTTGACCTGCTGCAAGGTTTGGTTTTTCTACCTTTAGGAGCTTTTGGTTATTGGATCAGACAGGTCTGTTGGCTGATATTGTGTGAGTAGAGAAGACAAGGCAGGGCAGTTGCATGGCTTATATATAAATTTGTGTGCTGCGGTTAATTGAATAAGTGTGAGACAATGTGGGAGTTCCAACCAGTTTAGTAGGTGTAGTGATGAGCAATGATGAGATAAATATTGTGCATTTGTTACAAATCTTGTGATTTTATTGTAGCAATAGGCTAGTTTGGATTTTAGAGTGGATTTGATATTGGTCAGTAGAGGTGCACCGTAAAGAAGAGCTGGTAGAAGGAAGAGGTGAGGGATAGTTTTGTAGTGTGGTTGAGGAAGTGTTTATGTTTATAGAGGGTGCCCAGCTTTCGGTGTGTTTTTTTAATACTGGTCTGAATATGTAGGTCAAATGACAGATTTTCATCTATGATGACACCTAATAGTTTTGTGTATGGCACAGGCTCAATGATGGTATTATTTTGTGCCAGGATTGTGAAATTCTCCTTGTTTAAGGAAGTGGATCTTTTGGGCAAAAAAAGTAGTTGTTTAGTTTTATCAGGGTTTTGGGCAAGATTATTATTGGACACTCATGTTTCAGTAGTAGTGAGGGTGCCTTGGGTGAGTTGGTGTATTTTGGATGGAGAGTTGGCAACAAAGATGATGGTAGAATCATCTGCAAATTAGATGACACTACCTTAAGTAAAAGCAGTGTGGAAGTTGTTGATAAAATGCTGAACAAAAGGGGCCCTGGTATGGATCCTTGAGGAACACCTGTGGGTGTGTTAAGGAAAGGAAAGCAAAAATGTTGCCACTTGGTTGATTGTTGCTTGTTTGCGAGCTAGTTTGAAAACCAGTCTAGCGTTGGGGTGAGATGCCTATCTCAGACAGTTTAGTAAGAAGAAGGGAGTGGAAGACTGTATCAAAGGCCTTGAGAGATCAAGAAAGAGGAGACTATTTTTCAGGCATCTCTGGTTAATTATGTCCATGAAGGATATGGGTGCTGTAGTAGTGCTATGACCTGGTCTAAATCTATGCTGAGTAGGAGAAAGGATTTGGTTGTGAAGTAGATAGTGGAGAAGTTGGGTGTGGATGCACTTTTCCAGAATCTTAGAGATGGGTGAGAGGATGACAATTGGTTGAAAGTTGGAAATATCTGTGTTAGCACCGCCTTTATGAAGGGGCAGAATATATGTGTTTTTCCAAATAGTGGGTATACAGTACTCTTGAATAGATCTGTTAAGATGTATGCTGATGGGATAGGCTATAGAGTTGACAGAGATTTGTAGGAATTCAGGAGGTAAGTTGTCAGGGACATTGGTGCATGGCTTGAGTTTTTGTAGCAGATTTTTTAATCTGATCTTGGATACAGGTGAGAGAGAAAAGGTGGTAGAAGGGGGAGTAGGGGTATGTTGAATGGATGGGTTAGAAGGAAGGTGGTAGTTAGATTACCTATAGTATTGATGAAATAAGAGTTAAAGAATGAGGTTATTTCAGTGGATGTTTTGTTTGTATTTGGTCAAGGATTATTACTTGACCCTGGGTTTAGTAAAGAGTTGATGGAGCTCCAAACTTTTTTGGTTTTTCTTATGGTGGTTTTGTAGCATAAGGTAGTGATCTTTTTTGTCTTTTATGACAAGGCGTTTTACCCGATTGCAGAGTTGTTTATATTGTATGAAGTCAGAGGGAGTTTTGTTTTTTTGCCACAGTTTCCAAGTTTTGTCTCTGGCAGTCATGAGCTGTGTGGGTTTTGTTAGCCAGCAGGCATGCTTACTTTTTACCCTCTTTAGACGAAGTGGAGCATGGTGGTTTAGGATCTCAAGAAATGTTGAGTTAAAGAACTCAACAGCCTCGTCTAGGGGAAGGATTTTTGATGCCTTCCAATTCATGCATTCTAGAGTCTTGTTAAGTGATGCATGGCATTAGTGGGATAGGTCTCCAGTTTTAATGATACCTGCTTAGTGTTGGGGTAGTTTTTCGAAGTATGAAGGCAGGTAAGTAATCACTTATGCTATTAGAGAGTGTTCCTGTGGCTGCATACTTATTTGGGTCAGAGATCATAATCCATTCCAAGACAGAGTCACTGTTCTTCTTTTTGTTAGGTCTAGTTATATCATTATTTAGTTGGGTAAAGGTATAGAGGTTGATATTGGGGGTTCCTATCAGAAGACCGAACACTTAAATTAGCGATCGTTCTTATATCAAACTTTAAAAAGTGAAACCTGAAAATGTCGAAGGCACAGAACATCAATTTTTTTTCCCAGGGAAAAAAATTGATGGGCCGTTCTCCAGACTTTGCTGTTTCCTCCACTGTGGTGCAATATTGGATCTGGTATATTTAAGTTGGGGATGGGTGGGGGGCACAGCCCTCCACATTGGGTGGGCAAAGCCCCCCACTTTATTTTGCCTGTACATTGTTTTTTTTTTTGTGGGGGGGGGGGGTCTGCAAAGTTATCCCCTGGGAAAAAAATCGCTGATCTGTTCCTTCGACATTTTAAGGTTTCACATTTTTAAGTTCGATAAAAGAGCGCTCGCTATTTTTATCGTTCGATCTTCTGATACAGACACGATATTGGAGGTGGGATGTTTGTGGGAGATATCTAGCCAATTAATATGGATGTCAACTAAAATTGTTTCATTTTCTATATTATTTGATTCCTAGGCAAGTATTTCTTCTAATATAGGAATGTTTTTGCCTGGGGGGATATATAGTACAAAAATACAGATGCTTTTGCAATTATTCATTTTTAAAAAGGAAATTAGTATTTTGGCTGAAGAAGAATTGGGATAGACTTAGTGTATGAGACAATGATGAAGATGTTAGGATATATCAGAGGACTCCTCCACCTTTTTTATGGGGTCTGTCTGTCCTAAGACAAGCAAAGCCTAGGGGTAGGAATTCGGTATCTTTAATATAGGGTTTTTGCCATGTCTCAGTGACTGCTATGATGTCAGGTTTGTTGTAACCTATTCAGGCATGGAATTCAGGTATTTCTATGAAGGTTAATGGTTGTAAAGTTGCATGGATTTATAGGAGTTGTGGGGAGTTAGGAGTGGTTGAGTTTGGGCCTGGGTTGAGGTGTTTGTCACCACATGCGGATAGGTTAGAACTTCTGGATGGGAAAGTATTGGGTTGCTGTTTTCTTTTTAATTTGAATGGGTAATTTTGAGTATAGATTAGCTTGCTTTCTAGCTTGCTGTGGTTTCCCTGATGTATAATTAAAAGGAGGACTGGTAGGTAGTGCAAGTCAATATCACTGAAAACACTAGAAGCACTCACCCGCCTTCAACTATTTAAATTTATTGGCCATTCTACTGCATTCCATAGTACCAGAATACAAAAGTGATCACCTCCTTTCAATCTATCTTACTGTTTTAAAAATAGTGACTCTCCACTAAAACTTTTTAGACAGGTAAAACTTAAGTTACCTACTTTCACATTTAACATCTCTAGTGCACACTGCAGTGTTTAGGATAAACCATTTTTTTCATCTTACCTTTAAGCATCCCTGTGATTAGCTCTTGCTCCAATACCTGCTGGAAAGCACTAGGAAGCCTTAAACTGATACAAGCACTCGACTCTCCTTATTAATAAGGAGAAATGAATCATAGGCACTAAACAGCCTATAATTGCAAAGTACCTTGCTAAGGTAAGGGAAAACAGCTCCTGTACTTTTCAAAAAAAAATCACCAAACCAGGTATGTCCTAGGGTCAGCTTCCATTGATTTCTCCTGTCCACCTGGTGAATCTGGGCATACTGGGGCAATGCACCAATTGCCTCATGTACACAGACAACCCTCTCCTCCTACCACTCAGCACTACAACCTGTGAGAGATGCACTTACATAGCCAAACTGTAAGCAAAGCTCTCTCCACCCAAGATTGTGCTAGACAGTCAAAAGGAGAAGGTTAACACCCACACTACACCTCAAGCAACACATAGCCCTTCTAAACTCACACCAACACCCACACATAGCAACACTAAATCCACATATGCAGAGGCCCTTAACTGTAACCTGCACAAGCAACAAGGACCTCCGAAGCTGAAATGCAAACAAACACCAATCACTACCAAAATGTCACATAGCTCACAACACCAGTGTGCCACCCAGCAACAGCCCCTAAGGCAAGATAATGTATCTAACACTTTAGTGATAGGTGACTCTATAGTCAGGCACACTGATGTCCCAACTCACCAGGCTGAACAAGGAGAAAATTACAGTGAGCTGCCTGTCGGGTGGCAGGATCCGCCACATAACTCATGCACTCAAGTCACTCCACAACAAGTACAAATATGACTCAGTCATTGTCCATGTTGGAGTGAATGACTTGAGACGTACCTCCCTGGACTACATGAAAAGAGACATGGAAGAGCTCTCAGATCATGTGGCCCAGGCAGGTATGACCCTAGCCCTGAATAGCATCCTGCCTTTGCCCAGAATGATACCACAATATAAGGACAAAATGATTGACTTCAACAATTGGCTAAGCTTCTGGCGTCATTCAAAGGGGATCCAGTATCTGTCTGCCTGGGACGACATGATCGACAGACCATGATGCTTTGCCAGAGATGGTCTTCACCTGTCGCCCCTGGGATTCAGGTTACTGGCAAAGGCTCTTGCCACCCCTATAGTGCCTTTTTTAGGCAAAGTTCAATGGACAAAACCACCACCGTAACAGGTACAAGCATGCAAAATCTGAAGGTAATGCTACTCAATGCTAAAAGTCTAAACCTCAAAATGCACTCTCTCGAGGCACTCCTAAAAATGGAGAACATCGATATCTGTGCAGTAACCGAGACCTGGTTCAAGGCTCCAGAGAGCACCCCTGCAATACCAGGCTACAACTCTTACCACACGTTTTGGCCACCAAACCAGGATCAAAACACTAAAGGTGGAGGAGTGCCCATATTCACCAAGGATATTCGCACTACCAGGTTAGTTGCCCAACACAATGTGTCTGAAATTCTCCAGGTGCAACTAACACTAGGTAAGACCGTAATCCAAATTGTAGCTTGCTACAGATCCCCCACCTTGCCCCAAGATTCTTACTACACATTTCTAAACATACTGGAAAATATTAATATACAACCAAACACCATAATACTGGGCGATTTCAACTACCCTGCCATTAACTGGGACAACTGCTCATGTACCAACACCTTTGCTCAACGGTTCTTGGAATTCATAAATTCCAATGTCCTGGATCAACTAATCCATAGTCCCACCAGGGGCTCCAATATCCTAGACCTGGTCATTACCAACATGGGAAATTGATGCTCCACACCTATGGTCACCCCCTCGTTGGTCAGGTCAGATCATAAGCTAATCACCCTTAACATCCACATCCCACCCCCACACGCCAGTAAGGAAACCTCCATAAAAAACTTCTCCAAAGCCAACTTCATTCTACTCAAGTCAGAAGTTACAAACTTCATGACACCCATGCAGACGGGAACTGAAAGTTCGACTGCCGAGTCCTACACTAAGACACTGTACAAGCACATCCACTCATGCATGAATCATGCCATCCCAAATAGAACCAAGATGCTCTCCTCCAAAAAAATGAAGCCAATCTGGTGGTCTCCTGCCATAAACAAACTTTACAACAAAAGGAAGAAACAGTTGCAGAAAAGAGGAAAATCCCAGGATGCAAAAAAACTCCCTTACCAGCCTCAGTAAGAAACTGAGATCCCTCATAAAATCCTTCAAAGCTAGTTACGAAAATAAAATTGCCAAAGATTCCAAAGACAACCACAAGGCATTCTATAACTATTCAAAAAAATAAAACACAATTCAAAAAAAATGGCCTCGGTTGCAACGAGATGAAGAAAGATAAAAATTTCCAAATAAGCAACTAAGAAGTGCTTAAAAAAAGAGAGCTTTAATTTAACAAATAAAAATAAAAAAAAATCAGATACATCCAGTAAATCAAGTGCTTTCGTCTGCAACCATTTGGAGACTTTATCAAGACAGAGCATGCCCCAACTGCTAGTAAATTTATAATCATCATCATCATCGTCATCATCTTTCGGCTTTTCCCATTAGGGGTTGCCACAGTGGATCATCTCTTTCCATTTCTTCCTATCCTCTGCATCTTGCTCTGTCACACCAACCGCCTGCATGTCCTCTCTTACCACGTCCATAAACCTTATCTTAGACCTTCCTCTTTTCCTCTTACCTGGCAGCTCCATCCTTAGTATCTTTTTCCCAATATATCCATCATCCCTCCTCAGCACATGTCCAAACCAACGCAATCTCATCTCTCTTGCTTTGTCTCCAAACTGTCCAACATGAGCTGACCTTCTAATATACTGATTCCTAATCCTATCCATCCTAGTCATACCGAGTGCAGATCTTAACATCTTTAACTCTGCCAAATCCAGCTCTGACTCCTGCCTTTTTGTCAATGCCACTGTCTCCAAACCATATAACATAGCTGGTCTCACTATCCTCTTGTAGACCTTCCCTTTCACTCTTACTGGTACCAGTCTGTCACAAATCACTCCTGACACTCTTCTCCACCCATTCCACCCTGCCTGTACTCTCTTCTTCACCTCTCTTCCACATTCACCATTACTCTGAACTGTTGATCCCAAGTACTTAAACTCATCCACCTTTACCAACTCTACTCCCTGCGTCCTCACCATTCCTCTACCCTCCCTCTCATTTACAAACATATATTCTGTCTTAGCCCTGCTGACCTTCATTCCTCTGCTCTCTAGAGCATATCTCCACCTCTCCAGAGTCTCCTCAACCTGATTCCTACTCTCACTACAGATCACAATGTCATCTGCAAACACCATAGTCCACGGGGCCTCCTGTCTGATCTCATCTGTCAACCTGTCCATCACCACTGCAAATAAGAAAGGACTCAGAGCTGATCCTTGATGTAATCCCACCTCCACCTTAAATGGATCTGTCACTCCCACTGCAGTCCTCACCACTGTCACACTACCCTTGTACATATCCTGTACCACTCTTACATACTTCTCTGCCACTCCTGACTTCCTCATACAATACCACAACTCTTCTCTAGGCACCCTGTCATATGCTTTCTCCAAGTCTACAAAGACACAATGCAACTCCTTCTGACCTTCTCTGTATTTCTGCAATAACACTCTCAGAGCAAACATTGCATCTGTAGTGTTCTTTCCTGGCATGAAACCAAACTGCTGATCACTAATCATCACCTCCCTTCTTAACCTAGCTTCTACTACTCTTTCCCATAACTTCAAGCTGTGACTGATCAATTTTATCCCTCTGTAGTTACTGTAGCTCTGCACATCACCCTTATTCTTAAAGATAGGTACCAAAACACTTTTTCTCCACTCCTCAGGCATCCTCTGACTTTCCAAAATTTCATTAAACAATCTACTTAAAAATTCCACTGCCATTTCTCCTAAGCACCTCCATGCTTCATTTGGTATGTCATCTGGGCTAACAGCCTTTCCATTCTTCATCCTCTTCATAGCTGTCCTTACTTCCTCCTTGCTAATCTGTTTCACTTCCTGATTCACTATCACCACATCATCCATCCTTCTCTCTCTCTCATTCTCTTCATTCATCAGCCTCTCAAAATACTCTTTCCATCTACTCAACACACACTCCTCTCTTGTGAGTACCTTTCCCTCACTATCCTTTATAACCCTTACTTGCTGCACATCTTTCCCAGCTCTGTCCCTCTGTCTAGCCAATTGGTACAGGTCCTTTTCTCCCTCTTTAGTGTCCAGTCTCTCATACAACTCTCCATATGCCTTATCCTTAGCTTTTGCCACCTCTCTCTTTCATGCGCCTCATCTCCTTATACTCATGTCTACTTTCTGCATCTCTTTGACAATCCCACTTCTTCTTCACCAGCCTCTTCCTCTGTATACTCTCCTGTACTTCCTCATTCCACCACCAGGTCTCCTTGTCCTCCTTCCTCTGTCCAGATGTCACACCAAGCACCTTTCTAGCAGTCTCCCTTACTAGTTCTGCTGTAGTTACCCAGCTATTCGATAACTCTTTACTGCCTCCCAGTGCCTGTCTTAACTCTTCCCTAAACTCCACTTCACAATCACCCTTTTTTAACTTCCACCATTTAATCCTTGGCACTGCTTTCACACTCCTCCTCCTCTTCTTGATCACCGTCATCCTACAGACCACCATTCTATGCTGCTTAACTACACTTTCCTTGCCACCACTTTACAGTCTCCAGTCTCCTTCAGACTGGCCCTCCTAAGTAGGATGTAATCCACCTGTGTGCATCTTCCTCCACTCTTGTACGTCACCCAATGCTCCTCCCTCTTCTTAAAATACGTATTCACCACAGCCACTTCCATCCTTTTTGCAAAATCCACAATCATCTGACCTTCTGCATTCCTCTCCTTAACACCATACCTACCCATCACTTCCTCATCCCCTCTGTTCACTTCACCAACATGCCCATTAAAGTCCGCTCCAATCACTAGTCTCTCACCCTTGGGTACACTCACCAGAACTTCATCCAACTCACTCCAAAATTTCTCTTTCTCATCCATCGAACACCCAACTTGAGGAGCATATGCACTAACAACATTCATCATTACACCATCAATTTCGAGCTTCAGAAACATCACTCTGTCAGACACTCTCTTCACATCTAAAACACTCTTGGCATATTGTTCCTTTAGTATAACCCCTACCCCATCTCTCCTGCCACCCACACCATGATAGAACAATTTGAACCCGTTTCCTAAACACCTGGCCTTACTTCCCTTCCATCTGGTCTCTTGCACGCACAATATATTAACCTTCCTTCTCTCCATCATATCATCTAGCTCTCTTCCTATACCAGTCATACTACCAACATTCAAAGTTCCTACCCTCACTGCTACACTCCTAACCTTCCTCCTTTCTTCCTGTCTTCGGGCATGCCTTCGCCCTTCTCTTCTCCTTCGGCCAACAGTAGCCCAAATTCCGCCAGCACCCTGTTGGCTAACACTACTGGTGGAGGTCGTTGTTAACCCGGGCCTCGACCAATCCGGTATGGAAATATGAAATTTTTGCACTATAAGTGATGTGGCAGAATTTTTATGCCGGATGCCCTTCCTGACGCAACCCTCCCCATTTATCCGGGCTTGGGACCGGCACAAAGAAATGCACTGGCTTGTGCATAAAGTTAATTACTGAACCAATCAACATCCAGGGTTCATGAATAATTGAAAGGCAATGACTATTCCTACAATTTACATCTAATAATGTCAAATAACCATGCATAAAACATTCATCATCCTAAATATTACCCACTATAATACATATAAATACATAACTAAAAAATACATTATTAAAAAATCTAATAAAAACTCAACATTTCCTATATGTTGTCCACCTCAAATGACCCCAGTGTATTATAGTTTAAATACATGTATAAATACATAATAGATACAGTATAAAATTCACCAATACATATAAGACATAAAAATAATGCATAGGTTTCAACTACTAAGAATTACAAGAACATTTCTTAAAAGCATCATCTGTCTAAAGCTTTTAATCTTAAAAAGCAAGTAATTGCAACAGATTCATTTAAGCCTGGCCATTGAGTTGCATTCATTCTCAACTGCCATAAGGCCCCACTTCTCTCCAAATATAAAGTCCAAGGTCCACCTCTTGGGTCTATAACTTCAATAACAGTGAATTTAAAGTCATGTCGGGGCCATTCCATACAATGTTTTGCAAGGGCATTGGTTTCTTTTTTGTAGTCTGATATCCCTCAAATGCTCATAAATACGGCTTTTAAGTTTCCTTTCTGCCTTTCCAATATAAAACAAGCACATTTGGAACAGAAAGCATAATAAACCACCTTCTCAGTGTAATAGCTGCACTTTTTTTGTAAAGAGACCTTTATACCATTTATGTTAAATGTTGACCCTTCCTTAATATATTGGCAATAATTGCATGCCCACACTTCTTCATATGGCCCCCATTCCGAATCAGGTAACTCCTTTCAAAGATGTTCTTTAAGGTTTGTCCCTTTCTATATACCACAATAGGCTTCTCACTTATGCATTGTCTAATGTCATTACTTGAGGTCAAAATTATCCAATTTTTATCCAAAATCCTAAAAGTTTCTTTACTATCAAGATTATAAGAAGTGATAAAAGCTGAACGAAACTTTCCATTTGCTTGCACTTGTTCAACAGGTGTCATAACATTCACATTAACATTGCTGTCCGTATTAACAAAACCAACATTCAAATTTAAAATCATATGCCTGTTCCCTTCATTGCAGAGTGCACCATCTCCGAATTCTGTATAGCATGATAAAATCCTCTCTCTCTCTTATTAACTACTTCCAACATTAAGTTGTTGATCAAGTCCAATGGATATTCTCTTTTAAGAAACATATCTTTCAACAGTTCACATTCATCCAAGAGTCGAAACTAGACACCATCCGAGCAGCTCTAACAAACTGCCCCTTAACAACTGCTCTTTTTTGTTTGAAGGAATGGCTACTGTCAAAATGTAAAAAACTGTTTGAATACATTTCCTTCCTTTAAATATATGACTCAAAATTCCTTAAGACTGTATTTTTTGTCAGTTTAACATCCAAATAAGAGATTTCATTGGGATCAATATTATGGTTGAACCTTAAAAAAGCTGTTGAATTATTCATGTGAGTTATAAATTCATTAATCATCTCACTTGGTCCATCCCAAAATATAAAAATATCATCCAAAAATCTCACATACATTTTACAATGTTGATAATAAACTGAATTAATAACAAACTTTTTCTCCCATTGTATAACCATGTCAAGAATTGAAATTGCAATGCTCAGATCTGCTCTGAGCTACAACACAATGGCATTAAATATACTGATCCCAAGCATATTGCCAATAACCTGGCAGATCGATTCAGTGCCAGCTTCACCCCCTCTCACCCCCTAAATGGCCCATCTCAATACCGGAAGATTGCCAAATTCCGGTAATAATGGCCACACAGGTAAAAAATGCACTCTCCAAAGCTAAGAATACAGCATCCATGGGACCAGATGACATCCCGGGCTGTGTACTACATGAACTACAAAATGAACTGGCACCTCACCTAAGTGTCATGTTTAATCACACCCTCACCTCAGGCTTCATGCCCACTGAGTAGCACACATCTACAGTTATCCCACTCCACAAGGGGGGGAATCCACCTTGGATCCCGGGAACTACCACCTCATCAGTCTGACGAGCCTGATCTGCAAGGCCATGGAACGTATTATCATGGGATTTATAACCAAAGACATTGGCAACCTTAAAACACTGGACCCCACCCAGTTTGGGTTTGTGAAGGGCCGATCTTGTCTCCTGAACCTGATTGATTTCTTTGAATCAGTCTCCAAAGCCGTGGACAAGGGTAAGGCAGTCCAGACAGCCTATCTGGACCTTGCCAAGGCCTTTGACACCACCCCCACTCTGGAATCATAGCTAAACTTACTAAGCTGGGCATTAATCCCTACCTCACTCGATGGGTTGCCAACTGGCTTATTGACAGAACCCACACTGTGAAAGTAGTGGACTCCAAATCCAGCTCCAGACAAGTGACAAGTGGAGTACCTCAGGGTTCAGTCCTGGGACCGCTCTTGTTTGGCATCTACGTACAGGTCAACACTAAGGGACTCTGGCTAACAAAGTTCACAGATGACTGCAAACTGGGAGCCATTACTGAATCCCTAAATGAGGTTGATACTCTACAAAAGGGCCTTACAGAAACAGATGCTTGGTGCCAGAGTCTTGGGCTCAAGCTCAATGCCAAGAAGTGTATAGTTATCCCCTTTGGGAAAAAAACATGTACCCGTGAATTACCACATAGGTGGTACTGCACTAAACACCGAAAGTGTGATAAGAGAGCCACAACAGTCAGGAAATCCTTCTATGTGGCACACCTCATCACTAAGGGCTTTTCATCCAGAAAAAAGGAGGTCATTGTTCCACTGTACTCATCCCTCATTAGACCCATTATAGAATACAACGCCCCATTTGGTATGTACCTCTCAAGACATCTGCAACAACTGGAAAGACTGCAGAAATACCTCACTAAAAGAATCACAGGCCTAAAGCAGATGCCCTATGCTGACCACCTTATAAAACTCCAGCTATACTCTGTCACATATTGTCTACTTCGAGGTGATCTCTGCTTAACATACAAGGCCATATCAAACCCAGAGCTGTTGGACATGCTACACTTAAAGAAATCCCAATCCCTCAGAGCCACATGCTCCAGGGATCTAAACATTGTCATTAGAATAAGCAAAACATGCTGGAGGGATAGGTTCCTGACCCAGAGACTCCCCAGACTCTGGAATAGACTGCCCAAACATGTCAAGCAGAGCACCTCTTTGGCCCTCTTCAAAAGGAACCTTGATGACTGGATGGCAGAAAGGAAATTCATCCCAGGGATCACGTCAGTCACCCTGCTAGACAGGGGTCCAGGGAAGTAAATAGTGTGGGAAGAAATAGCCAGGGAATTGTTATGGCTAGGCTTGTATAGGCCCTAGGGCCGATAGCCTAGTACCAACCTACGAAGTAACTTGGCCTTTTCCTTGTGCTGTGGAATTATGTAACTTATTGGGTTTTAATACTGTTCCCTCACTCACATGGGGGATGAGTAGGACATCCCTCCTGCAAAAAAAAATCTGTGAATCAGCAAAAGTGGTTTGTAGCAATATTGCTTTATACAACTGGGACTTACTAAAACTGTCATCATCTAGATGTCATGAATCCAATTAAAACATTGTTCTGCTGCTGTGAAATGCTTTTTGTTTCATTTTTTACTGCTGTCATACAAGTTCTTTGGTAAATGCGCGGCGCACACACGTGTGTTTGTCTACTGTATATGAGTGTATGCGTGTGTCTGTTTGTTTGTCTCTGTGTATACGTATGAGTGTGTGCATAAGCACTTTTACTTTCTGTAAGCAAAAATGGATAATCACTTGCTGCTTTATCTTATTCTGAATTTTTGGGGAGTTGCAATCTATTCACACAAGTAATGGCTGTAAGGTTTACAGCAACTACTATGAAGGATGCAGATCCATTACAGAATGCATACACTCATAAGTACATGATACATGCAGCTATGACCGATTTGGAGAATCTCATATTCACCTACCTGCATGCTTCTGGGAGGTGGCAGGAAGCTGAAAATCAGTCAAATTTTACACAGAATCCACATTCAGGAGCTCTGTGGAAAGTTGAAAAGCTTTTTACATGCCTAATGTAAATGTTACAGTTGTTTACTTCCAATATATTCTTTATTCCTTTAATACAGGTACTTATTTTTAAGATGATGTATGTCACAACTCTCATTGCTAACTGTTGAGTTGTATCCTGTCTGTCTTACTAGCTGGATTTGTTTGTTGTTATAATGTGTTATTATCAGGTTTTTACTACTATGTATTAAATTCTAGTATTTCTGTTAATATATATGGAGCTTTTCTCCCCGGGCCTCCACTGTAAATGGACCTGGTCCAGTCGGTGTGTCCCAGTTAACAAATGTAATATAAATAAAATAAATACATAAATACAATGAGGCAGCATTGCCAGCCTTTGTACCAGTATGCACTGTGTAGAGCAGCACTGTAAATAAAATTAATTATTCATACAAAAACATCGCACTGCAAATAAAATTAATTATTCATACAAAAACAACATCTGCAAGTACATTCGTTTTGCAGGCGGTTTTTCCTACTTCTAGGCAGCCTGCCAGTCTTCAGAAGTTTTATTGTTAAGACAAGGCACACCTGCCCATCACCAAGATAGACAGAGATTCTCTACAAGAAGCTGAAATCCAGCATCCCACACACATGCTACCAGAGGTAAACTCCTTGAATAGCACCCACCAAATATTCAGGGAAAAGAAAAATATGACCCACATCCTCATGTGGGAAACTTTGCCCC
This sequence comes from Protopterus annectens, assembly GCF_019279795.1. NCBI lineage: Eukaryota > Metazoa > Chordata > Ceratodontiformes > Protopteridae > Protopterus > Protopterus annectens. Next base: position 244,071,817 of record NC_056750.1, read on the forward strand.
CACAACCCCTTACCTCCCAAACTTATCAAAAACCTTTCCCTCAACTTCCCCCCATCCTATGTATCTGAAGAGCAGGTCATTAAACCCTTATCTAGTGCAAAAAACACAGCCTCTATGGGACCAAATGGCATCCCAGGCTGTCTTCTAAACAAACTAAAATATGAACTAGCATCACCATTAAGTAGCCTGTTCAATCACAGCCTAACCATAGGCTTTGTCCCTGTAGAATGGAGACCAGCAACAGTTATTCTCCTCCACAAAGGTAGCTTAGCAACAGATCCAGGGAATTATAGACTCATATCTCCTCAGCCTCATCTGTAAAGCCATGGAATGTGTCATCATAGCCCTCATAAATACACAGGTGACCTCCAAACTCTGGATCCAACCCCAATTCAGCTTCATCAAGGGCAGATCCTGACTTTTTGACCTGGTGGATTTCTTGGAAAATGTGACCAGGATCATTGACGTGCACAAATTTGTACACAAGGCATACTTTGACTTGGCAAAGGCTTTTGACACAATCCCACACTCAGGCAGTATGGATAAATGTATAAAACTGAATGTAACCCCCTTCATTGCAAGATGGTTTGCTTACTGGCTCACAAACCAGACACACACTTTCAAAGTGAGTGACTCCACATTGATAAACAGACCTGTTATCATTGGGGTGCCACAACAGTCAGTGCTGGGCCCCCTACTATTTGGTATATACTTCTCAGATCAGGCCAAAAACTAAGGGACTGTGGCTGACTAAGACTGGGGATGACTGCAAACTGGGTACAATTATTGAATCCTCAAATAATGTCAGTATAGGGTCTTGCACAGACCAATAGCTGGTGTCTTAGTCACGATCTCAAACTGAATGCAAAGAAATGCATCATCATTCCCTTGGTAAACAATGTCCCTTCACACTATCAAATTAACAACAATACCCTATGTACCTACGAAGTGGTAAGAGATCTGGGATCACAAGTAGACTGCGACCTTAACTTTGACCACCATGTGTCTACTGTAGTTAGGAAGGCTTTCTGTGTAGCACACTTGATTAGCAAAGGCATCGCCTCTAGAGCAAAGGAGGTTATAACCCCTCTATACTCATCACTAATCAGGGCCATAATTGAGTACAATTCCCTTTTCAGCATGTACCATACAAAGCACCTGCAGCAATTGGAGAGACCTCAGAGTTTTCTAACTAAGACTATCAAGGGACTCCAGCACATGCCTTGTGCAGATCGACTAAAGTCCCTGTCACTATAGTCAGTATAGTATAGACTTCTTAGGGGAGACTTATGCCTGGCTCACAGAGCAATCTCCAATCCAAACCTAATGAATTTGCTGTACATCTGTAAATCAAATGGGACTAGAGCTACCCATTTCAGGGACCTAAATATGGCCTGTAACTTGAAGAGGATGTGCTGGAGAGACAGATTTGTCTCCCAACGACTGCCACATCTTTGGAATAGGCTGCCAGTTCATGTGAAGCACAGCACCTCTATGGCACTGTTCAAAAGAAACCTATACGAGTGGATGAGGGACCATAAATTCTTACTGGGGATAGTGCCCACAACCCTCCTGGACAGGGGCAGTCATTACTAAATACAGTCCTAGGTATTAACTAGAGTATCTATGGTATTACATTGGGATAAAACGGCTAAACTTAACATGACCTCCGGGTCAATAGCCTAGTAACCTCCTATGATTATTTATATATACTAATTCCAGCACTGAACAAACATCAGGGAAAAAGAGAAAACACTTGTTAAGGGCAAGAAAGGAACACCTCACTCATCTGCAGTCATCAGTATAGCCAACACAATACAAAAACATTCTAGGAGCTGACACTTTGGGAGTTGGCCTTGGGCATTTTCTTTTTGGGGGATCTACAGTTAAATGCCAGCAGGTACGTGTAAAAGAAGAAATGGTCATATACATTTTTGAGAGAGAAGATTCATATTATATTATTTCCATGCATACCATTCCAGTTTAATTGGTTTAACTCATTCCTATAAAAATGTATGCATTTCTGTTTTTTTTTTTTAGATTCTGTACTAAATCCTACTGCATAAAAATCTAAGTTTTACCTAAAAGACTCATGGATATTATTGGACATTTATTTTAATTATAACTTTAATTATAATGAAACTATGATCTTTACCTTAGTTGTAAGCTCATTATACACTATTATTCAAGTTCAAGGTATTGAATTTGTTAGAAATTATTTGTCGAAGTTTAATACTTTTACTAACAGTTATATCAACACAATTTGTTTCTTATTAAAGATGTTTCTGGAAAATAACTTTTCATATTTGACAAGAACTATTATTGGCAAAAAAAAAAGTGTCGTCATGAAAGCAAGGGTGGCAAGAAGAATTAATGGTTAAACTGGTTAAACCCCTGCTTTTTCAACAAATTTGCATTTATAAATGTTACATAAATGATTTATTTTTTATCCTCTACAAGAAGCTGAAATCCAGCATCCTACACACATACCACCTGACTCAAACTCCGTGAATGGACACCCACCAAATGGTCAGGGAAAAGAAAAACATGCCTTACACCCCCATGTTGGAAACTTTGCCCTCAGATATATATATATATATATATATATATATATATATATATATATATATATATATATATAGATCTACTTGAGTTGGATGAAACACCAGAAGAGTGAAATCCGGAACGCCGAGATGAAAACAACGAAACTGCAGAACACCAAAAAGCACGAAATTCAAAATTACGATGTTACGGGAGTTTGAATTAGTGCTTTTTGTGTTCTACTGTAGGTAAGAGTGTGTGTGTGTGTGTGTGTGTGTGTGTGTGTGTGTGTGTGTGTGTGTGTGTGTGTGTGTGTGAGGGACTGTACTGTGTGGGTGTGAGTTTGCCTTCTGTGTCTGTTTGTGCGATCTCTGAGTTAGAATATTAAAGTACGGGGCTGTGGGGGTGCAGGTGGGCTTGCCCCCCTGGCTATCATTAGTGTAGGGTGTTTTGTTTAGTATTGTGGGGCAGTTGTGTGTGTGTTTTTGTGTGTTATGTGTGTTTTGTAAACTTACATGTTTTTCAGTGTTCTGGGGTTTTCGTTGTTTTCATCTCGGTGTTCTGCGTTTCATTCTTCTGATCTTTCGTTGTTACAAAGTAGACCCACACATATATATATATATATATATATATATATATATATATATATATATACACACACACAAATTCCAAAACTGCACAAACTTCAGGGGAAAAAAGGCAAGAAAAACAAAACAGCTCACACAACTGCAGTCACAAAGTACAGCCAGCACAATACAAGAATATTCTGAGCTGACACTTTGTGGAGTTAGCTTTGGTCATTTCCTTTCTGAGGGGATTTATATTTAAACCAGTATAGAGCCCTAATTAATATTGCTGTTTCCAAGCTTCGTTCTCATTTTTGACCTTCAAAAAAAAACAGACAGCTTGCAGAGTCTCTCACACACACATGCTCACACATGTACATACACACACGGACACACACACCTGCAATAAAATCATACCTGGATAGGTGTGGCTACTAGTTTCTCTAATGGTAAAAGTACCTGACATCCCTCTGCAGAAAACAATATACTGCATTTCAGTCATTATTATGTAGAATCCTGATTCTTAACACAATGAGCAGTTTTACAAACAGACATACAGTTTGCGTGCATTACAACACACTGCCAGTTGGCTACAAGAGTTTGCAACTTATACCTTTAATAATTATAGTCATTATTAGCTGTTCCCATGATTCTCTGTTAGCAAGAAGGACCCTTAGTTTCTGGATCAAGAACACTCCCTGTCACATTCTTCAAGAAGGCTAAATCTTCACCAAAAAATAATGGATAGAATGGTTCTATCCACCCATCTGTCTGTCTATGTTGTTGTGTCTTTCTGCTTTTCCCGGTTAGGGGTCGACACAGCGGAACTCCGGTCTGCTAATGATTGGCAGTAGATTTTTACGTGCCGAGTTGCCAGCTCTGACGCACAACCTTCAACGAAGGTACACCCAGTCACGCATGTCTCCACGCAGAAGACGCTCTAGCTGAAAATCGAACCAGACAGCATCTTACTGTGAGGCAACAACATAATATATCTATATAACTACCTTTCTGTTTTTTTTTTTTTTTTCTTTTAACAGTGTAGTACTTCCTCTAGTCTGAGCTTCTAGGAGTGAACCTAGTCAGTTATGGTGCAGTGAGTCACAAAGCCACATTTAAGCAAATAAGCAAACACGTGCATAAATACCATTGTAAACATAACACGTATTTTCCAGTGATAATGAGAAACCTGTTTGTATTCTCTACAGAGACTACACCCTGAAATCATTATTTGTTTTTCTGACTTTTCAGCCACAGAATCTTTGTTAGAACTTATTCATTTATTAGCTATGTAAGTGAACTGACCCAAAAATTAACCTATTTCAGCCTTGATGTGGAGTAAGAGGCAATCAGTAAAACATACAAAACTCGTAACATGATAGTAATACAAGAGGTATACCTGGAGAATACAGCATGACATGTAAACATGCAGTCTTTTGTGATATTAAACATTTAGAGTTCAGCATTATCTGTACAGATAAGTACATTTAGAAACTTTTAAAGTATTACAGTGTCTAACCAAATATGTATTTATTTTAACTGGTACTTGAACTTCCTTGGACTCTAGCCATGACCTGAGCAATAACGTACACAAAAATTAACATAGCATGTCACATAAAGGTATGCAAGCATAGACATATATATTTCTGCTTTTTAAATGTTTTAGTCACAAATAAATTAAGCAAGTATCACAAAGCACTGTTACCAGTTATGATAAGTTGGTAATTTTAATGTAAGAAGCATGTACAGCATTTTTGTTTGTATATACTGTGCACATATAATATATAGTTATGTCTTTAAGAGCTAAGCAATCCCATAATGCTTTGAGTCTGGTAACTCAGTTGGGAGCGAACTGGAGATCTAAGATGATGTTCTTATCCTTCTTTTTGCTATGCTGCTATTTTGTGAGATTAATTAAAGTTGCAGGTTTAATTTTGAATGCTGGTGCTTGCTACCATTCTTAACATCAGTGAAAAAGAGCAGTCAGAAATTGTGGGTACACATTATGATATTGTGTCAGTACAAGGATTTTTTTCTCATAAAACAACCGAAAAATGCCATTCACACCAGAAAACTGGTTTTATCAAAACTAGCAATTTTACCTTGCAAAATAATAATTTCACTGAATGTCAACCTTTTAGCCTAAATAACCACATTTTTGCGAAAATGGTCAAGTTTAACTCACCAAAACCATTCAACCATTTGCCTAGCTATCATGGAGGCCGAGGTTTACATGTTTTCAAACTGCAGTTAAACTGGTCAGTGAAAAAGATGAAAACCAGATATGCTATGGGCAATGAAGTAGCATCACTTTACAGTTCCTTTTTATTTCTGAGGAATAGAACATTGCATATGAAACAGTAATAATTAAGCTCAACAAACATTCTCTGACCTAAATAAATGTAATTAATGAGAGGGTATGCCTTCACAGAGGGGCTCACGCCAAAGGAGAATCAGTTGAAGTTTTGTTAGTTGTTTATGTGAACTGGCTGAAAATTATGGGTTTGAACAAATGAAAAGATACACAAATTAGACACAGAATTGTGATTGGGCTGGGTAACACCAAAGTGTCTCAACATTTAAACCTAGATTACTTTAGCTTTGTAAAAGGAAATTCAGATCTCTAGAAATCCTGAACAAATTGAGAAAAAGTGTTATTTTTGCTGCCATCGATGTTGTACTAGTGGTTAGTCCTGATAAAAAGGCACATGACATGAGACTGAAGGCAGTGCTTCAGACCATTAGAAACATAGGTTTGAAAGTGAATAAAGACAAATGTTGTTTTGGGAAGTCTGAGATCAAATATTACAGTTGTAACCAAATGCAACCGTGGTTAAAGGCATAGCAAGGCTAAGAAGTCCACTCTATATAACTAAGCTATTTCAAACACTAGGCATGAGCAATTTCTTGGGCAAATTTACAAAAGCTTTGTCCACTAATAACTCTTTTAAAGAAAGATATAGCCTACTTATGGTGAAATATCCAAGGTCAAGCTTTCAACAAATTTATACAACTGTTGATGTCTGTTCTAGCGCTCGCCTAAAATTATGTTACAAAACCATTATGTTGTACAACCAGTTGTAAGTGCTGATGCAAGTAACTATGGTCTAGGTATTGCTTTACTCTAGAAGGATGGGCAAGTGTTGACACATGTTGTTTATGGTGCCAGAATGTTAATTGGTGCTGTCTGGGGGAGACGTGATAGTGAAAAGTGTGTACAGCTTTATGCATTCATACACTGTGGATGTACAATATACTACAGTATCTGAACTAAGCAATCCCATAATGCATTGAGTCTTGTGTGTCAGGTGCTGTAGAGCTGGGTATGTGAAATGAAGCTATTAACTGTCTGTTTTCTATGCTGCCATTCTGCGAATAATTCAAGTTGCAGTTTTAATTTGAATGCTGGTTTCTGCTGCCGTTCTTATCATTATTGAACAAGATGACCGAATAACTTTGGTGTGCGCATGCGACAGAAATCATAATAAGCAGTTAAGTGTTGTTTATAGTTCTGGTGTACTATTCACATATTTATAGAAGACAAAGATAAAATATAATTTCCACAGTACTGGTAAGATACATATCTGTTTATATATTTAATTGTGTTTTACGGTTTTAACTCTCATTAATAAACCTGATTCAGCAAACTGTTTGCTTAAGTTTAAGCTACCAAATTGTCCCTAAACGCTATAAAATCTGTAAGCTTTCTGAGTTGAGAACCAGATTGTGTCAGCTTGTGGAGACAATTTTAGTAAACATCACTCCATCCCCTGTGCACTGCAAGAGGGAGGTCTTTGGGAGGTGAATGTGCTGTTGTCCGTGGCTCACAGAAATATACATATCATATGATATGATTCTTAACTTAGATTTAAAGAAGGCAAAATAATTGACATACAATGGCCTAAAGGTTAAAGAAGAAGGTAGTAGGATGGAACATGCAGTCAATGGACACCAGTTTGTTTTCTGAAGGGAAATACAATGATGCCCATTTCTAAAGGCAAAATTGATTAACCTACTTATACTGATTATATAAGAGTGAATATTGTACATGTTTTGAGAAGAGTTTAAAGTAAGAATAAGTAGAGCATAAGGTCTGGGGGTGTCCAAAATTACAGCAGTCACCACCATTCCATACATGGTTGGTATCTCAGGGACATAAAAAGGACAACTGCCTGGGTTCATACCAGGAAAACACCTAGAGGGTACCCCAAGGTTTGCCGTGTTATACTACCGTGACTCATTTAAGTTTATACCAACCACATTTATTTTGCATTTCCCCAGTTCCCCACAATTAGTAACCCCATATACCTTTTACTTTCGTTTCCATCTACTGCTGTGCTTGGCATACCTGGCATGGAGAGATTTGCCATGAAGCACCCATTTAGTAAGAAAAAAATGCATTCCCTAAATCTGCATTGACTGCAGACACACCAATGGCATTTGATATCACTTTGATCTGCTAAGTAGCATTAACTGCCTCTAGCTGAGTTCAGCAGAGGAGGAAGAGTTTAGAACAGACTGGTATCCAAGTGAATTCATTTTTTTTTAATTTATTTAAAATGTGTGCATTACCACTCTTTATATTGCATCCTGACACTGGGGCAAAAATTCTTCAGTCATCGGTCACTATTCTGTTAAATTTCTTTTCGTTTCGCTTGTTTGAAGCAAGCATCTCCTCTGCCTATGCCTACAGCAGACCACCAAGTTATAGAGTGGTGACTCAAGGAAGGAGACTTCCACAATTTTCAAAGAGAAGTGTCAGAGCATTAAGTAGTGAGGGTTACAGACCACTGTCTGACTTGTGGCTTCAACTTGGCCAAGTAAGTAACAATGTAAATATTAGTACAGGAGTACAGGGAAAGTAAGGTTCTCTTAAGAAGTGCAGTGAAAAAAAAGTTTGATAATGAAATAACAGTCATCTTCACAATTTTCTTTGCGAAGGTCTCTTTCTTTCCCACTGACAGGGCATTTTATGTGGCTGCACTCTATCCTGCCTCTTGAACCTTGTTTTCACCATATGCTTCCCCCTACACAGTCCATCTTCTCATACAGTACTCTTTTGGGGCACACTATATATATATATATATATATATATATATATATATATATATATATATATTATATATATAAAATGTGTGTGTGTGTGTGTGTGTGTGTAGGGAACAAACAGTCCATCAGAAGTTTGTAATAATCAGAACTATCAGAACTAAAGATAAAGTGGTGCAAACCTTTAAACAGCTCAGTGTTCAGTGTTACACATAAGTGTTAGCAAATATATTGCATCACTTAGAAATATACTTTGTTGATTTGCTGTCTTTCCCCTAACCTACCACTGCAATTTGATATGCAAGTAAACTTGACTTTTTTCTGTAATCGCAAGGCATTTAGTTACTTCACTGAGACAAATATATATTTTGTTGGTTTACTATCTCAAGAGTTAACCAACTCAGTAATGTTCATCACAGATGTTTATTCCCTGAAATGTATTGGATAATGAATCAAAACATCCTTTGGCAAAACTAGTAAATGAATAAAGATAACTGAGGACCTTGAAAAATAATGCTGATTTAACAGGGCAGCAACCAACAACCTCACGACATAGATATACAAACTATATCAGGAAATAAAATGTAAAAAGAACAAGGTCAGTAGGCTCTGTCACAATTTTTTAAATAAAGCTGGCTGTAGCAATAAAGACAAATCTGATGCACTTTCTTAGCTTCGAGGGAAAACAGGAAATGACTAAAACACTGACAACAGTGTGCATAAGACAAAATCACAAATGAAGCAACAGGAAACTTGGTGTATATGCAAATTTATTTATTTATTGGTCTTTGTTGAACGAGAAAAGTCTGACTGGGTAAAAAACATTTTCAGCAGAGGCCCGAGAAGAAAAGCTCCACATTTAAGCTACACATGATATACGTTTATAATTGCAGGGTAAAAACATCTATACATGAGCTTATTTACATAGTTTTTAAATATTTTTAAATATTTCTTACATAAACATACCATTTTAACACAAAATATTAACATAAATTGGATAATTGTTGAAGCTGCTGGGAAAAGATCGAACTAGGGTGATTATGAGTTTAGTAACAATTTACAGACAGACAGGTAGAATGTAACTTAAAAATGATAAAAGAGATATGAAAGGAGAAGTTATGGAAATGAGCAGGAAGATAAATGGACAGAGGATGAATTGTAGTTAGTGGTAGGTTGTGAGAGAAGGAGTTAAGGAAATAAGTGCAGTATGAGGAGGAGCGATAACGCTGAAAAAGATTGGGAAGCAAAGTAGCTGTAAGAGCTGGGGAATAGTAATTTGAGTAAAGCTAGCCAGGTTAGCAGGAAGAACAGAGACATCTTTGTCATAGGTGTCATTTAGGTAAAGTTTTGAAACTATTTAATTTTCTGTTTTAACTGTGTGGGGGATTCTGTTCCAGAGTTTTGACACATAATGGACACAATCTAGACTCCCCGCCAACTTACAAAGGTATAAAGAACTTAGAAATCAAACTAAAATACTCATCAATAAAAACAAAAAAGATTTCTACTATAAGCACCCAACAATATTAAAATCTGATCCTAAAAAATTCTGGAATGCTATAAACCAAATACTTCATCCTGGCAACCCGATTTCACCAAATCCATGTCCAGACAGCTCACCTGAACTGACAGCTAACACCTTCAACACCTATTTTATAGAATCTACATCCAAACTATTTAATCCCATCTTATCATACTCCAATTCCCCTAACTTTTCTGAACCTTCCTCAACTACTAACTCTGAAAACACCTTCTTCCTTAAACCTGTTCCCACAACATATATCAAAACTCTACTCTCTAAGCTAAAACCATACTCTGTATCTGCTGACAATATCCCTTCATATTTTCTCCAGATAGCACCTCATTCCCTTGCTCTACCAATATCTATCCTAATAACTCGCTCCATCTCTGAATCGATAGTTTCTTCAATCTGGAAACAATTCTATACTATAGCTATTCACAAAGAAGGTAACTTCTCAGAGATTTCCAACTGACCTATTGCTATCTTTTCCTCCCTCTAAAGTCCTGGAAAAATGTATACACAAACAAGTTATGCAATATCTCATATACAGGACAAACTGCTCATTCCTACACAGCATGGTTTCTGACCTAAGCACAGTACCACCACTGCTCTACTATCCTTTCTCAACACTAATATTCTAGCCAAAGATGATCATAAATGTATCTCTTGTCTATTCCTAGACTTCTCGAAGGCTTTCAACACTCTCAATCTCTCCTACTAAACAAACTAACAGACCTTAATTTCTCCTATACTACAGTAACATGGTTCTCTAGCTACCTCACTGACTGTCTCCAGTCAGTGAAATGGCACTCAGCTCTATCTACTCCCCTTCCAGTAAGAATGGGTGTTCCCCTAGGGATTCATTCTTGGTCCAATTCTTTTTAATATCTTCACCAACTTACTCTACTCCTCTTGTCCTCAGTCAACCATTGTCCAATATGCAGATGACTCTACAGTCATCACTATTGCAAACTCAACCTCTGACCTCCTATCAACAACCCAGTCATCCTTTAACTCAATCAAGACATAGCTCTCCAATAATCAGCTCATCTTTAACCCTAAAAAAAGTTGCTTCTCTTTCTTCCTAAAAACATAAGCCACATCAAATCTTCCTTCTCCATAATGTCCCTTAACAATACTCCAATCATAGTCAAATCCAGCACAAAACTACTTGGTAGGACCATCAACAATCAACTAAAATTTGATCTACACATAAATAATTGTATCAGAAACTAACACTCCTATATAGAAATAAAAATTTCCTTACCGCTAAAGCCAGAATTGCCCTTGCACACACATATCTTCTACCTTGCTTAACATATTGTTCCCAAATACTTACAAATCTCAAGTCTACATTACTTACCAAGCTAGAGTCGACCTATCACAAGATAGCTAGATTTGCAGCACAACAAACCTATAAATCCCACCACTGTCTCTCCCTAAAATATCTAAACTGGATTGAACTACCTCACTTGCTTCGCCAATGCCAGCTCCAAATCATACACTCCATTCTTTATCAGCTTGCTTTTTGTCCAGCACTATCATCCCTCATCTCCCACTATACCCCTACTAGGCATCTCCGGAGCTCATCCCAAGACCTATTAAAAGCCTACAAACCCAAGTCGAAAAATGGGTGTAACACATATAGATACCACCCCTCCATCGCTTGGTATAAACTTCCACTTGAAATCAGGACCCTCACATACCCCAAACAATTTAAATCTGCCACCAAAGAATACTTTAAAAGTCATTGGACTTGCCACTGTCCTCAACCTCCATGACCAAAGCCATCTTATATAGTAACCATCTATATCTGTTACTCCTTTCTTTCCCCTCACAATTTACCTTCTCTCACTTTCTCATTCTACTGTTTTCCTTCTCCCCTTACTACCTCTAAACCTCCCTTCCTATTTCTAAATCTACAAACACCATTTGACTTACTGCTGCTGTCTAAGGAATATGTAATACTTAATATATATATATATATATATATATCAAACTCACCATGCTTCTTATGTAAATTTCTAAGCAGCTGTATTCTAAAAACACCATTACATTCCTGTTATCTACTTTTGCTTTTTATACTTGTAAAGTTTTTGTGATTACTGTATGAATTTAAAGTACCATTGTATTCAACCTTTTTACTGATTTGTATCTACTGATGGAGCTTTTCTCCCCGGGACTCCACTGAAAAAGGGCTTTGGCTCAGTTGGACACTCCCAGTCAACAAATGTAAAATAAATAAATAAAAATAATGAGAGTAGGGAAGCGTCTCCAGCAGTGTTGAATGTCTTACTGATGCATAGAAAAAATGTATTGCTAGAGCGAAGATCACTAGTGGCTAAATAGTACAGTATAATATTTTGTAATGCTGGGCATTTATTTGGAGAGCACAGTAGGTTGTGAGCAATGATTAGTTATGAGTATTTCAACTGGTCTTGGAGCTCCAGCCAGTTTAATTGTTTTAATGCAAGGCAGTGGTGCATTTTATAAGGTTGATGGGTTGCAAACTTAGCTATTTTGTAGAAGAAGGAGGCTAGTTTAGGCAATAACATATTTACAAAATAATACAAACTATATACACAAAATAGTATATCTACAATATATTCAATAAAATACCAGAAGCCCAAAAGATAAGATTAAGTCATATTTAAGAACGGTTTACAACTCCATAAGATGTGATACAACTCATTTTTTGGAATTTACAAAAGGAACAGTCCGCTGACAAATTTGTGTTAAATTTATTAAGAATAACTGGGGTTAGATAAGCATTGTTAATTATTGTTAACTGTGTATACAGGAGTTCTTCAGAGGTAAGAATTTAGAAGTTAGGTTAATATACTGAATTTCTTGATCATGTATGATTGCAGCATTTATATTGGTCCAGTATTTAGAAAATATAATAGATTTTTGATATTTAATGATGTAAATAGTCTATATGTTTTTGATAACTTTTTCTTCAAGATGAAGGATTTCCAAAATTGATTGCATAATGCAATATTAGCTTCATTTATATTAGATCCATTTAGAAATATTGACATCAATTCTCTTATTTGTGCAATATGACGGTATAGCATTTTGGGAAAATTTTAAGTTTTTCTTAAGTCACTATTCCAATAATTATCATAATAGGAACATTTAGATGGATTAGTTATAAATAATTTATGGGTTATAATATACTTGACAGCAGTTTGTTTGAAACCATCCCATGTCATTTTGGATCTATCAAGCCAATTTTGGGTAATAAATACTTTAATCAGTGAAAATAGTGTGATTAATATATGAATGTCTTTTTGTCTTAGTCCATTCAGATGGATATGCAATAGTACAAATTCCCAAGATAGTGCAGAGTTCTCAAAACCCATTTTCCTAGTTTAGCTTTTAGAGAACACCATAATTTATATGAAAGTTTACAACTCCACAAGATGTGATACAACTCAGTTTTTGGAATTTACAAAAGGAACAGTCTGCTGACAAATTTGTGTAAAATTTATTAAGAATAACTAGGGTTAGATAAGCATTGTTAATTATCATTAACTCTGTATAGAGGAGTTTAGGGTCCCTATTAATTTGACGAAACTTTAGCTTGTTGAACTACAAAAGATTGACAGCTAAAGATCGAAACGTCTAAACCGCAAATGATCAGCTAAGCAAACTTTTTCCTATGGAAAGAATTTGCTTGGCCATTACACAAAACAAAAACTTTTCAACCTGAATTAAGTGCAGGGTTTTGCCCCCTACACCCCCCATGTGGGGGACTGTGCCCCCACACCCCCCCAACTAAATATACTAACTCAGATCTCTCCACATCAGGGAAAGGGCAAATTCCCATTAACAGCCAAGTGAATTCTTTCCCTGAGAAAAATTTTGCTTAGCTGGCTGTGCACGGTTTGGCTCTTTCGATCTTTAGCTGTCGATCTTTTATAGTTTGACAAGCTAAAGCTTCATTAAATTAATAGGAACCGTTTTTTTCATAGGTAAGAATTTAGAAGTTAGGTTAATAGACTGAATTGGTTGATTATGTGTGATTGCAGCATTTATATTGGTCCAGTATTTAGAAAAGATAATGGATGTTTGATATTTTAGTGATGTAAATAGTCTGTATGTATTTGATAACTTTTTCCTCAAGATGAAGGATTTCCATAATTGATTGCATAATGGTATATTAGCTTCATTTATATTAGATTCATTTAGAAATATTGAAATCAGTTCTTTTATTTGTGTCAATATGATGGTATAGCATTTTGGGAAAATGTTATTTTTTTCTTAAGTCACTATTTGAAAGATTTCTATTTATAAAAAGTCCATGAGTGACTTATCCTTGAGAACAGGATAATTAGAAAGATTTAGGATTCTATGATTGAGCTTTAAGTTAGGATTTAAATGAAGTGGTTGTAATAATATAATTTTTTTTAGATCAACTGAGTCCATTAGATTTTGAACAGTTGAAGAGTTTTTATTCTATGTATTGGGAAATTATGCAGTTTCATGTTTTTGAAATTTTCTTTTTTAATAAAACGTAAAGCTTTTGGGTTATAATCAGATTTACATACAAAGTTGTACTGTATTTTAACCCAAGTAGAGCTCCACAGAGTTTATTTAGGATTATATTCAGATATTTAAATTACTTTACTAGAATTTTATTTTTTATTTATTTTTACATTTGTTAACCGGGTTATTCTGTCCGGGTTCATAGAAGCCCTTTTTCAGCAGAGACCCGAGGAGAAAAGCTTCCAAAAAAAAGATTAAATAACCAAATAGCAAAAACAAAGATAAACACATATCACATTTTAAGTATACATACTTCTGAAGTAATTACATAACATGCAATAAAGGAATATATAGAATGGATGGAAATACAATACAATACATATATGGAAATTTTCACATAGTATGGCAAGAAACTAAGCAGAAATATAGTAAGACTAAGGTCAATACATTGCTGAACCAACGTACTAAGCATGAAGTAAATATAAATATGCAAAAGTGTGTTGAACTTTGATTAATAAATAAATTAAAGAACAGTAGTAAGGGATTACGGGAATTAAGTGTAACATGAGCTAACTACTATGGAATATGACGGAAAAAATGTGTAGGTAGTAGTAAGAGAGAGAGCTAAAAGCTAACAGACTCAAACTACCAAGGCTTTTAAGATAAATTAACTTTTGTAACCAATCCTAACCGATTTTGGGGGCCATATGAATTTATAAAGTTTAGTACTGATATTATGAAAAAAAATTGATTGTTAGACTGACCGAACTAAATTGAAACAATCGTTTTGGTAATATAGTCATCATCGTGATAGCCACTTTGGAAAGCAAAGAAATATTTAGCTTATTCCAATTATAATATTATTTTCAATCATCATCATCATCCCCTTTTTCCCATTTACATGGGGTCGGGGTATCGTATTAACTGTTGCCAACTCTCTTGATTCAGTGCCACTCTCCTGCCTTCTTCAACACTCATGCCTGACTGTCGCAGATCTTCTTTCACACAATCCATCCACCTCTTTGCTGGACACCCTCACTTCCTCTTACCTTCTTCCTGTCTGTCCCAAATCTCCCTCACCAGATTGTCTTCTGATTTTCTACACATGTGCCCATACCATTGTAATCTGTTTTCTTTGATCTTTTCTGCAATTGGAGCTACTTTGGCTTCTGCTCTTATGTCCTCATTTCTTCGCCTGTCCAGCAGTGTGCATCCTACCACCTTTCTGAGGCACTTCATTTCCATCACCTCTAGCTTCTTCAACTGTTCTGCCTTTACTGCCCAGGTTTCTGTACCATACAGTAGTACTGGTCACACCGCTGTCTTGTACACCTTACTTTTCAGCTTCTTTGGCATTCTTCTGTCATATACTACACCTAATACTCTATGCCAGTTGGCTGCAGCCCCTCTGATTCTAGCTTTGACCTCTTCATTCAGACTACCCTTCTCCTCAACCACCCTCCCAGATACTTGAAGCTGTTTACCTGTTCCACTATCTTCCCATCTATCTCTATTCTCAGCTTCTTCTGATTTCCCCAATCTGCTGCCATTACCACTGTCTTATCCATGCTTAGTTTCATCCCATGTGCCTACAGATTTGCATTCCATTCTCCTATCCTTTGCTGAAGTTCTAGATCAGAGTCTGCCTGTACTGCCACATCGTCTGCATACAGCAGCTTTGTTGCTCTGACCCCTCCAACCTGTTTGCTGATGTAGTCCATTACCAGTATGAACAGCAGTGGGCTCAGAGCTGAACCCTGGTGTACACCCACTCCCACTGGGAACCCCTCAGTGAGGCCAAACACTGTTCGTACTTGAGTCACTGGGCCCTTGTACATAGCCTGTACTAATTCTACCAATGTTTCTGGGACTTCAAACCACTGCAGTACTGCCCAGATCAGCTTTCTTGGGACCTTGTCATATGCTTTCTCCAAGTCTAGGAAAGCCCAGTTTGACTCTCTCCTCTTCTCTAGTTTCTTCTCAAGAATCTGTCTCAGTGCAAACATAGGGTCAATTGTGCTGCATCCTGATCTGAATCCGAACTGTTCATCTCCCATCTTACATTCTACTATTCTGCATATCCATTTATCAATCACCCTTTCCAGAACTTTCATGCAATGTGGTAGGAGTTTGATGCCTCTGTACTGTCCACAGTTGTGGATGTCCCCTTTGTTCTTGTACACTGGCATGCTTATTCACCAGTCATCTGGAATACGCCTTTCTCTCCACACTGCAATTAGTATCCCCAGGAGCCATTTCTCCCCTAGCTCACCCGGCATCTTTATCATATCTGCTGTGACCTCATCTGAGCCTGCTGCTTTCCCTGACTTCATTTTCCTTAGTGCTGCTCTTACTTCTTCTAATCTGGGCTCCTCTTCTACTCTCATTGTAGGCTGCTTTTGGGGCAGTACTGCTTCTGTGGGGTTTTCTTCATTCAGAAGCTGCTGGAAATACTCCTTCCATCTGCCTTTGATGTCCTGTGGGCTGGTAAGCAGGTTGTTGCTGGAATCCCTTATGAAGGGTGTCTGACTATCTTCTTTATCTTTCTGTCTTTGCCTTGCAACCTGGTATAGTTTCTTTGTGCCCCTTACTGAGTCACTTTCCAGAAGCTGATAAAGTGCCTGTGATGCCCTGTTCTTTGCTATTGCAACTTTTTTCTTAGTTACTTTGTTAGCCAACCAGTAGTCCTTCTTAGCTTGGTCAGTCTTTTCAATCTCCCACTTCTTCCTGCACTCCTTCTTTCTTTTGATTACTTCCTGCACTTCTGCATTCCACCACCAGCTTTCCTTATGTACCTTATTTCCATACCTGGCTTGGCCACATATCTTTTCTGTAGTCCTAACACATGCTGTTTTTAGGTGCTGCCACTCTTCTTCAACTCCACCTATTTCCTCCTCTTCTTGGGGTGCTAGAGCCCTGAATAATTCCTTGAACTGCTGTACTTTCTCTCCAGTCAACGTCCAGGTCTTCAGCCTGGTCTCTGTTGACCTTAGAGCCTTCTCTGACCACTGCTTGCAGCTGATTGTGGCAACTACTGGTTTATGCTGTGAACCGACTGTTTCACTGGGGATGACTTTGCAATCATGGATTCTACCCCAGTGCTTTTTCCTTACTAGGAGGAAGTCTACCTGAGTTGCATGTTGGCTACTCTTGTATGTGATCTTGTGACTGTCTCTCTTTCTGAACCATGTGTTGGCTACTATCAAGCCATTTTCCAAACAGAAGTCTAGAATGGCTTCTCCTTCTTTATTCCTATTGCTCCACCCATGTGGACCCAGGCAGTCCTCATATCCTGTTCTGTCTGTCCCGATATGTGCATTTACGTCACCCATTATCAACACCAATTCATGTTGTCCTGCTTTATCTAGCAGGTCCTGCAACTGCTGTCTGAATGCACTCTTTTCCTCACTATCACAACCCTGCTGTGGGGCATAGGCTGAGATTATGAATACTGTCCTATCATTACACTGGAGTCTGATTGTCATGAGTCTGTCATTAATTCTGATGATATACCTCACTGACTTCTGAAGCCTCTGTCTCACCACAATTTCTACACCATTTCTAGCCTGTCCATCACCTGAGTAGTAGAGTCTGGATCCCAAGCCAAGTGGCTTTGTTACACTGCCCTTCCATCTCGTCTCTTGGATACATAGGATGTCCAGCCTCCTCCGTATCATCATGTCATCCACTTCTAAGCTGCATCCTGTCAGTGAAGCTACATTAAGTGTAGCAATTCTTAGTTCATGTTTGGCAGGTTGGTTGGTTTTATGTCCAGCTTTCACTCAACAGAGCTATCCCAGGTAACCCAGGCTGGGCAACTAGACACCGGCCAGCCAGTAGCCTATTGACCCAGGACTGCTGGCTTTTATGGCAGGCACACACTGGCCAATAGGGGCACATATACCCCTCCCACCATTAGCATGGGTCCCTGGCGTGGGTCAGAGAGTAGGCCGGGTCCTCAACCCACTTATCACTGGTAACTACCCATGCCCATTTTTTTGGCGACAGTCAACATGACCGAATCACCTAGAGCCATATTTTACACCATTGAGTGGCTAGCCCTGCCATGGTGCGCAGTTTGTGATCTGTGTTCTCCTATCTTGAGGATACTGTGCACCACAATAGATGCCCAAAGCGGTTGGTCTTTTTACAACTCTTCCTCCCATTGGGCACCATGTAGAGTCTGTGCTGCTGCCCACAGCTCCATTCATTAGCGAGTTTGAGATGGAAACACTCAGCATGTTTTTTGAACATGGGAGAAACCCCACGGAGACACAGAGAGAACATGCAAACTCCAAACAGGCATTAGTCGGAGGTCAGGCTCAAACCCTGTACCTTGTGCATTGGAGGTGAAGACCTTAACCACTAAGCCATCTGGTCTTTAAATTTAATACTTGTTGATATTTTTGACAAATTATTTTTAAAGTGAGAAGTAGTATTATGATAGAAAATTATGCCCAGGTACTTTGGTGAAATATTAATCTTAACTGATGATTCAGGAATAAGCTCAAGCAAGTTATAATTAGGATTAACAGAGAAGATGGAGGACTTAAGTACATTTAGTGTATAGTTAGAGAATTTAGAAAAAAAATATCAACATTATGTAAAATTTTTGGCAAATCCATAGTAAGCAAGGTAAAATAGAAATTTAAATGATCAGCAAAGGCAGTAAAGGGTATAGAAATCTTGAACATTTCTGGGATTAAATGATATTTAACATATAAAGTTTATTTTGGACATCAGCTTTATGTTTCACGGTTTCATCTGTGAAATTAGTTTTATAAATCATGTGGTAGTTTATTGATTTCCTCTTTTATTTATGATTCTTTGAGATTAAATAATTTCCTATAATAAGTGGCTTTACTTATAAATAGGCCTCTAATTTGTAATTTGAATGTGGCCTACTGAATGTCAAGCGGAATTTTAGAATTTAAGTCATTATGTAAAAAATTCTCTAAAATATAAGACATTTCCTTTTTGGTATCTTCTTTTTGGAGTAGGTTAGGATTTAATGCCCAATTGTTAACTCTGTTTTTGGTTTGAGAAAAGCTCGAGAAATTATTAATGATGGAAATTTTTGAGTGATCTGGGAAATATCAGGGTTCTATATGGAAATTATAATCAAAATTTAAAAAAACTTCAGATATCAAAAAGAAGTCAATCCTGGACCAAGATTTATGACACAAAGAATAATAAGTAAAGTTTTGAGTTAAACTATTATTACTTTGAAGATTAAAAGGATCAAATAGATTAAAGTCTGATTTTAGATCAGCAATGGACTTTGCCATATGGTATTTGTAAGATTTAATCTTATTTGTTCTATGTTTTTTTCTGCCACTGCATTCTTATTCCCACCAACAATGTAATAATGATTGGGAAAAAGGCTTAGTATTTTGTATAGACACATGATAAAGGTTTGTTGGCCATTACAGGGATGTAAATGTTTAATAATAACACAGGCTTATCCAAAACTTGTTTTTAACAATTAAATAACACCATCTTCCATCAGAATCAGCAGTATAGTGAATTACTGAATCTTTAAAATATTTTTAATTACAATAACTCCTGAACTATTTGTTTTTTATATTCTGACTCTATAATGGTATTAATCCATTCTTTCTTTGCAATTTGAGACCACTGACTTGATGTCATGTGTATCTCTTGTACTAATTATAACTTCAGCTTTTGATTTATAAAATAAATCTAAAAAAAACTTCACCTTTTTAGTTATTTGGAGACCTTTAACATTCCATGAGTCAATTAACCACATTTAGAGATTTTGTAATTCCTAGGTTGTAATAGATTTGTTATATAGCATCAAGATATTTTTGCAATAAGACTTAACAGTATAGGCAGGTGGCATTTAACACTTCCTGTTCCTGACACAAAGCCATACCTAACCACAACTATCAAACACCAGGAAGAGATAAAGGCTAAGTCAAGCAAGGAGTACAGAGTAAGAAGTAGCTTAGAATAATGCTTTGTTATGTACTCCTTATATCAGAATATATATACAGTATAAAAGCATATACAGTATAAAGCTACTAAAATATTTGTGATAAATAAGAACAAACTCCCCTAAATCACTAACTTCCCCAACACACAGCTATTGTATTACATTTCTTTCATATTATAAATTAAAATAGCAAGTGCCTTTGTTTAATAATCAAATGTCAATATTGTTAAACATAGTATTAGTAGGTTCTGTATATTGCAACAATGGTTAACCTTCAAGTTCAATATGAAAGGTATTAAAACCCACATATAGTTTCACAACTTATGAGCAAAATAAAGGTTTAATCAAATATATATTATGTCCTTTGTTGACAGTCATAGTTTCTTAAGGAGTCCTAACCTGGATAACCAACAAGGAATGATCCATGACCAAACCTCTGGCCAGGGGACTAATCTGCACAAGAACAAAATGGCTCCAGATTCACCACAAAAAGAAATGGAAAAATATCCTATCAGAGAAAAAATACAGTCCATATACAGTCCAATGACTCCCAAGCTCAGACCAGAATGGTCAAGAGGATACACACGTACAAAACCATCAAATACACATTCATCAAGAGTTCCCCCTCAAGTTGAAAGGTATCAAACAAAGCAGGTTAGCATTTACCTGTTAAAGTGGAGATAGCATGTTTAAACCTCAATAGTTTAAATGCTCATGTAGGCGAATAGTTGAAATCATCATTAAAAATCTGTATGGCTTCTTTAAGTGAACTAATAGCATATTTGGTACCTTTATGATTAAAAATCAGAGTTGCTGGATACTTCATTTGAAATTGTATTTATTTATTTATTTTAGAAATTAGATATGAGCAAAATAGCACCAACTTCTGGTGGTCTTGTTTGATTTAAGGAGGTAGATCCTGAGCAAATGTGATTTTATTGTTATTCCAGTTTAGGACAGTTTTCTTTTTATCTATAGCTAGGATCTTAAAAGCATCCTGATAGTTTAACAATTTCACATACATTTGTCATGGTCTGTCTGAGATGGAAGCTGTTTGTATAGCACAATGAGCTCTCGCAATAATGCTTTGGTTAGCATCTGTTTGGTTGTCCAAAAGGGCTCCAAAGATTTGTTGTAGGGTTTCCAACAGATTAGATTGTTCATGCGTCTCTGATAGTCCATGTACAAGGATATTATTCCACCTATTTCTTACTTCTAGGTCCAACAGCTTACCTTGACTATCTTGAATTGTAAGGATATTAGACTGACAGTCTTTTTGAAGATTGTCAATCTTAATTTTCTTTTCAATTGTTTTTGCTTCCATTATTTCTAGTCTACTGGTGATTTGTTGTATTGTAACACCAGATGTTTTTACCTGCTCAGTAAGTTGTTGGACAGCCAGTTGTACTGGTTGGAGTGATTCCGTCAAGTCCTCAAAAGCAAAAGTTAGTCTGGTTTGGTTTTAATGGAAGATCTATTGTCCTCTTGTTGTTTTGAAGTTATAGCATGCTTAGAAGTAGTTTCCTTCTGGGGCATTAAAATTGCTGACAGTTTGGCTTTGGAAGTCTGCATCTCCATTCAATCTGCCTCAACCAATATTTTCTATTATCGAAGGATAAACTTCAAAATGATATACAATTTTATTCAGTTTATTTTTTCCTTTTAACTGCTTCATTTGCACAGTCTTGAGGGCTGCAGCTTTGTCATCTAGTATTCTGAACTCGTTTGGTCTTTTTTCACCTCTTCAGCCCCAAATCCAAGCTTGGATCCATACAAATCAGGCAGCTTCTCGGGGGTAAGTGTATTGACTATAAACAAGCCTTAATCACTATTCAAAATATTTAGATGATAGATTCATGATTTTAAAGTAAGGAAAAGGCTTAGAATTTGAATTTTATAATTTAATGAGCTCCTTTTCTAGCACTGAAGTATTTGCACTATTTAGAAGCATGGAGATGTGTGGAAATGGTGCTTACAGGTTAGTCATCATCTTGAATCCCCCAAAACCCCCTGGAAAATTTAAATTGCAGTTATTTATGAAACAGTAGCTAAGGTTTAATTTAAGTAATACTAACCATACATGGTGTCAAACTTGAATCAAAAATAGTTGTGATACCTTAAGGGTTGGTAAAAGTGAAAATAATTTCAATGAAATAAAAGAAAAAACAAAAAGGAAAACCAGGAGAGACCTGGTCAGAAACATAATAATGACTATAAGAGATAGAGCAAAAGCAAATAAGCTTATATATGAGCAACTTAGAATACATGAGAAATATAATGTGTTAAGTTTGAGACAGCTAGAGTTTTAGAAGAATATGAAAACTTTAACAAATTGAAGGAAGAGAAACATAACATATTTCAAAAAAGATAATGAAAGGGAATGAAGAGATAAAGAAAGGCTGAAAGTTAAACATCAGAAGTCGCAAATAATGAATGTTTGCATTAATAAAAAATAGAAAGGAAGCAGAAGCTAGCAATATGTCATGCACAAAAAAATTATGGTATGCATAAAAGCTATTTCTGTGTAGAATGTACCTAAAATGTTTACAGAAACTCACTGAAAGTTGCAAAACTCATTGAAGTTTCTCTTTACAATTCTATTAGACACAAAAATGAATACTTTTGATGAAAATAGCACAAGATGCTAAGCAAATAGATATATGGTGCAGTTACAGCTTGAGCAAAGCATTGCCAGTAAAATTTAAAACAAGTTTAGCAAATATTGGAACATAATTTAGAACAGGATCGAACAATGCAAACATTATCATGGAGTATTGCTGAATTAAAATTTAACAATACATTAAGAAATTTGATATTCTTAGCTTTCAAGAAACTTGTGTAGCAGAAAAAAGCAGGGTTAGCAATTCAATTTTTTTGGAAATTATGAGATTCTACTAAAGGAAGATAAATGCTTTGGTCAGATGTACTAGTAAAAATAAATCACTATCCTAATTTCAAACTTCATCGAACTAATAGACACTGGCCAAAAGTTAAAATTATCTTATTGTATTATTATATATTTTATTTCTGTTTGTTAACTGAGGTGGAGCACTGATGCAAATGGGCTTTTTTTGGACTCTAACCTGGTTAAGCCACACAGTAGAAAAATGGAAGGTAAAAGGATTAAAACATGGATTACAGGGAGCAGCTTAGTAAGAGCACATAAGCTTAATATTCTGTGCTAACTACCAGACTAATCCTCTGTGCTCACTGTCATACGTTAAATGTTTATGTTCTACTAAAAAGAATTACAGATGAATCAGCTTTAAAGGTACTGGAAGACCCGGACAGTTTAATAAAATGAAATCATTAAAACAAAACAACTGGAAAACATTAATATTAGGCAACTTTAATGTGAGACCAGAATAGTATCAACATTTCTCCAACTATATAGGTAAGAGTAAACCATGAATTATGCAGATGGCAAGATTAATAAGGAGAAGGATTTGTTGAAAATTGATGAATAATATGACTTCACAATTCTTCTCCATTATGGTGGTAGTCAAATTTTTGAACTTACATATAGCACCAATGTATGTTTTAAATGGCAATATATACATACATATATATATATATATATATATATATATATACACACACACACACACACACACACACACACAATATACACCAGTATACAAATGAAAAGCAAAATAAAGGGCCTATTTCCAAAAGACTTTCTCTCAGTGTAAGTGGCCACAAACTGAGAGCAGGTCTTTTGGAATTTGGCCTCCAGTATACGCTTGTTTATACATAGACGTTACAGTGAAGTAAGTCACTGATAGCAAGTCTTTTGGAATCAGGGAAAACTTACACTGATTGAGTAAATTCTAGGGGAAAAAGAATTGCAAACTAATATTTTGAAAATCTTTAGAACCTATAAAAATATCAAATTATTAATAGTAGAAAACACATGGAAATTCTTCATAACTAGGTAAGAAAATGAAAGCAACAGATCAAAATCACTATGATTAATAAAGAACAATACAAAACTTTGACTGAAAATAAAAATACAGCTAGCTGAAAATAACTTAGAACTAATGTTAAATACAGTACATATGAAACAGCCATTCTGGCAGCTGATGGCAGAAAGGATGAGGAGGAGATTGTTAAGAGTTTGGTGAAAAAGATTGGCGTATAATTATACAAATTTGGATCTATAATATTTCATCAATGATTCTCATCATTAAATCCCATTTAATTGGAAATGCAATTCATTGAACCCTCAGCCCCCACTAATTATATATATATATATATATATATATATATATATATATATATATATATATATATATATCGCACTAGAGTGAGGAAAGTCAAATTCCTTAATCCCTACTGTAATACAATCTCAATCATAGTGGTTTGACAATGGCATGTTTGATAAAATGCCACTCAAAATGCTGTTTGATGATGTGAATTTTCAATGAAATAATAGGGCCCCTAAAAATTTAGCAATTACAAATAAAGAAACAAAGAAAACTTAAAGGGTTTAAGAAAAAAACATGCTTTCAACAGAAAGCACAAATAAATAAATAAAGCCCTGAGCTAGTTGGTATATATAAGTTAGATACATCTTCCCACGGACTAGATGATTTTGTAAATTAAGTATGTAAGTTAACTATATCTGACTAGACACAAGTTATAAGCTACATATCCAAGAAATATGTAAATATTTCAGAATCTCCAAAAAAAAAGAATAGTGGATAATAGTCCCTAGTTACACAATGGATAAACTTTGATAAAAAATAAACACAATCAAATGGAAGCTTTCATGTTATGTCAGTGTTTTTTAAAACACTTTTATTGAATTATTAATTGTGACATGAACAAATCTACGTATATAAATAGGCAAACCATATTAAAATGTTCACATTTAATAACATTATTCATCACATATATTGTTTTATGCGGTTTGCTATCACAATGCCGACGTGCACTTGCACGGCTATGAAGTATTCGAACAACAGATGTTCGAATACTTCATATTTCGGCAGGTGATGTGAGCGAACGTTACCATTGCGAATGGACTGTGCATTCGCAATTCTAACGTTCGCTCTTTTGAGGGGATCGCGGTACAGTGCGGTTAGGGAAATACATCCCTTTCCTCACTGTAGTGCGATCTCGGAGTTGGAATATTAAGGTAGGGGGGTGTGGGGGGTGCAGCGCCCCACAGGAGGGTGCAGGGGGGCTTGGCCCCCCTGCATAACTGAGTTTAGGCTAGGTAGGTATGTAGTTACGCGACGGGTGGGAGTGCTGTGCATTACCGTAAATGTCACGAGCGACATTTTCGACAATACACAGCTGTTTTCGACTTTAGGTTAATTCGGAAATGTTCATTTCCGATGTATAAATTCGAAAATGCAGACACATTTTTTTCTGATTTTCGAATTTATGATAGTAAACCGTTTTATGCAATATAATCAAACCAGCATTACAAAAATTGTTCCATTCCTGCCTTCTCTTAAACCCCATTCCTCCTCTAAAACATGTTTCTGCATATATTGTTCCCACAATTTCAATTTTTTCTATATAACTTACTCCTACACTTTTCTAAAGCTCATACCTCTTGTTCTTTTATCTTTGTTACAATATTCACTGCTTAAAGTATGATTGGTTTAGACTTTTATTTCCATTAACTGCATTTTGGCAGCATAACAAGGCCTCGGTATGTCTAGGCAATTCAGATCCTGTATCCCAGCTCATAAAAATGTATTTCCTTAATTACATTAATTTGCTTGCCCAATATTCCTGACAGCGTACTCTGTAGGTAATTTTTAAAGTCTGCTAACTTCAAGAACATATGCTTCCAGATACATTTCTTCCACATTTCACCTCCAACATTTGCCTGGTTTAGACTTTGATTTCCATTTTCTAGTAACTGCCTTTTTGGCAGCCACCAGAATTAAACTTAACAAGACCTTAGTATGTCTAGGTAATTCAGATCCTATATCCTAGCTCATAAAAACTAATTTCCTTAATTATATTCATTTGTTCACCCAATTTTCCTGACAGAATATGGGTTCCTATTACATTATCGAAAGATAACGTAATCGAACGGCCAAGACATCAAAACAGCTGCATTTTGAAGTTTGCATTGTGGGATAGCAGTACAGTGAAGATTGGGATATTTGCCCTTTCCTCACTGTAGTGAAATTTTGGAGTTGGAATACATATTTAGCGGGGGTGTGGGGGGCACAGCCTCCCACAATAAAAGTTTAAAAATGCGGCTATTTCAATGATCGGGCCGTTCGATTATGTTATCTTTCGATAACGTAATATGAATCCACAGAATACTCTAAAGAATTTTTAAAGTCTGCCAACTCCAAGAACATATGCTCCCAGGTACATTTATTTTCCATTATACTTCCAACCTTTGCCATCTACCCGAGGAAAAATTATTTAGAGTCAACTATGGGTATAAAACTACATATGCAAACACTTCCAAGCAAATATCATAAATCTTCTAGATTTTGTTGCATATTTGGGAGCCATACATATGTTATCCCATTGTTTCTTTGTAATTTGCTTATCTAATCTCTCTTCCCAATTTTTCTCACCTATCTGATTGATTCCTATAGTTATTGTGCAATATTTTATATGCCCTACTAATTATCCTTTTTTTAATAGCACCTTCTGTTCTAGAGTCAACTAAAACCTCAACCAGTGCATGCCTTTCATATAGGATTCCCCTTTCCTATACTCTGATATCAATCACTGATAGGGAAGGCAATCTCTAGTCTGCAGTCCAAATGTCTTCATGACATCTCCCCATTCTATTACTTTTCCCATCTCTAATTATTTGCTCCCTATACCTTGGTTCTTTTGCCAGCTTCCTCCAGGAAATTCCAATCCCCCTCTTGAATATTCTCTGTACCCTTAATTGCAGACATCCATATCAGAAAAATCTCCTTTCTTGATTCTCCTGTTGGCTTAGTTCTTAGTATGCTTTCTGCTACTTTATGAATATTATATTCTGAATAACTGTTATTATTCTCCTTAAGGATTTGAGACCAAGATCCCACTTTTTCATAACTTCTTGAATTACCCCTCCTGCTTCACCATCATCCCCTTCCACTTTGAATTGTAGATTTATGATTGTGTTATGTTCATAGGTTCACACTAGGCTATCTGCCCTGGGGCAATTATAAGCCTAGCCCGATTCTGTATGGCTTACGCCACCCCTTGATTTGAGTATACTGTGCCCTTTTTAAGGTTTAGTTTACTGTGCCTCTGTCTAATAGTGACACGGGAGTAATCCCTGGGACAAACCTACGATGCCCCATCCACCTATTGCGATTCTTCTTGAAGAGATTCAGTGAGGTGCTCTGCCTCACATGAACTGGAATTCTATTCCAGAGTGAAGGGAGCCTCTGGGTTATGAACCTGTCCCTCCAGCAAGTTCTATTTATTTCTGTGCTGAGGTTCAAGTCCCTCGAGCGTGTGGCTCTAAGGGATTTAGATTTACTGAGGTGGAGCATGTCCATTAATTCTGGATTTGACATAGCTTTGTATGTCAGGCATAGATCGCCTCGAAGTAGGCGGTATGCAACTGAGTAGAGCTGGAGTTTTTTTAACAGAGCAGCATATGGCATCTGTTTGAGACCCTTGATCCTCTTGGTGAGATAATTTTGGGGTCTTTCTAATTGCTCCAGGTGTCAGGTAAGGTACATCCCAAAAGGGGCATTGTATTCTATGATGGGCCTGATGAGGGATGAATAAAGGGGCACGATTACCTCTCTTGATCTAGATGTGAAACCCTTCGTGATGAGGTGGGCTATGTAGAAGGTCTTTCTAACCACTTTGGCAATATGTTTTTTAAAGGAGAGATTGCTATCAACTTGGGTCCCCAGGTCCCTAATAACTTTCTCTGTACTTAATGAGTTTCCGCCTATGTGATAATTTGTGGGCACATTGTTTTTGCCAAAGGGTATGACTATACAATTTTTGGCATTTAGCTTTAAACCATGGCGCTGGCACCAGTTATCTGTCTCTGTGAGACCTTTTTGAAGGATGTTTGTGTCAGCTGGAGAGTTGATTATGGTGCCCAGTTTGCAGTCGTTTGCGAACTTGGTGAGCCATAGTCCTCCCACGTTTGCCTGTACCTCAGAAAAGTATATACCGAACAAGAGTGGTCCTAGGACAGAACCCTGTGGGATGCCACTTGTGACCGGTTTCGAGTCTGACATGGCTCCAGCAACTCTCACTCTGTGGGTTCTGTCTTTGAGCCATTTTGCAACCCATCTTGTGACACAGGGGTTTATATTTAAGCTGGATAGCTTATCTATGATGCCCGAATGGGGTATTGTGTCAAATGCCTTTGCAAGGTCCAGATAGGAAGTGTGGACTACCTTCCCTTCATCTATGGCTTTGGTGACTGTTTCAAAGAAGTCAACCAGATTCAAAAGGCAGGATCTGCCCTTGACAAAGCCGAACTGGGTAGGATCTAGTGTCTGTAGGTCCCCAATGTCTTTGTTTATGAGCTCCATGATGATCCTCTCCATAGCCTTGCAGACTAAGCTAGTCAGGCTTATGGGACGATAGTTTCCAGGGTCTGTAGAGGCTCCACCTTTGTGCAGTGGGACCACTGTTGCTGTACGCCATTCTGTGGGCACATATCCTGTAGTGAGGCTGAGACTGTATAGCTGTTTTATTTGAGGGATTAGTTCCTCTTGGAGTTCATGTAGGATGCAACCTGGGACGCCATCTGGTCCCATGGAAGCAGTGTTTTTTTGCTTTGGAGAGGGCAGCCTTCACCTGAGCATCTGAGATGTTCGGGAGGCAGCCCTCTGCCGGGATAGATACTTGCTCTTTTGGGGGGTGGGGTGGAGAAGTTTGCACTGAACCTGTCTGCCAGGATATTGGCGATGTCTGTGGGTTCAGTGTATTTTTGGCATTTAGAATCAACTCAGAACAAGTCTGGGAGTTGCATCCCAGGTTTCTAACATAACTGAAAAAAGCCTTATGATTGTCTTTGGTGTCCTGTGCAATTTTTCTCTCGAAGCTGGCCTTGGAGGATTTTATGAGGATCGTAATTTTTGCTAGTACTGATCAGAGATGCCTTCCCTATTAGGGATTTTGCTCTATCATGTAGTAGCTTCCTCCTTCTGTTGTACAGTTTATTTATGGTAGGAGTCCACCAGACTGGATGCCTGCCTTTGGATGATTGGGTCTTGGTTTTGTTTGGGATAGCATGATCCCTGCATTCCTGGAGATGTCCGTAGAATGCATTTATATAGGATTCTGCAGTTTGGGCCATAGTTTCCACTGGCCCTGGGGCCTTGAAGGATTCCACTTCGGTTTTGAGAAGTGAGAAGTTCGCTTTTGAGAAGTTTTTCACTGTGGTTTTCTGGGCTGGGGGTGGGGTCAGGATGTGGACATCCAGTGAAATTAATTTATGGTCTGATCTTATCAATGAGGGATATACTTCTGGTGTGGAGCATAGAGTCCCCATGTTGGTAATGATCAGGTCTAGTATGTTGTCCCGTCTTGTGGGAGTGGTGAGTAGTTGTTCCACAGCATTTGAGTTTATAATTTCTAGGAATCTTTGGGCTAAGGTGCTGGGGCTTGAGTAGTGCTCCCAGTCAATGTTTGGGTAGTTGAAGTTCCCAATATAATGGTGTTCGGAGAGATCTTCATGTTCTCCAATGTTTTCAGGAAAGCCGAGTGGGATTCCTGACTTTGAGAGGGTGGTCTGTAGGATGCTATAAACTGAAAAGCAGTCTTTCCCACTGTTAGTTGCACATGGATGGTCTCCAATACTTCGTGCAATGCCACTAACCTTGAGGTGTGGATATCCTTGATAAATATGGAAACTCCCCCTCCTTTTGTGGTTCGGTCTGGGTTTTGGGGCCAAAAAGCATGATATGAGGTATAGCCTGGTACTGATGGGGTGCTCTCTGGAGCCTTGAACCAGGTTTCTGTCACTGCACAGATATCGATGTTCTCCATACTGAGGAGAGCTTCGAGTGAGTGCATCTTGAGGTTAAGACTTCTGGCGTTTAGCAGCATTACCCTTAGTTTCTTGTTCCTTGTGCTGTTTATGGGGGTGGATTTGACTTTTGAGCCTTGCCTAAAAAAGGCACTATGGGGGTGGCAAGAGCCTTTGCCAATATCCGAAAGCCCATTGGTGACAGGTGCAAGCCGTCCCTAGCGAAGCAACGTGGCTTGTCGAGCAGTTCATCCCAGGCTGACAGACACTGGATCCCCTTTGAATGACACCAAAATTTTAGCCAATTGTTAAAATCGATCATTTTGTCTTTGTACTGTGGCATCATTCTAGGTGAGGGTAAGATGCTGCTCAAGGTCAGGGTCATACCAGCCAGGGCTACATGATCAGAGAGCTCCTCTATGTCTCTTTTCATGTAGTCTAGGGAGGTATGTCTCAGGTCATTCACACCAGCATGTACAATGACTGAGTCGTATTTGAATTTGCTTTGGAGTAACCTGAGTGCTTGCGTTATGTGTCGGATCCTAGCACCCGACAGGCAGCTCACCGTGACCTTCTCTTTATTCAGCCTGGTGAGCGGGACGTCAGTTTGTCTGACAATAGAGTCACCTATAACAAGAGTATCAGATGTGTTATTCAGCCTTAAGGGCTGTGGCTGCTTGGCACACTGACTTTGTGGGTTATGTGTTGCGTGTGTTTTGTTTTGAGGTAGCGTTTGCTTGGATGTCTGCTTTGGAGGTCTCTGTTGCTTAGGTAGATTTTTATTTAGAACCTCCGAGTATGTTTTTGTGTATTTATGTGTTTGGTTCGCTGATGTGGTGGGACTATGTGATACTGGAATTGTGTTGTGTGAGGTTACCTTCCCCTCCTGACTGGTTACACCAGTTTTGAGATGAGAGAGCTCAGCCTCACTGTGTATGAGCCTTAACAGTGTAGCTGTAAAATATCCCTTCAAAACAGGTAATACTAACCCTACTTGTTCTATTGGAAGGATCAGGTTATCCCACTTGACTCTTGCCCTATTCCCCTTCCTGATAAAATCCTTCAACTCTATTTTCATTACTATCCACAATGTCTTATTTGGTTGACAAAAATATGCCTGACCTGATTATAAAAGTAAAGGGACTAAAAACATTTTACTGCTTGTATCTTGCTATCCATATCCATAGGCAGGAGCTCCTAGTTTCTCAGTTTTTGCAATATATTTTGTTCAGTCTCTTCCAACATATCCTTAGCTGTCACAACAGAATCCTTTTTAATCCCTACTCCTAAATACTTTATTTTATCATGCCCGCATAAACTTGGTTATTGCAGAACCAATTCATGTTTATAGCACATAGTTTACTGCTACAGACTTTGTTTTATTTTCATTAATTTTATATCTTGAAAAAAACAGAACTGTCTCAGAATACTCCTCAACACTGAGATGTCCTCTTGAGTTTCTATTGGGTACAAAATAATATCATATGCAAATAAATGGATGGGAGAAAGGAAATTCACCCCAGGGATCACGTCAGTCGCCCTGCTAGACAGGGGTCCAGGAAAGTAAATAATGTGGGAAGAAATAGCCAGGGAATTGTTATGGCTAGGCTTGTATAGGCCCTAGGGCTGATAGCCTAGTACCAACCTATGAACCTATAAAGCTAACTTATCTTGAATACTGTACCAACTATATCCTTGAATTTCAGAGTCCCTTATTTTGTTTTATTCACCAATGGTTGTCAATATAACTCAAATAGCAAAGGAGAAAAGAGAACTTACTTATCCAGTTCCACTGTTCAGACATAACTTATCAGAAATGAACCCTCCCACTTTAATTTTGACTCTGATCCCTCATATATCCTCCTAATTTATTGTATTATTGTATCAGGAAGTGCAAATGCTTCAATTGCCCTACAAATAAAATCCTAGTTTACTCTGCCGAATGCTTTTTCTGCATCAAGACCTAACAACAACAGTTTTCTTACATTATGCTTTACTCTGGATAATCATTACTCTATTAATATTGCCAAATGTTTGCCTCCCGTCCACAAAACCACATTAATCCATTTATATCAATTTTGGCAATATCTTTGCCATTCTTTTAGCTATTAAGACAAACACTTTATAATCGCGATTTAAAATTGAAAAGCACTATATGAAGCTGGATCTGATGGATCTTTATCGTCTTTAGGTATTAGACACCATAGTTTTTTCAGGATGCTAGTGCTTCCCCCTCCTTTTAAAATACTATCGGACAAAAGCTTCCAGATCATTATCACTATCTTCCCTTGTAGCTTCCAGACTTCCACAGGAATGCCATCTATTCCTGAAGAATTTCCCGCAGACTGGTTAAACATCACCATTTTCATTTTCTCTCCTCCGACCTTAACTGTTAATTGTTGAGCCTCATCTACCTCTAACCTTGGCATATTTAAAGTCTTTCATAAATATTTGCAATTGTGCTTTTCTTGAATTCCCCACATCTCTGCTTTATGCAAATGTTCATAAAATTTCCAAAATATCTTTAATACATATACAGGATATCTGGTTATTTTTTCTTGTTATATGCTCCCTAAGTTTGGCAACAACCATTTCTACTTTTTCTTGTGCAAGTCATTGTGCCAAAAGTTTTTGTGCTTTGGAGTTGTTATCAAAAAGAGTTGCTTAACAGCAATCTTTCTAAATTTGTATATATTACTCAGGTATGCCCTTACTTTCTATTAAGCAGTCTGCAATCCTGCCTATTCTTGTTTTGTGAGATTCCTCTAATTCTGTAATACTTTAACCTTTGCCAGCCCATCTAAATAATTATTGTAACTTCTTAGCCCATATCTCTTTTACTTCTATTTCTACACTGTTTTTAAACTCCACTTTCCTTTTATCTCACCGGCTAGCTATAACTTCTGGAGTACTTTCTATCTTCTCTAATAACCCCTGCATAACTTCCATTATCTATTACTTAAATTTCTCTCTTTTTAAAAGGTAGGTGGGGAAGAGCCACTGTCTCATCTTTATTCATTACCCTATATTTTTATCTTAGTAATTATTGATGCATGATCTGAAATAGTTATTGAATGTGTGTCAAAGTTCTAAATTAAATGCATATATTCTAGTGAGATATAATTTCTGTCTAGTCTAACTCAGTTATTGTACCTTGGGGAATATTATGTGAATTCTCTTGGAGTTCTTGCAACTGAATTCTTGTCTGTTATATCAAACATTTCCATAAATCTCTTAAGAAATCTACCCTCTTTTGTTATATTTTTCCTTCTAGGCACCTCAGATACAGTCACATTGATGTATATCGAATTCCAGTCCCCACCTATAAGTAATATTCCCTGCAAAAGTTGATTTATCCCATTTTTAAGCTCCATAATAGTAGTTTTAAGTGGAATATAAATACATGCCAGTGTAATCCTCATCCCTTACCAGTAGCCCCTTACTACCACAAATCTGCCATTATTATATTTTTCCTCTTCTATCACTATTGGAGCCCCTCTAGCACTTAATATAAGTACTCCTCTTTCCATTTGTCCCTGGAATTCTACTGAATATCCATCTTAAAGTCCTTTTTTACCATATTCACATGATCACTTCTTTCCAAATGTGTCTCCTGTAGTATTGCTATTTACACTTAGCATCTCTTAATCTAACTATTCTTTCCTTCTTGTCTCGATCAGTAAGACCATTCACATTCCAGGATAATATATAAGCTGTCAACATTATGATAAGACATTATTATTCCTACCTATTATATATGAGAAATTGTTTAATGTTTATTTCCATATTTTGTGATACATTAACCCATTAATGTTTGGTGTGTTAATCCTTTATACATTTTTCTTATCATCAGCACTGGAACATATGTCACATTTTGTGTTGTAATGAAAACCCTCAAACAAAAATCCAAAACAGCCCCAGAACACCCATATATCCTGCTTACTTAATGCAAACATACATATTGTGTGCACTGTCAAATAATGAAAATGAACCATACTAATAAGAGCAATTGTCAGAAACAGACAACTGCAAACACAGGCCTTAATTAACAAAAAAATGAGGTTATCCTTCTTAACATGCATGTTATTGCCTGTACTTCCACTATAGTGTATCTTTATTTCCTTATAAAATGGGAAAAACAACTAGCATGCTTTCATAAAACTTGAACTTTTAGCCTTAAAGAAACTAGTAGTCTGGCTTTTTATTTCCCTATTATCAGCTTGTCTCCATGAAAATGTAACCAATAAAAAAATATAGAAGTCTGCAACTGATAGAATAGCACCAATAATTAATTGTAGTAAAATGATAAATGAAAATGTAAGAGAAAAAAATGTAGCCCTCAGCTACAGGCTTATAAAGACAAACGGAAACATTTATTGCTAAAGGAAATCCTTTCTTTATATTCAATGTTCTCTTATTTACTTGTTACAACTTAAAAATTGTTATTAGATTAAGCCAAAGATCACAATGCAGATATTCATCTTTGCAAAAGTAAGAAAAACATATCAGCTCTAAATATATTACGAGTTGTGTACTTTTGCACCCTATCCTCACATCAACAACCCATGATACAGCCTATTAACTTAAACAATGCTTTTGTCTAGCCTTTTTTTCACTTTTTGAATTGTAATGCCTATATTTCTTAATGCTAAAAAGGAAGAAAGAGAAAAAAGGCATTTGTTTACTTGGATATCTTTTTCATATACAAGAACAACTAAAAATGCTTTACTAAAAACATGCAATTTATATTGTGAAAAGTTTCATGGAAATGCTGTTAAGAACAGAAAATGTTTTACTTAAAATTGCATTTTTCCTTATTCTTTCCCTTCCCTCACTATCCTTCCAAGTGTTAATGACATAAATGCCTTTCAGTTCCCTACAAGTTTAACAAAGTCAACAAAAGTCCACTCTTTCCACTTTTTCTTTTGCAGGAGTATTTCACAAATGTAAATGATGGTTTGCCGTATCACATTTATTCACTAATTTCAGTGTTGCTTGTCTTCTTCCTGTTCATGTCCAATTCCCAACTCTAGATTCCAGTTCAGTTCCAAGGTACTCTTGATTCTTCTAGTCAACTCCTGTGCTTTTCACTCTCTCAATCATTTTCCTTTGGAAAAGCGGAAAATGTTTCACTGGTAAAGTCTCCCCACGAGTTTCATTATCAAAAGAATGAAAAGCAGAGTCTCAGTGATAGCTCGCTTTTTGTTATTTCCTCCTTAGCCTGTTCTACACCAAAAAATTATATAGATCATCCAGGAAGATATTCTGAAAACAGCTGGCTACAGCAACTTGAATCCCACACCTACCTGTCAACATTCCCTGATTGCTGGAATAAAATTGGTTCCCTTCTGCTTGGTATACAGTAAATAATAACTTTCCACAAACACATTCCTGTCTCTGACTTTTTAATAATTTGCCCTTTTGCCACAGTTTTGTCAGGATCAACTCTTTCTGCTGGTAAGTTACATTTTTACTAATAAAGGTAATGGAGGCTTTCTCATGGCCATATTTGGTGCAGACACACAGTGTGCCCTTTCAATTAACAGTTCCTGCTGTGGAATACTAGTCCAGTTGCTTATCTGTGCCTTCCTAAAATTAGTATAGTCTGTTCAGTTTTGTTTCTTTTGTACAGCAGAAAATCTTAGATTTTCCTCTGTGTGCTCTGTCCTCTAATTCTGCCATTTGTGAAACAGCTCTTCTTTAACAGTCTCATACTCGTCCAGCCTTTTCTTCATGTTAACCTCTGATTTTTGCAGTTTTATCAGCTCATCTTAATTTCTGTTTAAAGCTTCTTCCATTTCCAGCCTTTTATTTGAATTGATGTACTTCTTCAGTGTTTCATTTATTTTAATCAGTTCTGAGCACATTTGATTTATTTTTCCTCTAGGTTACTAGAAAACATGTTTTGCAATAAAGCTGTAGCTTAAACTTCTTTTTGCTGAACAGCTGCAGGATTATTCCCAGTCAGTGTTTCCTCTTTACCTTTTCTAGTCAATTTTCTTGCGGTCTTAGTTTTGTCTTTGCTGGCATCCGGGTAGTGTACTTACTAGCCAGTAACTGAATTTACTAAAAGTGGCAAGAGTTCCTGGCCCTTGTCTTTCAGTTTCTTTTTTCACACTGGGAGAGCTGAAGTTAAACTGTTAATTAGTGTGCGATCATCTTGGAAAGTGTTACAGCAGTGCTTTAGCAAGTATCTCAAATACTTGCTACAGATTTAATTTATGCATTTTTTCTTAAGGTTATCCAAGATAAAAAGGCCAAGAATGTATCACCTTATTACTTGATTACATATCTACTTAAAATTTTCATAAATCTTGCAAGAGTTGAAGAAGATATTAGGAGAACTGGGCTATCAAGATTTCAATTTACCTCTGTAGAAGGAAGTCCTATACAGCAACTAAGTTTCTTGTTTCAACACCAAGACAAGAAGTATGTACAAATCCAAAAGTATAAATTATTTGCAGTACAAATAGATCTAAAAGAGGCATTTGATTACATAGACAGAAGGAAAATAATACATTGTAGAATATAATGAAATGGAAGGCTATAAAAAGATTTTTTAGATATTATGAGAGAAATATATATATAGTAATAATCAGGCAAGAGTGAGAAGAAAATAAGAGGAGATTATACAGACTGATTTTTCTGTCAAAAAAAGAACAAGACAAGGGTGTGCTCTAGTCCCTTAACATCTGTTAATATATGGAAATTAAACAAAACAAAAGATGTCTGATGTAAATATGAATATGCTAAAGATTAGACTAGAAACATGACCCATCGGTGGTCTTGCAAATTATTCACTGGTTTTAACATTAAGTTTTGTCACTTTAAAAACACAGTTAACCTAGTTAGGAAAAGTAAAAAAAGAATATGGCTTAAAATTAATATTGCCAAAACAAATTATATTAAATCAAATTAAATCAACTTGCACTAGTTCAAATTTGATATATCTAGCAAATTGCCAGGATTGTGATGCGTTCTACATAGGAATGACAACAAGACCTTTGAAAGAACGCATATATAACCATATATACGACATTAGGAAAAAAGATCAGAAAAATGCCCTTGCCAAACACATATCAAATAATCCCGATCATAGTTTCAGATTTAGAACACTACAACTTGTACATCTAAATAATAGGAAAGGTGACACATTTAATGAATTAGAAAGCATAGAACTACAATGGATCCTTAGGTTTAAAGCACACTATAGCCCAGGTCTGAATCAGTATATTAGTGTCAGATCGGTACTTAAAAAGAGAAGTTTAAAATAAAACAATAAATCTTAGTGATTGATCTATGTCTTATTGCCACATTTACTTCCATACTTTGTATTATTCTTGAGGCCCAACTACTACTTTTATATATAAATAATATAAATAATATAATACATTAATTATGATTCCCATATCTAGACACATAAATAAACATCAGATACATATACTTTCAATATTCATTCTTAATACATTTTTGCTAAGATATATGAACTTATTAAACCCATTTTATATTATAATTAATGCCACTAACTATGAAATAAATATTCTATGTTTGTATTACATAGATGTATTTTGATTTATTATTTATTTATACTATTTATTCTAATATTATTGTCTATGCAGATCTTTTTAGACCATAATTATACATAAATATCATAAAAATTATAATACATATATATTGCCTATATTTTTAATATAGTTTTCATTTGTATATTTTATATAGGTACACATTTTTTAGAGATTCTATGATATATATATTTTTATATTTTTACACTTCAATACTTTTTAAAAGGAATAAATATACCTATTTATATATTTTAGCCTCCAGTTTAGTTAAACATGCAAAATTTTGTTTGCTTTGGCAAAATAGATAAAAGTGCTAAGCCAATTTTGACAGTCTCATTTATTCTAGCTTCAGATATAGGGCTACATCCAGGTTTATATAGATATAGTTTAAAAAGTACCTTTTACACATCGACATT
Source organism: Protopterus annectens (assembly GCF_019279795.1). Lineage (NCBI taxonomy): Eukaryota > Metazoa > Chordata > Ceratodontiformes > Protopteridae > Protopterus > Protopterus annectens. The sequence goes on from NC_056750.1 coordinate 244,109,845, forward strand.
TCCAACCTTTTATGTATAAGGGCAATTCTAGATACATATATAATGTCTCTGTACTCTTTTATGTTTCTTATATCATTTTATTTCACAGAATTTATCTAAGTGCTGAGGCTTTTATGCGATGTGGACAGGAAGATTTTTATGCTTGTTTTTAGTTTGTTTGTCTATAGATTGAGACAGCTTTTACAACTCTTCAGAAACTGCACTGACACTTTAATAGATATAACAGCTTTTTGCAATTAATTCTGTAATTACTACATTAAGTGGATAATTGAGGCAATCTATTATCTATCTGTGCTATATAAGGAACTAGTTCTGACACAATTAAATAGATCTGAAGAAGCGTGAAAGCGCTCATCTCTTTTTGTACCTAAATAAAGAAGTTTTTGCTGCATTATCGTGGTGGTCTTCATACTGGTGTTCTTCTACTCATCTTAATTTCTGTTTAAAGCTTCTTCCATTTCCAGCCTTTTATTTGAATTGATGTACTTCTTCAGTGTTTCATTTATTTTAATCAGTTCTGAGCACATTTGATTTATTTTTCCTCTAGGTTACTAGAAAACATGTTTTGCAATAAAGCTGTAGCTTAAACTTCTTTTTGCTGAACAGCTGCAGGATTATTCCCAGTCAGTGTTTCCTCTTTACCTTTTCTAGTCAATTTTCTTGCGGTCTTAGTTTTGTCTTTGCTGGCATCCGGGTAGTGTACTTACTAGCCAGTAACTGAATTTACTAAAAGTGGCAAGAGTTCCTGGCCCTTGTCTTTCAGTTTCTTTTTTCACACTGGGAGAGCTGAAGTTAAACTGTTAATTAGTGTGCGATCATCTTGGAAAGTGTTACAGCAGTGCTTTAGCAAGTATCTCAAATACTTGCTACAGATTTAATTTATGCATTTTTTCTTAAGGTTATCCAAGATAAAAAGGCCAAGAATGTATCACCTTATTACTTGATTACATATCTACTTAAAATTTTCATAAATCTTGCAAGAGTTGAAGAAGATATTAGGAGAACTGGGCTATCAAGATTTCAATTTACCTCTGTAGAAGGAAGTCCTATACAGCAACTAAGTTTCTTGTTTCAACACCAAGACAAGAAGTATGTACAAATCCAAAAGTATAAATTATTTGCAGTACAAATAGATCTAAAAGAGGCATTTGATTACATAGACAGAAGGGAAATAATACATTGTAGAATATAATGAAATGGAAGGCTATAAAAAGATTTTTTAGATATTATGAGAGAAATATATATATAGTAATAATCAGGCAAGAGTGAGAAGAAAATAAGAGGAGATTATACAGACTGATTTTTCTGTCAAAAAAAGAACAAGACAAGGGTGTGCTCTAGTCCCTTAACATCTGTTAATATATGGAAATTAAACAAAACAAAAGATGTCTGATGTAAATATGAATATGCTAAAGATTAGACTAGAAACATGACCCATCGGTGGTCTTGCAAATTATTCACTGGTTTTAACATTAAGTTTTGTCACTTTAAAAACACAGTTAACCTAGTTAGGAAAAGTAAAAAAAGAATATGGCTTAAAATTAATATTGCCAAAACAAATTATATTTAACTCAGATAAGAAACATGTAAAGTATATTTACATTAGTTTCATTTGGAGGTTATAAAAATGTATATGCTTGTAGCAGTGAAGTAAATTAAATTGAAATTAATTAAAATTAAAAATTGAAAAGTGGTGTATGTATTATGGTACTTGGAGAAGTACAGTGCAAGAGCCACTTAAGTCTGAAGTTATCAGTCTCATAATGTACAGGGCAGAAATGTTGAGTCAAACTGATGAGAATCAGCTAACTCAAAACATATATAAACTCCTTCCTTATTGATTTACCTCACCTATATAATTTCTAGCGCATATCTAAGAAAGGAGTTCCATTTGATGAATGAATAAACAATCATAGATATCAGAATATTGTCTAGGTCATTTAAAACAGATTATCTAAAAATAAAAACAAATACTAATATCAGTAATTATTGAAAAAGAAAAGGTGGGAGAAGAGTTAAATTGTCAATCTAGTATGCAAATAATGATTTAAAACATTAAATGTAAGTATGGATACACTTATAAGAATGATCCATAAACTGCATCTTTAGTGATTCTTACTTGTCGTATATAAATGAGATTATAAAGAAAATATGGATCTATGTATGAAAAGATAAAGAGATGAGTAAATATTTTAATTTGTTTGCAAACCATCTAATATTAGTAAACAATTAATACTTGTATATTCAGAAAATGAAATATAATCAATTTATATGAAATTCAACTTTGTAAATTACAACAGAAATATTCTAGAAAAAAAGATATAAGAAAACTACTGTTCTTCTATGCAGAAAGCAAGTTTAAGGAAAACTCAAGCATGTTTTGCTAAACTGCAAAATATACAAGGAAGTGAGAGTTGCCCTACTTCAAGGAATCTTTGGACCATGTTATGAATATTATATTAATTGTGACAAACAAGAATCATATGATGTCATTAACATAGAATCATATGATGTCATTAGCATACCATTTTTGAAGAACGCATGCTGTGTAAGATCACTAAGATCAGGTAAACTATTAAAATAAGAGAAGGAATATCAAGTAGTTAGTTATAGAAGTTTTCAGATGAATTATTACTGAAACTAAATGTTTAACAAATCTTGTATAGATAACTTAAGTCCATCTACCGCAACCCCTTTTTCCCATTTTTGCACATGGGGTTGGGGTGTCAACTTTAAAAGTGTCAATTATCTAGAGCCACTGTTTATACCACTGAATGGCTAGCCCTGCTGCAGTAGTTCTTCCACACCACACTCTCATCTATGGCCAATATAGAATGGCCAAGCCACCTACTGCACGTCAGCACCTGAAGGAAGTCCACATGAATACAGGGAGGATATGCTGACTCTACTCAGAAGGCACCCCATTTGAGAATTGAAACAGGGAACATCTTGCTGTGAGGTAACAATGCTATCCACTGTGCCACTATGGCACCCCTACCTTAAATATTATAGGAAATTGTTTTATAAATAAAGTAATATGTTTCAGTGAATCAAAGAATGTAATATAACTGCATTTTTATTTTGTAACAACTATTTGATTGGCACAATGAACTACCTGAACATGAATGTTATGTGATGGTAATGGGGCTGCTACAGTTGTCTGTTTGAAATATTTGTATGGCAAGAAATGTCTTGTGCTCATTTATTTATCTGCTGGTTGGAACTTTAGGATACCCAGGTTTAAGCACCATGTAACTACTTGCAGTTTAAAGTTCAGTACGTTAACTTGTATTAAGTTAACTGTGATGCAAGTATTAAATGTTCCTGTCCTGGTGCTGCTCAAAAAAGGGCTCCTGAAGAAATGGAAACAAATGGGAGACTACCCTAAAGTTACATTTTTTTTCAACAAATAACAACAATTACTATTAGATCCTGAAGAAAATTCATTCAACACTTCTTTGTCATTAGATGTTGAAAAGATTCCTGAAACTGAGACAGCCAATGGGAAGACTATTTGTGGTCACCAAACTGGAAGACTCCACTGAAAGCACTGAGGATGTGGCATCATTTTTCATTGAAAAGGTTATTTATATGATAACATATCAGTCTGACTAGATAACAGTAGTTCTAGAGGCATTAGTCAGATATCAACCATTGCATCCAGAAAATGTCATTGAATTTTGCTGTGTTCTTCTTTCGAGAAATGGGCAGTGCTGTTTGCAAATTTGGCTTCATTATGTAAAAGCAGATATATATTTACCATGAAAGAGCATAAACAGTCAGTTGACCTTAAGAAATGTGGGTAGGAGAAGTGCAACCTCTGAAAAGGAATTTATTTCTCAGAAGCCACAACAAAAGATGGGAACTATGATGATGGGAGTAACATGAATGGCAAATATCAGGAACTGCTAGCTGGGCTGTAGTTTACAATCAAAAAATTTTTCATGCCTTCCATAATGCTGCTAAGCCATCACTTTCCTAACATTTTCGCGTGTTACAGAGTATTTTCATTTTTTTTTTCTGTCTACACATTTCTGAGCCACATTTCAGCAGCATGGTACCACGTTTACTGTAAAGCTACTACTAGACACGAACTAGGATAGCTGCACTGTAAGTGCTGAAGTTTTAAGTTACAAATTAGTTTATTCCATATATGGTAACCTCGTACACCATTCTGTGCAGAAAAAGATAGCATGATAACAGCAGAACCCAGCAACCTTGTGCAACAGATTTATTTAGCAGACTTCAATGTGTACAGTACTTTGTGATATGACATTTCATTAAATATTGGTCTGGTAATTTTATAAGCAAGCATTTTCAGATACCTGATATGAGATTAGAAACATATAAAGAAAAAATTATGTAGTACTTAATACAGAGGATGATAGTTTTGCATCAACTCATAGCAGTACAAAGGACATAGAAGAAGAAATTTGGACGGAGTTAGCATTCCCTATACATTACGTAGCAGCAGCTCCATCTTAGTGTAAAAGTTCATGGACACTCAGTTGGACATCCAATAGCATCAGCACCATTAAATGCTCATGGTGTGCTTTTAGAGGGCTTGTTCTAAACTTGATCCTCACCAAGATCAAATGGCATAAGAATGGATATACCCATCCTGGTGAAGGGAAGGACATTTTAGAAGCAGATCTCTCACTGAGCACTGCTGGAAGCTAGGGCTCAGAAATAGACAGAGGGAGAGAGATTTCTCTGTGCAAGGCATAAAGGATTGTCAAGGAGGAATGACTTGTATACTGAGAGCAAAGAGAAATTCCTTTGTCCACCACATTATAGTTTCATGGGTCATTATTTCCCCAAGTCATGGTGGATGAAATTCTTAACAATGCTGGCCTTGTCAGCAATTCATCACTGCAGATTCAGCCTGCATTTTCTAAACTTGTTCTTCCTCTGGATCAAATAGCATAAAACGTTCATCACTCTGGATTTCTTCCAGTCTTCAAAATAGTTAGACCAGTTAATATTAAGGCAAATCCTGGCCACCATACAGGCATGTCAGTGACTTCACAGACTCTTTTCCTTGGTTGGGTGAGCAATATTTTCAATCAGCAATGTATAAATTCTCTGAATATCTCCCTGCTGAATGCCAGCAGCCTCAAAAATAAATGTGACTTCTTGGAGAGCAGGGTTTATAGACAAAGCCTTGATGTAGAAGGAATATGGAAACATTTGAAGAATGACACCCATCTGTCTGCCAGCAGCATCCAAAATTCCATCATCATTGAAGACAATGAAGTAGATCCAAGTACAGTGGAATGTATAGTTTTACTAAAAATGCTACGAGTTATGAAAATGCTTTTCATGTAGATGACTATCCTAATCCATTATTCATCATTTCACTGTTAGGTGGCCATATAGAGCTACTCATCTGAATTGCCAATATTCCAAACACTGCTTGGACACAGCTCTGAAGGAACTCATCAACCTCATCTACAAGCACAAGGCAAGAAACAGTTTGATCCTTCTTGGTGACTTTAACCTCAACTGATTGGGTTTAGGTAAGCCTCAACTATGAAGGCTTGATTAACTTATGCAGATAATTGACATACCCACTAGAAATCACTCCCTTCCAGAAGCAGTTATTACTAACATTCCTAAAAAGTGATGGCACACCTTAGTGCAGCCAAGTTGTCTCACTCACCAGTGTCTTATCTTTTCCTCATGATCTTTGAAGAAGATTGGGACCAATGCACTCAAAGTAGAAGACAGTAAGTTAAGTGACAGAGCTATATAGCCCCAACAATGGCCCACACAACCCATAATTGATTGATAAGTGACAAAAGCACCTGATAGAGCTGGCAGGGAGGATGGGTGTACCCATCCTGGTGAAGGGGTGGGTGCTTTAGAAGAAGATCTCTCAATGAACATTGGTGGAGGCCATGACTTGGAGAAAAAAGGACAAAGAAATCTTTGGGCAAGGCATGTAGGATTCTCAAGGAAGAATGGCTTCTCTAGGACCTAGAGCAGGCATGTCCTCACAGACCATGCCTCATTGCCTACCTAATGTGCAATAATATAAGCATGTTGAAGAGGGGATGTGCCGTAAGGAAAAAGCTCTCAGTGCTTTGATCGGTATGTGTGATTCTGCTGGCTCTGCTCTTCTCTACTCCGCACATCCATACTGAACTGCAAGCTGCAGCCTCTGCCACAGATAATACCAGCAGTAATCAGGATGTCCTCTCTACCAGGAGGAGGCAGGAACTATGGGACTGAAAGCCAAGCAGATGAAGTTCCGGCTGAGAAATAGCCCCCTTCTACCAAAAGTATTCCACAGTGCCATACTGCTCTGAGTGGTCATTTACTGGCCCCCCAAAGCCTGCTGCTAGTTATTCAGTAACTGTTATGACCCTTTTATTTAAAAGGAAGACTACAAAATAACTAGTTCCATAGCTCTCACTTTTCTCAAACCTGAAATAGCAGAACAGTAAAGAAAAACAAATGACCAGTGTAACACTTAAAACTTAGCAAGCACCCTTAGTTGTGTGAAACAATTAAGTAAAGGAAGCGAGGAAAGTTGTGCTGTAATCAGGCCACACTGGTTTTGATGGTTGCCATAACAGAAACAGCAGTTAGACAAAGTGAAACAAAAATAATGGAAACGTGGTTCTTCCATTTAAAAGTGAATGATTTTTAAACAGCAGTCCAAGCCTCCTGCTCCACCCCCCACCTCACTTACATTTATCTCCACAATCAAAAGTATCCAATCAAATATCATGCTACCCTCTCCAGACCACAAAAAGAAAAATAATGCCACTCCTTTACTTTTACCTACAACTAATAGATTTATAGATTCATTGGTGTATACTGGGCTAATGACCACTAGAGTCCATAAAAGCCTAACCATGCCACCCAAATGTGACACACAAATTTGATTTCTGGGTGGTGATTTACTGACTGCCTCTGTCCATCAGAGACATAGGAGCCAGACCAAGGGTGAATTTCCACTCCCGTCCATTTAAACAGGGATATGGAGGAACTCTACTTCTCATGGATAGGGAGCCTGTTCCAGAGAATGGGAATTCTCTGAGAAACAATCTGTCTCTCCAACATGTCCTATTTATGTTACAAGCAAAATTTAGGTATTTTAATCCGATGCTGTTTGTTTTGTGGATGTGCAAAAGACTCATCAAAATAAAGTCCAGGGATGCCTTGTATGCCAGGCAAAGATCTCTTCTCAGAAGTATGTGTATGAAATCAAGCAGAGAAACAGGGCTTTGAGGTGATCAGCATACAACATTGTGTTTACTCCCTGTATTCTTTTTGTAAGGAACCTTTGTGGATGTTCCAGTTGCTGCATGTGTCTGGTCAGGTACATACCCAAGGGGACATTATACTCAAAGATGGGCCTGTTGAGGGCTGAATACAGTGATATGACGACTTCTCTGGATCTAGATGCCATTCCCTTGCTTATAAGTTGAGCAACATAGAAGGATTTTCTTACTACCTTGGACATATGTTAGTTGAAGGCTAGGTTACTATTTACATGGGTACGTGCGTTCCCAGATCCATGACTAGTGAATCAACTTTTAAGGGTGTTTTATTAATGATGTAGTTACCATGGTGGCAGACTTTCCAAGAGGTACTATAACACATTTCTTGGTACTGAGTTTTAAGCCATGACTTTGGCAGCAAGCATTTGTCTGTATTAGACCTTACTGAAGGATGTTCTCATCCTGGAGCGATTCAGTGACTGCTCCCAGTGTGCTATCATCTGAAAACTTGATTAGCCAGAGGAGTAGATGCCAAAAAAAAGTGGGCCTAGCACCTAGAACAAAAAATAAATAAATAAAATTATGCTTATTCATTCCAAGAACATAACTGTTAATTCACTTGATACAATTTCACCCCAAAATATAAAAATATTTGTCATTCCACATGCAAAACTCTTAGGGGTCACAACTGACAACTCAGATTTGACATACATATTCAGCACACCATAAAAAAGACTCAGCAGAAACTTAACCATGTATATAAGTTTAAAAGTTTCTAATGGACTCTAGTCATAAAGCCACTAACTTCTTATGTTCTACCTACTCTTACATATGCCTCCCTCATATTTAATAATCTACAAACACTCCAGCTAAACACTATTGTATACTGTCCTACCCTCAAGAACCCACCACTGTGCAGCCTTATACAAACTACAGTGTTTAGAACTTCACATTCTCGTCAAATACTTACAATTAAATGTGTATTGTGTCCTACAATACCAGTACAATAAATGTCTGTAATGCAACAGTGGAAACCTTACATAACCTTGTGATCCCAAGAAAAACCTCTGGCCTCTGCCTATAAAACACAAAACTCCCTTGCCAAGGCCCTATATCCCCATGAAGGCTCTCTACTGCAGAACAGCTCACCTGTAAAACTCAGACTAACTGAATCCAAACCAAACTTATTCATGACCCTTCACTTTCACTACCTACATGACAGACTAGGTAAGTGTCCGCTACCACCTGACTAAAACACGTTTTCTAAGCCTTCCTACCACTCATCACACATAGTCTAAGCCTTTCTATCCCTCATCTTTCCAATTTAATTTCTTGTGCTCTGCCATATGGTTTCCAATTCATGAATTTGTACATACTCTTGAAAACTTCTTACTGATTGTCCCACAAAGCCCTTCTGAAAAATGGGTTGGCATATGCATACTTGTATATGGGTGTCTGTTAAAACTGTATTTTCATATCTTATAATGTGTTTGAAAATTGTACCTGAATATCTAATAATGTAATACAATTGCAAATTTGCCTTCCCTTGTACATAGTAGCCATTCAATATAATAATGTTATTTATGTCTGTTTATTAATATTAAGATACTAATTTATAAAAGTAACAGTCTTTAAAAAAAAAGTCTGCATACTTACTAATGGAGCTTTTCTTCCCAGCCTTCTGCTGAAGACATATCTTGTATGGCCTAAACATATCATCCTAGTTAACAAGTATAAATAAATAAATTAACTTTAGGTTTGGACTTGTTTATTAATATTCTGTCATCTTTCCAAGATATAATTTCCTCGGTTTTGCTGAGGAGGTTAAAATTGTGACAGTTATCCTTGGCTTTCCAGCATCCTTACAAGTTACCTGAAGGAAATAAATAGGGCCAGCAAATTGTAGAAATGCAGAGAGGATCCTAATAAGTACCGTAACTTCCATTGATTGAGGGGGCAGTGCAAACTTGCCACATTAGATGAAAAAGTAACCTTTCTTAGTAATAAGCACACCTTTCTTCCTAGCAATCCAAGATTGTTTTGGAAATGTGGAAAAGAAACTGAAAGCGCTGATCAGTTATGTCTGGATCAATCAAGTCTACAGTTGATCTCCCTCATAGGAAATGCTTAGTTCAAAAGGTCTGAGCTCATAATGTGAATGTTGCTTATTCTGGTATTTGAACCAAAATTTACTCAGTCATAGATTCATAGGTAATTAGTAGGCTATTGACCCCAGGGGCCCTTTTTAAGACTAGCTATGTTTCCCAAAGGTGATAATCAAACCTTGTGCCTATAAGGTAAACACCTTAATCATTATGCCAACCCCCAATCTGCAGAGAGCCAACACAAACATGGCACATTTGAAGCCTAACGTAGACCAACATAATTTGATTATTCCTGTGTCCTTTGACAGCAACCTTCCTTCCACTTCAAGGTAGCCACAGTAAAGATACTGGTCCACCTCCTTGACGGGCTTCAAGATAGGCCTGGTTTCTCAGCCTATACAATGCATCTTAACTTCCTTAAAATGAGCCCGCTGTGAATTTGCAAGTATCTTGCTCAGATAATCATCTCCTCCTTCTCTAGTGAAGAAGTCCTCTCATACACAAAGTATGCCATGTCTTTTCTATTACCCAAGTTTCCCCACCTCTCATCTCTTGGGGCTTATAAACCCATCCCAAATATTTGGTCCAAGAAATGGTTATGAGCAGCTGTTGGATTCTGGGTACAAATATGGACTGCCTTCTGTTTCGCTTGACTTTAGGAAGGGATTTAAGGTCCTTAAAACCATATTCATTATAACTAATAGCAAATATGGGAAAGGGACCATATACTTCAACTATATCTGTTTAAAAGCACCTTTGAAAAATGGGAGCTCTCCTTTTCTTATCTAGTTAAGACTTCCAGGCTTAGAGATGTTACCTATAACCCGAATTATCTAACCAATGTCTCTTTCCAGGTTATAACTGGAGAAATGAGTTTAAATGTAAATTTAATTTGGTGAAAAGTTCCCCAGAGGTCCATTTTGGGAGCCGTACACCTTTTTTATACCCTTTATTGTGTATGTAGAGACCATAATTCAAACCAGAAAAGGCAGACATTCAACATTTTGTCTAGACTGACTTGCACAAACTCAGAATTTGACTAAAGAGCAACAAGCAAGCATGCGTTTTTTTTTTTTTTTTTTTTTTTTTTAATAATACTCAGTGACCTGTGAAGATCAGTGCCCTTTGCTGTATGTTCTGGTTATCATTTTAATCATATTCTAGATTCTTGTCAAGATGGCATTGTCTTGGTGCATACTGAATGGATGGTTTCCAAAGTAATGAGGAATTGAAGGAGTTTGCTATAGGCTAATATTCTACTTCCAGAGGGATGGCACACCATTGGAATCAATGATTCGATACTGACATCTGAATATGCCACGCTGATAGTATTACTTAGTGTTTTATGCAACATTCATCTGTTGCAAAATTAGTCACTTCAGCCTTGGTTCTGTGGTACAGAGGGATAAAGTCCTGACTACAACTTAGACAACCAGATTTCAAACAGCAGCATGGGCACTGGAACAGCTATGGAGAAGAGACTGGGAAATAACTGGGCATGGCTTATTCATTGAGAGGGTGGTGGTGTTGGATTCTGGGCCAGCTCTTCTGAAGCTCCATTGTTAAGGGCATGGAAAGCAGGACCCAACCTTGGAGGTGCCTAGGATATACTTACTTACATCAGTAATGGTAGCCCTTATCTCCACACATGAAATAGTGTGCATGCATAGATGCTGGAATATTGGCAATCACTGCACTGATGCAGGTGTTCATCCCACCACTAAGGGCAGGGTTAGGGCTTAATATTACAAATGTCTCTGTTACTCACTTCCTACCATCACTAGAGACCTCTTTTTAACCTCACCCCAGTGGAAATAGAATTTAGTAAATATTTACCAGCCATTTGTATCTGCTTTCTCATCTATATCAAAAATGAATTGGACCTAGCCAAGTTTTAGATTAATATGGCAAACCACCTTTTGATTCCTACAAATCCAGTTGCTTTAGAAAGAGACTGAATAGTTCCCTAGTACACTTACTGACCTAGCTCTTTACTGCCTCCTGATCAAAGTAAGCCTTTTCTCCTAAGAATACTCCCTCAGGCATGTCTACTGTCACAAGTGCGCCCATAAAGCATTACTTTTCTGATACAAATGTTTGAGTGACCTTTCGAAGGTACATTTTGAAATGCTGCTCAAAGGGTCTTATGTAAGCCAAAGCCTGTTTCTGTAGGTGCCCTGTGCATGTTGATGTATCATGTACTAGTGAGATACATTGTTTCACCTCTGTACTCACTGTAATTGTTGTTTTTGCCTCATTATAATACTTAAGTCTTTCAAGCAAATTACTGTTGTCCCTTTTGCCAGCTTTGGTTCTACTTACAATAGCCTGTACTTATTGTTGATGATGCTGATGTTTCTTTATCAGCTACTTTTAAGGCCCTTAACAAAGGGTTTCCAATCCTACTATGTAATGTTACTATTAATCCAAATGGTAGTCTGACCAAGAGCAAGGCTATTTAGGAGTGACCTGTACAATGTCACCAAATACATATGCAAGCACTCTCCGAGCTTAAATATGTCTCACAAATATCAGCCACAAAGATGGGTATTTAAATATATTTATTAATAAATAATAAAAGAATAAGACAATACTAAATATATAGGTCCAAGACGCAATACAAAATGCCCAGTTTCTCTCGGAGAGAGTTCTTAAATTAATATCAAATATTACTGCTGGGTTAGCTTTGGTGACATCACTTTTTGTCACCTGACTTTAGTTCCCAAGCTACCCCCATTGTCATTAAGTATAAGTATTTTGAGCATCTCTCTGTGAAAAATACTTATCTGTCAGATGTTTGCAGATCCTGAAAGTCATAAAACAATAAAATACTTCTGCATAACAAAAAAAAAAAACACTGGAAAAAACTGAGGAGACTAGTACGACCACAATGTATGGGTTTTTAGCACTGTTAAACCTTTATTAATCACTATTCATCACTAGGACTTCTTCAGAAACATTAAAATCAAAGTCAGCATTATTTGAATAATAAACAGGTAGTAGCCAATTAACAACAGAACCAATCAAAAATATTTGACAATTAAAAGGTGTGACTGCCCTAAAATCATTCAAATGCACACATCACTCTATAACCAACTTTCTGTCTAATAAGAAACACTTTAGTTAACATAATCATTTAATAGAGAAATGTAAGCAGCCAAGCATATCTGCTACTTGGCTTCCCTTTTTTCTACTACATTCTTAAAATTACCACCCCGTGGATCATATTTAACCACATCCAATAGTGAACGATTCTATTGTTAATTGGCCACTACCTGTTTTATTTTTTTAAGTAATGCTGACTTTGATAAAGGTTTAACTGTGCTAAAAACCCATACATTGCAGTCTTACTTCTCTCAGTTGATTCCAGTGTTTTTTTTTGCTGTTTAGTTGTTTTACGCTGTTCCTTGAGGTTTACTTGGTTCTTTTTGGTAAAGTCTTCTGCAATATCAAACATAGGAATTACTTTTCTTCCAAGACAATACAAAAAACTTCTAGCTTTAGACATTTTGTCTGTTACACTGGAACGGAGAGAGCACAAGCATAAAACAATTTAATTTCAACTTATTTTCTTGAAGTTTTGCAAGTTAACCTTTTATGTCTCAGTTTCTACTGTTCAAACATATACAGTTACATGATTACTATAGTTTATATACATTTGTACTCTAAGCCAGTATGGTATCCTGTGATTACATTTTAGCTCAGTACATAACATACAGTTCTGTATAGATTATATCAATATTTATAAATGATGTAGAATTATTTACCAAATTCCAGATAGGTGGGCTGGCAGTGTGACATGTGACATTTCTTCTGCCCAAAAAAACTCAAGCTAGTTTTTCAAGTGACTCTTGAGAAACGTTGCTTGAGAGGGTTGAGCCTGTCTGGGAATATCTTACCCCATTCCCTGTCTTGAGATTCCAACTACTTTGGCATTGCAGACCCAAGTACACTGCTGCACTGTACTACCATATGCCTGCAACCCTAGACTCCACCATAGTAATTTGGGATTTGGCTGGCCAGCTGCTTGCAGCCATAGATCCCCCTCAGAATCTTCCTTCCTTGTACTGCAAATACTTAGCACTAGAGCCTCCCTGTGATGCCCGTGCCCTGGCCCAGCAATTAAGGAGCCTCAATTCTCACCACTAACACCAGTGAGGGACATCTCATATCACAGTCAGTCTAGGGCTGTTCACCCCCTTGCTCTCCAAGTCCCCAGTAAGACTCCCCACTGGCACAGCTATAGGGTCCAGATCTCAGCCTCATGGGCAAGCTAAAACCTCTAGCACCTTCTCTGTCCAACCAGTGCTTTGTGTCCCTGCCCAAATATCTGACACACTCACAAACACACACTTTGAGAAGAGTTTAATCAACCACACAGACACTCCTGGGGAAGGCTGGCACAGGTTCTCCAGCTGTGCCCCTTTTCCCAGACTATATGGCAGTTATCAGCTGCCACCACCCACTAATATTTATCAGCTACTCAAAGGCCCTTAAAAGGGGGCCCAATTAATACTGTGCAATATTATTATCCAATTGGTAGTATAGCCCCGGGCTAAAGCTATTGGAGTGGCTTTGCACAATTTTACCAAAGGCATGCAAGTACTCTAAAGAGCTTAAATTATCTCTACAAAACAGCCACAGTTGAAAGGGTTTAAAATATTTAACAACAAATAGTCAAAACACAAGACAATACTTTTTACTACACAGTGCTAGTCAAGAGTTCAGATATCACACAGAAATACTTAAAATAATTCAGTAGTACAGTTCTGACATCACAGAAAAACACAGTCTAATCTTTCTAGTTTCTAGCTATTTCTAAGAGAAAACACAAGTCTAAGACAAACTTACATATGGAGCAAGAAAGTGCTGGTGAGTTGGATGGTCAAGACAAAAATGCTTAATGCTTTCTGATTCTCTCTGTTTTTAAAATCACATTCCTGGTTCACATTACATCATACTTCACACTTCCCTGGATTCCCAGGCTAACAGAAACAAAATTTACATTCTTCACCTCTGGGCAGAAACCAGAGCAATAAAGCACATTTATGCATGCAAATTCTGTCCATTAACTCTGGCCTTAAAACAATAGGCAGGATGCCTCACTCTAGACTGACTGGCTCCGTGTTTTAACATCAAAGGGTCACAACATGCTTTACTTGGTCAGTAGAGTGCACTGTTGCTACATTTTTTCAGTTCCACATGTAACACTATTTTTACCATTTAAGACACAAGCCTGTGGTTTACATTAATATTTACAGATGACAGAATTATCTCCAAATTTCTATCTGGCTAGGCTAGCATCCTTCACCTATCTTCACCCAATTTTCACACTCCCTGTCATGGCAAGGTTTCATCATGTTAAGATGGTACAGTTTCTGCCCCCACAGTTCTACCATGTAGTTAAAATCACTGACCTTCCTTACCACCTTGTAGTGTCCCTCCCAAGCTGCCCGCAGCTTGTTGTGTCTGACAGGAATGAGAACCATTACCTGCTGCCCTACAGCATACTCTCTAGCTTGAGGATTCCTGTCATACCAGACCATTTTCTGCTGTTGGGCTTCTGCTAGGTTCTCCTGGGCCAAGCCCATGAGTTCCCTGAGCCTTTTCCTGTGGTTTAGGACATATGCCACAACAGACGCCTTGAGAAATTTACACTCACCCTCCCACTATTCCTGAATTAAATATAGAGGTCCCTTCACCCTATGCCCATACAGCAACAAGGGTGAATAACCTGTGGATTCCTGGGGCTCTTCTCTGTAAGCAAACAACAGATGGAGCAAATATTGTCCCACTCCCTCTTAAACTGGTCTGCAAATGCCTATAGTATCATCTTGAGGGTAGAGTTTAATCTCTCCACAAGACCATTAGTTTAGGGATGGTAAGAGGAGGTCTTTAGGTGCTTCACCCCACAGTACTTCCACAGACAAGCCAGGAGGTCTGACGTGAAATTGGCACATCTGTCAGCCAGTATTTCTTTTGGGAAATCTATGCTGCTAAAAATATCTAACAAAGCATTTGTCACATTTGTGCTTCAGTGGAGGATAGGGCCACCACTTCAGGGTATCTGGTAGCATAATGTACTACCATTAGAATATACTTTTAATCTGTCAAACTTAGGGTACTCAGAGGCCAAACAACAGCCATAGCTACCCTCTGAAATGGCTCCTCAATCACAGGCAAAGGTATCAAAAGAGCTTTCACCTTGTCTACTGTCTTGCCTACCTTTTGGCACTGCTCACAGGTCCTGTAGTACCCTGTTACGTCTCTAGAAATCCCAGAACATAAAAGTTCTGGATAATACATCTCTTGGTACACTTTGTGCCCACATGATCTGCAAAGGGAATGTCATGAGCTATGGCTAGAAGTGTCAAACTTTAGGCTCTGAACACTACCAACTGCTGTATTCTCTCACCCTCTAGCCCTCTCTCAGGGGTCCACTCTCTATACAGTAACCCTTTGTCCCAGTATACAGATTCCCCTTTTCCTTGATAATCAGGTGTCTCACTAGTTACCTCCCTCAGGCCTTGTAAGGTAGGGTCTGAGAGCTGAGCCTGTCTCAACTTTCTCTTGGCAACCCTTCCCAGCTCCCCTTCCACAGGAAGTCTGGTATCTTCTGACAGCAGTGCTTCACTGTCAGCCTGGGTACTACTACTTACCTCTGCCCTTGCAGTCACTCTGTCCAAGGGAACATCAGTACCCACAAGCAGCTGTGTCTCACATTCAGTGTCACTGCTACAGGGTAGCTCCCTCCCTGAAGTAACTATCTCACCAGTCTTGGCTGCAAGTTCAATAGGGGTTTACTAGACTAATGACCACAAAGGCCTTTTTAAGCCTAGCCATGCATCCCAAATCTCTGACAAGTTCCCTTGACAAGTGTAAGCATGGGCCTGGATGATGAACTATTTACAGGTTACCTGTTTGCATCAGAGACATAGCTGCCAAACCAGGGATGCATTTTTTGGTTTCCCATCCAATTGTCCAAGTTGCACTTGAATTGGGTTAGAGAGGAACTTGCTTCACATGGATGGGGAACCTGTTCCATAGACAGGGTAGTCTCTGGGATACATACCTATCTCTCCAGCAGGTCCTATTTATGTCACAGGCAAGGTTTAAGTCTTTAGAATGGGCAATTCTGGTACTGTTTGTTTTGTGGATATGCAGGAGGTCAATCAGATTGGGGTTTGACAATGCACTGTATGCCAGGCATAGATCTCCCCTCAAAAGCCTGTAAGAGACAGAATACAGTGATAGGGCCTTGAGGCGGTCTGCATAGGACATATTACTTACTCCATGTATTCTTTTAGTGAGGAACCACTGTGGATGTTCCAGTTGTTGGATATGCCTGGTTAGGTACTTACCAAAGGGGGCATTGTATTCAATGATAGGTCTGATGAATGCCAAATACAGTGGAACAATGACTTCCTTGGACTTAGATGCCATGCCTTTGTTTATAAGTTGTGCAACATAGATTTATTTTCTCACCACTGGGGACATGTGATGGTTAAAGGCTAGATTACAATCTATGTGTGTCACTTAGTCCCTGACTCCTGGGACAAGTCTAAGGGGTGTGTTGTCAATACGATAGTTACCAGAGATGGATGACTTCCCAAAGGATACCATTATGCATTTTTTGGTATTCAGTTGTTTGTCTGTGTCAGCCCCTCCTGGAGAACATTTGTGTGAGATTCAATGACAGCTCCTAATTTACAATCATCTGCAAATTTAGTTAGCCAGAGACCACTGCCATTGGTTTTGATGTCTGAGAAGTAAATGCCAAAAAGGAGTGGTCCAAGGACTGATCTCTGAAGGACTCCACCTGTGACTGTGTGTGGTCTGTCTGGGTTCCCCCCAGTCTACCAGACCCACATTCTCGTCTCCAATCCCGACTGTGTGTCACTGCATGCAAACAAGGTACTGCATTATCAAAATCATTCCCTATCAGGACATCTCATACACACCTACTTGCTGGCTTCCTTTTCCAACTTCCCAGTCAAGGTGAACCCTAGCCCAAGGTATTTGGAATGGAGTCACTCCTAAAGCTCTGACTGAAGTAGACTGCCCAGACAAGCAGTGCTCCTCTTTAATCACTACAGGCTTCACAATGGTTAGGTCAGAGGCTGTGTCTCTCTTAGCAGTGGCCTCTTTCCCATCCACTAAGTTAGAATATAACCTGTTGTGGTAGTTTGGTACCCTTATTGTCTCAAGACAACTTACTGCTAGCATTTTGTCATTCCCACTTACTGGGTCTCCAACCTTTTAGTACTAGGCTAACTAACCTTGTGGGCCATTTTAAGCCTAGCCAATTATCCCATGTGAGAGTCAAACCCTGCACCTTGTGTTTGTTCCCCACCTTGCCTCCATGGGCATCTATATGCTACATGGCCCCACTAGCTGCATTTAAAACATTTAACCCTTAGTCCTAGATGTGTACCTGGACTAGTGGCTTCCCCCGCTACTAAAGGACTCTGTTGGAGCAGTCTGAGCTGCCTAGCATGGGTTCCCTTAGACCCATGAGCAGCACTGTGTATCCCTTTCCTATGCAGTGATGCCCTGCTTGCTAGGTATAGGTCTCCCTTCTTCCCCAAATCATCTGCAGTATTGCATTGTATATCCAGTAATCAGATTCTTATGTCCTCAGGTAAAGTGCTAAGGGCTTGTTCCCTCACCAAAGGGTCTGCCAGTCCTTCAAACATGGTGACCTGACATCTACTCACCCACCTATGAAAATAAATGCTTAATTCAGAAACATATTCACACACACTTTCATCTGCCTTGCATCTATGCTCAAGAACCTTTTTCCTATAAGGCTCAGATGCTAACTGAAAACATTCTAAAAGACAGTTTTCTTACAGTATTATAATTTAAGAAATCAGTATCAGACAATTTAGAAATAGCAGTTACAGCTTTACCATGGAGTAAGGCGATCAGGAGCCATATCCAGAGCCCTTGGTCAATATTATACTGTTTACATGCCCTTTCAAACATGTGAATGGAACTAAAAAAAATTATCCTCCTCTTTAAATTGTGGAAGAAATTTACTGACCTTTGTTGCTTCTGGGGTTCAGTTACTCCCTTCCCCATTACCTCCATGACCTTGGTGAAGAGTCAGTATCTACATTTCATGTTGCCTCTGCCTCTCATTCTCTTCAGCTTCCAGACATCTCAGTCCCTCCACTGCTTCTAATTCCATTTATTTTTCCTGCCACAGTCTCTCTGCTGATTCTCTTTCCAAAGGTTTGGCCTCTAGTTCAAGTCTCTAACTCCAGATAGATTTTTAAGTACTCTGTGGAAAGTTTGAACTGTCCATTTTCTGAGAGTGGTACATCTCCAAAGCCAGCCTGGTTATCCTCCTGATTGATGGTCTGTGATGCAGCTGTGGCCAAGGCTGCAGTTATTTCTGCTTTAGTCAGGTTAGCATGCACCAGTCCTTTAGCCTGGCACATAGGTTCATAGGTTCATAGGTTTATACTAGGCTATCTGCCCTAAGGCATTTATAAGCCTAGCCCAAATTTTTGTGGCTTACTGTGCCCATTAGTTTGTTGTGCCTCTGTCCAGCAGTGACACAGAGATGATTCCCGGGATAAACCTACAATCTCCCATCCACAGGTCAAGATTTCTCTTGAACAGAGCCAGCGAGGTGCTCTGCCTCACATGGATCAGGATTTTATTCCACAGCATAGGAGTCTCTGGTGATAAATCTATCCCTCCAGCACGTCCTATTTATATCCGTGCTAAGGTTCAAGTCGCTTGCTCTAGTGGTTTTGGTGGATTTGGATTTTTTGAGGTGGAGCATGTCCATTAATTCTGGGTTGGACATGGCCTTGTATGTCAGGCACATGTCACCTCTGAGCAGGCGGTATGCAACTGAATAGAGCTGGAGTTTCTTCAATCTGGCAGCATATGACAGATTTTGGAGTCCTTTATCCTTTTGGTGAGGAACTTTTGGGGTCTCTCCAATTGCTGCAGATGTCGGGTGAGATACATCCCAAATGGGGCATTGTACTCGATCATTGGTCTGATAAGTGAAGAGTACAGGGGAACAATGACCTCACTAGATCTGGATGTGAATCCCTTCATGATCAGGTGGGCAATGTAGAAGGTCTTTCTAACCACTTTAGCGTGAGTGTCAAAGAAAGGCCACTGTCAACCTGGGTCCCCAGGTCCCTGATAACCTCTTCTGTGCTTAGTGGATTGTCACCTATATGGTAGCTTGGGGTTACCTTGTTTTTCCCAAAGGGTATGACTATACATTTTTTGGCGTTTAACTTCAGGCCATGGCTCTGGCACCAGCTATCTGTTTCCGTGAGTCCCTTCTGAAGGATATCCGTGTCGATGCACTTTTGCAAACTTTGTCAACAAAGTCCTCCCATGTTGGCCTGTACTTCTGAGAAGTAGATGCGAACAATAGGGGACAAGGACCTGTGGGACACCACTTGTGACCGGCTTGGAGTCTGACATAGCGCCAGCAACTCTAACCCTGTGGGTTCTGTCAACCCATCTTGTGACATATGGGTTTAGGTAGGCTGTATGGACTGCCTTTCCCTCATCAATGGCCTTGGTGACTGTTTAAGGCATGATCTGCCCGCCAAACTGGGTCGGGTCCAATGTCTGCAAGTCCCCTATATCTTTGTTTATAAGCTCCATTATGATCCTCTCCACAGCTTTGCAGACTAGACTTGTTATTACCAGGGTCCCTTTGTGGAGTGGGACCACAGTTGAACAGCTGCCTTATGTGTGGGTTTAATTGGGACACCATCCGGTCCCACTGATGCTGTGTTTGAGATGTCTGGGAGGCTACACTCTGCTGGGATAGTTATCTCTCCTTTGGTGAAGTTTGCACTGAACCTGTCTGCCAGTATGTTGGCAATGTCTGTGAGTTCAGTGATTTTTGTATCATTTTGGACTAATTCTGAGCATATCTGGGAGTTTCCACCCAGGTTCCTAACATAGCTGAAAAAGGCCTTATGATTGTCCTTTGAATCCATGGCAATTTTTCTCTCAAAATTGGCCTTAGTTGATTTTATGAGTGCTTTTTTACTAATAATGATCAGGGGTGACTTCCCTTTTATGGATTTTGTTCTATCATGTAATAGCTTTCTCCTCTTATTGTAAAGTTTGTTAATGGTTGGGGTCCACCAGACTGGACGTTTGCCCTTTGTGGAAAGAGTCTTGGTTTTGTTTGGGATTGCCTGATCCATGCAGTCCTGGAGGTGTTCATAGAAGGCATTTGTAAGGGCTTCCGCAGCTTTGGTTGTGGTTTCCACTGGCTCAGGGGCCTTGAAGGATACCACACCAGTCTTAAGTAGTGTGAAGTTTTCTTTAGAGAAGTTCTTCACTGTGGTCTTTTTTGTTTCGGGTGGGGGCGGGATGTGGATTTCCAGTGAGATTAGTTTATGATCAGATCTCACCAATGAGGGATATACTTCCGGTGTGGAGCATTTTGTCCCCATGTTTGTGATAATGAGATCTAGTATATTTTCTCCTCTCATGGGAACAGTGACTAGCTGTTCCATGGCATTTGAATTTATGAACTCCAGGAACCGTTGGGCTAGAAAGTTAGGGCTTGAGTAATGTTCCCAGTCTATATTCGGGTAGTTCGGGTCTCAGCCAAATGGTTCTTTGTCAGCTTGCCATACTCCTCTGTTAACATGCTCACCTGCTTCTCCTGACTAACTAAGCTAATAAAAAAATAATAAAACAATTGTGATATGAAACTTTGAATATTCACTGTGTGGCTGATTGAGTGTACAAAACACCTTCCTTAGTGACCACTGTTCACAGGCTACAGGAATTTAATATCCACACCACTACAAGCCAATTAATATTTTATGTGGCTATCCCACCACTGCCAACCAATTAATATGTGATGCCCCTACACTGACCCAGTAATTAAGGAGCCTCAATCCTCACCACTGACAACAGTGGGGAATGTACACAATGGGAGGATGACAAGTACACACACAGTAAAGTGCAATTTCCCATAAGAGCACACAGAGGCCACAGGAAGTCTGGGGCTGGTTTCTCCCTCTTTCTCCACATCCCCAATAAGACTCCCCACTAGCACAGCTATAGGGTTGAGATCTCAGCTGAGTGGCCAAGCCAAAACCTCCAGCACCCTCTCTGTCCAACCAGTGCTTTGTGTCCCTGCTCAAGTAGCTGACGTACACACACTCAGAGGTTTGATTTATATACACACACACACTCTCCTGGGAAAGGCTGGCACAGGTTTACTAGCTATGCCCCCTTCTGCCCAGACTATAAGGTAGTTTCCACTGCCACCAACCACTCTTATTAGCTACTTTTAAGGCCCTTAACAAATGGTGTCCAATCCTACTGTGTAATTTTGCTATTAATCCAAATGGTAGTCTGACCAACAGCAAGGCTATTTAGGAGTGGCCTGTACAGTGTCACCAAATACATATGCAAGTACTCTCAGAGCTTAAATATGTCACACAAATGTCAGCCACAAAGATTGGTTTTAAATATATTTAATAATAAATAATAAAAGAATGAGATAACACTAAATATGTATTCAGTCACATCAGAGTTCAAAATCACAGGAAATATTTAAAACATTTTAGGACAGTCTCAAATAAATACATAAACATCTAAACTAATCTTTACTAGATTCCTAACTATATCTAAAAGAGTTACTATGCCCTAAAAAACTTACTTACAGCAAGGTAAGTGCAGATGTGGTGATGAGTGGATGTTCTTGCTAGGTCCAAGACAAAACTACAAAATTCCCAGTTTCTCTGTGAAAGAGTTCTTAAATTAATATCAAATATTACTGCTGGGTTAGCTTGGATGACATCACTTTTTGTCACCTGATTTTAGTTGCCAAGCTATCGCCATTGTCAGAAAGTACAAGTATTTTTAACATCTCTCTGTGAAAAATACATATCTCTCACAACTCTGAAGAAGCCTGTGTTATTTATTATCTGCCGAAAGCACTTAGTTGCTCTGTGTTTGGAGCAATAAACTGTCTGCATACCAGTTTCGGTATTAATTTTCTTTTTATTTCATGGTTGGTGGTCTTTTGGTCCGTTTTTTTTGTTTTTCATTACATATCTCTCATATGTTAGCAAATCCTGAAAGTCATAAAACAATAAAACACTTCTGCATCTCTTCCAAGACAATACAAAAAAACTTCTAGCTCTAGATATTGTGTTTGCTACACTGAATCTGAAAGATAACTTTTATAGCACAATCATAAAACAAGAAGCAGGGAAGTATGCAAATGGTGGAGCACACAGCACCAGTGACCTCTAAGAGGAGAAGCTGAGGCAATAGCAAGCAGTGAGAGAGGAAGGTGGCATGTAGAAGTAAAGATTGGGGGGTTGTAGCATATTCTTAGTAATGTTTCCTATTCAGTATGCTAGCTGCTGAGAACATGTAGTATAATGACTGGAAATTGTGCCAGACTAGACTGAATGGCTTGGCACTGATTAGAAGATGGGGAGACACCTGGCACATATGTCAGCTGTATACCAATGACAGGCTGTATTATGATTCTGAAGAGATAACTCTCAGATCTACCCATTTAATTATAGATATATGTAGGAAAGCAGTTCCAACTGGCTAGACAATTTTACTACATTCTCTTTCAACTAGAGTGAGGCTAAAATGAGATGTTTTTAGTGATAAGGCTCCTTAATCAGTTAATCTTTTGAGATTATGTTCGGGCAGATTAACTAGTAATCAAATAAAGGTCTGAAGTCACCAGTCACAATAAAAAGCACCAATGACCAAAACACAAATTGGAACCATGGGACACACACACACATTTATTTAGATCTTTTGTCATTAAGTTCAGTCAGGCTTGTTCAGAATAAACAGCAATTTTCAAAAGGACACATTATAAGGTGCAAGAAGTCACATGACACAAACTAATAAACTGATTAGTAAAACTGAATTAACTTTTTAAGAACGTGTTTCACAATGGAAAATCAAAACCAACCTCTGCAAAAAAGTTGAAAAATATTTAAAAAAAAAATGAAAGAAACAAAATATACAGTTTAGAAAATAGTAAACTAAAGTTGCAATTTTGCTGCCCTCATTTTATAATATACAAGCAGAAAAGATGGTTAGATGGTGAGACATTAGGCAGGGGAAGAAAACAAACATAGAAGATATAAACCAAACAACTTGGTCAAAAAGAAATAAACTAGGTAGAAAAATAAGAGAGACCATCCAACACAAACAAAGATAAAAAATAAAAGCTGTAATGACATGTAAGCACTTTCATGCCAACACAAGGCACTTCATCAGACCATGGAATGTAGCAGAGGAAAAGCAAAAAGGACTTTGAGCATGTCTGGTAAGTATTCCTGTACAATGCAAGAAGAATAGAATGGAAGATGAGGAGCTTCAAGAAGTGGTATGAAAGGAGAGGATGAATGCTGGTATCACAGAAACATTGACTAATAACAGCAGGGGATAGGAAGGTGATAGAAGTAAATAAAAGGAAACAATAAGAAAGGCAACAAAGGAAGTAAGAGTAGTAAAAGGATGCAAGTTAAAACAAAGTTATCACAAGGAATTAAAAAAGAACATGCTTTCTGAGAAGGAAATAAGCAATGTTCTGAATTAAGGTTTTGCTTTGGTTGTCATGAAGGAAGGGAAAAGCAGCGTACTATGCTGGGATGAGGACAGATCAGTGAATGGACAGCAGGACAGAGACAGAGGTAGACAGAGAGCTGGTTGTACTAAGGAATGATAAAGCAAAATGAAAGTTGTGCGGTCTCCCAGTCCTGTGTGTGTTGGCAGAATCTTCCAACAGAAATGCTGTAGTGTAAAGACTACTAGTCACTACGGAAGTCCCTCTGGACTAGAAGACAGCAAGTGCATTACATTTTACAGGGGAAGAGTCAAGCAGGGGTAATCTAGAAAATTTACAGGCCTGCTAGCCTAACAGTAATGTCAGAGAAAGTCATGTAGAAAATCTTAAGAGTTGTTTACTTTTACAGAGAGACAATCATCAGGATAAGACCAACATGGATTTATGAGCAAAAGAAGCTGTCAGTCAGTCAGTTCTGGACCATTTTTTACCAGATTTTAGGATAATTTCTAGCAGAGTACTATTAGATGTGGTCCTATACTTCATCAAGACCACTGACTTTTAAAAACCAAACTACCAGTCTGACCAAACAATGAAGGAAACCACCAGCATAAGCAAAAAACACAGTTTAATATCGCTTTCGTCTCAAAAGACTTTTTCAGAATAAAATAAAATGCATACAGTAGCATCCCCTTATATATCAAATCAAAATAATTACCTAATAAAATAATAAATTACTTAAAGTGCACTAGCTAAAGGAATACAGTTATTTAAAGGCACACATCTAATAACATAACATAGACAGTTCATTTTAAAATCTTGAGTCTTCTATTCTTCAAAAAACATTTAATATTCAGAGTCATTAATACCAGGGTTTCTGTCAGCCCCTAACATGAGCTGCCATATAGTTTCTCTTTGTTCCAGTTGGTCCTTATAGACCCCCCTCCCTTATATTTCTAACTACATGTTCCAAAACAGCAAACAGAAACTTTTTAAAACCACTACATGTAATGGAATGTTTATACAGAGCATTGCTGATGTTCTTAGTTCTAATACAATAATAGTGCTCTTTAATTCTTTTACTAAGTGGTCGTGTGGACATAGGTTAATAGGTACGTACTAGGCTATCATCCCGAGGGCCTATGTAAGCCTAGCCAACAAGGTTCCCTGGCTTACGCCACCCAAGAAAGTTATTTTCCTGTGCCACTGTTGAGCAGAGACACAGAAGTGATCCTCTGGTTTGGTTCTCTGCTGGGGTGACTTCTGTGTGGAGTCTGCATATCTTGTCTGTATTTGCCTGGATTTCTCTGGATTGTCCTGTTTCCTCCCACATTCCAATGAAAAAAGAAATGTAGTTCATAGGCTGGTTCATAGGTAGGTACTAGGCTATTGGCCCTACGGCCTATATAAGCCTAGCCAAAAAGGTACCCTGGCTTTTGCCACCCAAGAAAATTATTTTCCTGTGCCCCTATCGAGCAGAGGCACAGAGGTGATCCCCAGGGTGAATTTCCTATTTCCCATCCACTCATCAAGATTTTTATTGATGAGTGCTAATGAAGAACTTTGTTTGACATAGATGGATAGCCTGTTCCAGAGTATAGGAAGTCTCTGGGACAGGAATCTATCCCTCCAGCATGTCCTGTTTATTGTGGTGACAAGGTTTAGGTCCCTAGATCGTGTAGCTCGGAGGGATTGGGATTTCTTTAGGTGTAGCATGTCCAACAGCTCTGGGCTTGATATAGCTTTATATGTTAGGCAGAGATCACCTCGGAGTAGGTGATATTCTATGGAGTAAAGCTGGAGTTTTTTGAGATGGTCAGTGTAGGGCATCTGTTTGAGGCCAGTAATCCTCTTTGTGAGGTACTTCTGTGGCCTTTCCAGCTGCTGCAGAGGTCTTGCGAGGTACATTCCAAAAGGGGCGTTCTACTCTATAATGCGTCTAATGAGTGTCGAATAGAGGGGGAACACTGACCTTTTTTTTCCTGGATGAGAACCCTTTTATGATGAGGTGTGCCATGTAGAAGGACTTCCTGATTACTGTGGCGATGTGACTATCAAAGGACAGACTACTGTCCACCTAGGTCCCAAGGTCTCATCAC
The DNA here is from genome assembly GCF_019279795.1 of Protopterus annectens. Classification (NCBI taxonomy): domain Eukaryota; kingdom Metazoa; phylum Chordata; order Ceratodontiformes; family Protopteridae; genus Protopterus; species Protopterus annectens. The sequence goes on from NC_056750.1 coordinate 244,135,844, forward strand.
ACATTCGGTGTTAGGTAGACTGCTGTCTATGTAGTAGTTCATAGGTACAGAGTTTTTACCAAAGGGGATGACAATGCACTTTTTGACATTGAGCTTGAGGCCATGGCTCTCACACCAGGCATCTGTCTCAGCGAGGCCCTTCTGTAGGATTTCCACATCATTTGGGGACTCGACTATGGTTCCTAGTTTTCAGTCATCTGCAAACTTCATTAGCCAGAGGCCTTCTGTGTTAGCCTGTATATCAGAGAAGTAGATACCAAACAGAAGAGGTCCCAAGACTGAACCCTGTGGTACTCCACTTGTCACTGATTTGAGGTCAGATCTGGAGTGTGCAACTTTTACAGTGTGGGTTCTGTCAGTGAGCCAGTTGGCAACCCTAGGTACTAGGCTATTGGCCCTACGGCCTATATAAGCCTAGCCAAAAAGGTACCCTGGCTTTTGCCACCCAAGAAAATTATTTTCCTGTTCTCCTATCGAGCAGAGCCACAGAGGTGATCCCCGGGGTGAATTTCCTATTTCCCATCCACTCATCAAGATTTTTATTGATGAGTGCTAATGAAGAACTTTGTTTGACATAGATGGATAGCCTGTTCCAGAGTATGGGAAGTCTCTGGGACAGGAATCTATCCCTCCAGCATGTCCTGTTTATTGTGGTGACAAGGTTTAGGTCCCTAGACCATGTAGCTCGGAGGGATTGGGATTTCTTTAGGTGTAGCGTGTCCAACAGCTCTGGGCTTGATATAGCTTTATATGTTAGGCAGAGATCACCTCGGAGTAGGTGATATTCTATGGAGTAAAGCTGGAGTTTTTTGAGACGGTCAGTGTAGGGCATCTGTTTGAGGCCAGTAATCCTCTTTGTGAGGTACTTCTGTAGCCTTTCCAGCTGCTGCAGAGGTCTTGCGAGGTACATTCCAAAAGGGGCGTTGTACTCTATAATGTGTCTAATGAGTGTCGAATAGAGAGGAACAATGACCTTTTTTTTTCCTGGATGAGAACCCTTTTATGATGAGGTGTGCCACGTAGAAGGACTTCCTGATTACTGTGGCGATGTGACTATCAAAGGACAGACTACTGTCCACCTGGGTCCCAAGGTCTCTTATCACACATTCGGTGTTAGGTAGACTGCTGTCTATGTAGTAGTTCATGGGTACAGAGTTTTTACCAAAGGGGATGACAATGCATTTTTTGACACTGAGCTTGAGGCCATGGCTCTCACACCAGGCATCTGTCTCAGCGAGGCCCTTCTGTAGGATTTCCACATCATTTGGGGACTCGACTATGGTTCCTAGTTTTCAGTCATCTGCGAACTTCATTAGCCAGAGGCCTTCTGTGTTAGCCTGTATATCAGAGAAGTAGATACCAAACAGAAGAGGTCCCAGGACTGAACCCCGTGGTACTCCACTTGTCACTGGTTTGAGGTCAGATTTGGAGTGTGCAACTTTTACAGTGTGGGTTCTGTCAGTGAGCCAGTTGGCAACCCATCTTATGACATAGGGATTTATACCCAGTTTAGTGAGTTTAACTATAAATTCCAGAACAGAGGATGGTGTCGAAAGCCTTGGCAAGGTCAAGATAGGCTGTGTGAACCACCTTACCCACATCTATGGCTTTGGTGACTGCCTCAAAGAAGTTGATCAGGTTCAGGAGGCATGATCTACCTTTCACAAACCTGACCTGGGTGGGATCCAGAGTTTGGAGGTTACCAATGCCTTTTGTTTATGAGTTCCATGATGATACGTTCCATGGCCTGGCAGACCAGGCTCGTCAGGCTAATAGGGTGATAGTTCCCGGGATCAGTGGTGGCTCCCCCTTTGTGGAGTGGGATAACTGTTGCTGTATGCCATTCAGTGGGCACAAAGCCTGATGTGAGGCTATGATTGAACACGATGCTTAGGTGGGGAGCCAATTTGTTCTGAAATTTGTGTAAAATGCAGCCTGGGATGTTGTCCGGTCCCATGGATGCTGTGTTTTTACCTTTAAAGAGTGCAGCTTTTACCTGCATAGTTGTGATTACAGGGACTCTGCATTCTTCCTGTATAGATATGGGCCCTTTAGGGGGTGAGGGGGTAAAGTTAGCACTGAACCTATCTGCCAGGATGTTGACAATATCAATTGGTTCTGTAATTTTCATGCCATTGTGCTGTAACTCACAGCAGATCTGGGTGTTGCCATTGAGATTCTTGACATAGCTATAGAATGCTTTGTGGTTGTCCTTAGAATCAGTGGCAATTTTGTTTTTGTAGCTAGCTTTGGAGGATCTTATAAGAGATCTCAGCTTCTTACTGAGGCTGACCAGGGAGCTCCTCCACTCATGGGATTTTACTCTCTTTTGCAACAATTTCTTCCTTCTGTTGTACAGTTTTGTTTATGGCAGGGGACCACCAGATTGGCTTCCTTTTTCTGGAGGATAGTGTCTTGGTTCTGTTTGGGATAGTACAATCCATGCACTAGTGTAAGTGCTTATAGAGTGCATTTGTGTAAGATTCGGCAGTTGTATCTGCATGGGTGTCATGAAGTTCACCACTTCTGTCTTAAGAAGCATGAAGTTGGCTTTGGAGAATTTTTTTATTGTGGTTTCCTTAATGGGGGGTGGGGGCGGGATGTGGATATCAAGGGTGATTAGCTTATGGTCAAATCGGACCAAAGAGAAGTTGACTTCAGGTGTGGAACACCGGTCACTCATATTGGTAATGACTAGGTCTAGTATACTGTTGCCCCTGGTGGGGGTATGGATGAGTTTATCCAGGGCACTGGAGTTTATGAATTCCAGAAAGCGTTGTGTGAAGCAGTTAGTACATGAGTAGGTTTCCCAGTTAATGGTGGGGTAGTTGAAATCGCCCATTATTAGGGTGTTTGGTTGAACCCTAATATTTTCCAGTACATCAAGAAAAGAGGAGTGGGGATCTTAGGGCATGGTTGGGGATCTGTAGCAAGCTACAATTTGGATTGCAGTTTTGCCCAGAGTTAGTTGCACTTGGATAATCTCGGATGTATAATGCTGAGCAACTAGCCTGGAGGTGTGGATATCCTTAATGAATATGGACACACCTCTGCCTTTGGTGTTCTGGTCCAGGTTACATGGCCGAAAATTGTGGTACGAGTTATAATCTGGTAGTGCAGGGGTGCTCTCTGGAGCCTTGAGCCAGATCTCAGTCACTGCACAGATATCGATGTTCTCCATTTTAAAGAGTGCCTCAAGTGAGTGCATTTTGAGATTTAGACTTCTAGCATAGAGTAGCATTACCCTCAGTTTTTGCTTGCCTGTTCCTGTTACAGTGTGAATTTGTCATTTGAACCTTGCCTAAAAAAGGCACTATAGGGGTGGCAAGAGCCTTAGCCAGTATCCAGAATCCCAGGGGAGACAGGTGCAGGCCATCTCTGGCAAAGCATCGTGGCCTGTTGACCATGTCATCCCAAGCAGACAGATACTGGTTCCCCCTAGAATGACACCAGAAGCTCAGCCAGTTGTTGAAGTCAATAATTTTGTCCTTGTACTGCAGTATCATTCTGGGCAATGGCAGAATGCTACTCAGGGCTAGGGTCATACCTGCCTGGGCTACAAGACTGGAGAGCTCTTCCATGTCTCTTTTCATGTAGTCCAGGGAGGTACGTCTCAGGTCGTTCACACCAACATGGACAATAACAGAGTCATATTTGTACTTGTTGTGGAGTGACCTGAGTGCATGGGTTATGTGGTGGATCCTGGCACCTGACAGGCAGCTGACAGTAACCTTCTCCTTGTTTAGCCTGGTGAGTGGGACATCAGTGTGCCTGACTATAGAGTCACCTATGACTAGTGTGTTGGATACGTTGTTTTGCCTTATTGGTTGTGGCTGAGTGACACACTGAGTCCGTGGGCTATGTGTCATTTGGGTTGTGTTGAGGGGTGTAAGTTGCTTGCGTTTCTGCTTTGGAGGTCTCTGTTTCTTGGGAAGATTATTATTGAGAGCCTCTGCAAATGTTTTTGCGCTTCTGTGTGTGGATTTTGGTGGTGTAGATTTAGTGAGACTATGTGATAAGTGTGGTGTGGTACAAATGTTTACTTTCTCCTCTTGAATGTTAAGTTTGGTCTTGGTTGGAGAGAGCTTTACCTCCAGTTTGGCTAGATAAGTGCATCTCTCACAGGTTGTAGTGTTGGGTTTGGGCCGTCTGGGCAAACTTTTCCATCTCTCTCAACTTTCTGATTTGAAAGCCTGCATTTGCACTTGTTTATTTCCTGTAACTAGTCTAGTGCAGATACAGATTCTTAGTTTTAGCACTTGAATTTGCTTATTCATGCTCAGCACTTGTTCAGAACTTGTAAGCACTAAATAAGCTACTAATTACTATAGCACTAAACCTTTCTCCAACACAGAAAGGCTTGGGGGGCTCAGAAGCTTACATACAGTCCTGGATACAGCAAATCTGTAATTGGATTACACTAGTTACAGGAAAGGTAGGAAACAGGCTTACAGTTTTTTTGTTTGTTTTTTTTTTTTTACAGAAAAGTAGCTAAAACAGCAGTAAAAACAATTCAAATGGGTGGTAGGAGGAGAGGATTGTTTTTGTACATGAGGCAATTTCTACATTGCCCCAAGATGCCCAGATTAATCAGATAGACAGTTGAGAACACTGGGAGCTGACCCTTGGACATGCCTGAATAAAAAAACTATTTTCCTCTAGATAAGTGAGGAAAGTGAGTACAAGAGCTGTTTTTCTCTAAGCAAGTGAGAAAAGTAAGTGCAAAAACTGTTTTCCTAATGAGGAAGGTTTAGTGCTATAGTAATTAGTAGCTTATTTAGTGCTTACAAGTTCTGAACAAATGCTGAGCACGAATAAGCAAATTCAAGTGCTAAAACTAAGAATTTGTATCTGCACTAGACTAGTTACAGAAAAGAAACAAGTGCAAATGCAGGCTTTCAAATCAGAAAGTTGAGATAGATGGAAAAGATTGCCCAGACGGCCAATAACTACAATTTCTGGGCCAGAACCACTCCTTATGTGGTAGACAGGTTACCTAGTGCTTACTACTCCCACTGAGAAGCTAGAAGGCTTTTCTCCAACACAGAAAGGCTTGGGGGGCTCAGAAGCTTACATACAGTCCTGGATACAGCAAATCTGTAACTAGATTACACTAGTTACAGGAAAGGTAGGAAACAGGCTTACGGTTTTTATTTATTTATTTTTTTTTACAGAAAAGTAGCTAAAACAGCAGTAAAAACAATTCAAATGCAGTATAAGCTAGCAAACTTGAGTATGTAGCAATATTAGACCAAACACAGTTTAAAAAAATGCAATTAAATTAAAAATGACTAAAAACAAGTGCAGAAGGAGTGTATTAGGTAGAATGTGGTAAAGAGATGGGACTGGAGGGAGTGTCCCAGATCAAATCTACAGTGGGGTGGGCAACTGCAAAAGCCACCAAATTTAAACAACAAACCAGAGATAGGGTGGGTGGGACAAAACACTTTCAGCAGAGATCTGAAAAACTATACAGTGAATCAAAAATAGTTCACAACTCTGAATAAAATTAGTCCAGCAAAAATTTACAGTACACAATTCTGAAGAACCAAAAAATATACTTAGCTCTTAGACATACCTACATAAAATTCATTGCACACAGAACAAACAGCGGTACTTTTCCGTTAAGGGGGCAACAGCTTTTTCTGGCCTCATTTTAATATTGTCTTGGTCCTGCAAGTGATCAAAGTTGTTGAATTTGCATATGTTTCTTACTACTTTGTTTTGATTAATATTAGTACCCATTTGTCTTTCACACAGAAGGACAGTACAACTGTGAGCTCGCTTTGTGTGAATTAATCTAAAACAAGACTAGTTTGATTTGGTACTTTGGATTTTTAAACAAGACATGTATGCTTTGCTTCATGTTCTGTAATATAATGTATGTACAACCAAGTTTTATTTTAGTAATGCAATGTCCTTAAAGTATGTTTATTATTCAGGAGATGCTTGCTGCCAACTCAAATGTGAATTACTGTGGTAAAATGTTTTGCAGGGGTCCCAGACAAAACTAACTGGAAATGTTTTCCCCAGTACATAGCCAAAATGCTGCAGGTCTCAAGCCTTTCCTTGCTAATGACAAAACTAACGTGGTTCATTCTATGCAGTCAATCAGCCTGATTGTATGTTATATTCACTTGTATCAATATGCACAGGAGAACCCCTTCTGACGTCCAAGCATCAATAATGTCTTTTCTAAAAACTGACCAAATGTCATGTAGAATTATAAGCAGTTTTTTAAGTATTCTCTACGGTACCAGTAAACTGACAGATATATGAATGGCCTACAAATATCCTTCAGATAAACATGACGGACAGTTTTAACACATCACATCAAGTCTATAAGTAACAACCTTTCATTATTCTGTGAACAAAAATTGCATAGGAAAAGTGCAATCTTCTTAAAATACAACCACTCACTACCAATTTTGCCACCTGTTCCTGCACGTACAGTGCTGTAACAGTTGACATTATGAAAATACCCACTTCTGAAAATGACACAGGGACAATGCGGGTTTTATTTTTTAGGACGCAGTTTACTGTTAGAAGCTGCTGTATTCAGAAATTATGCTTAATATCACCTCTGACCCTCGATTATTTATGGAAATATTTACAATGAACGACACGTTTCCTTATGACAAAAACAAGTACTTTTCCATTAACAAGACCAAAACACGTAGTTTTCCATTAACAAGGCCAAAAAAGGTATTGCCCCGTTAATGGAAAAGCACCCAAACAGCAAGATAGACTATGCCACTAGTATTGCAATTATATACACCATCAATGGAAAGCGTCCTGTTCAAACAGGGTAAATCAATACAAGGTCCCTCTAAAATAAAACAACATGAAGAACAAAAACCACATTTATACATCCCCTTACAGCGTCTGCTGTTGTCAGGGGTACTTTTATATATGGAGTCAAATTGCAAAAAATTTTTAAACAGTCAGTTTTTTTATATACAAAATTGGGTCCATCACCTACAACTTGTATTAATTCACTATTTCCACATAAGATGTTCTACTTTCTAGTAATAATGGACCTGATGTTAAATGTATCAACAGACATATCCAAAATACAAGTACCACCAAAGTATTTGTGTTAGTGTTGTTAGAACTTAAATTGTTAACACCTGTGACTCCATGTGGCTTATTTGTAATAGTAGTAAAACCATTTTTCAAAATCGGTGGAAAATCAGTAGTCCTTCTTGTTCTAATTTCTTTAGCAAGTTTGCCAAGTAAATCTGAGGGGTAACCTCTAACCAAAAGCATATTCTGTATAAAGCTGACTTCTGATTCAAAATCAGCTTCTTCAGAAATCATTCATGAAGCACGAATAAACTGACCCTTCGGTATATTATTTTTCATAAAAACAGGATGGTTGCTCAAATAATGCAAATAACTATTAACAAAAGTCTCCTTCCTATGTATTCCACTTGTGAAATAATTATTAGAAGTATCCCAAGTCAGGGTAACATCCAAAAAATGCACTGATAGCCCAGCATTCCCCAATACAAATTTTTAAAAATCACGGGAATTATTAATACTATCACAAAAATAATAAACCTGGTCTATGCCATCTTCCAAGATAAAAAAACAAATAATCCACATATCTGCCATAAAAAACTACATGATATTGCTCCATAATAAATCTGAGAATACTATGCTCCCACCCCCCCACCCCCAAGAACTAGACTGGTGTAAGCCGGGGCCGCAGTGGACCCCATAGCTACCCCCTTTAAGCTGCTTGTAAATTTTCTTGTTAAATAGAAAATAATTGTTATTACACACTAGTTCTATTAAGGTGCATAAAACAAATATGTTGTAAGAATGAAGGTGGGCTACATTTCCCAAGAACTGTCTAAAACAAAAATCAACCCCTTGATCATGGGGGATGCTCATAAACAATGACTGGACATCCACTGTAAACAAAATGTTCTTCTTAGAATCAAAGGAATATACAGAACTGAAAGTCTTAATCAAATCCAAAAACTGCCATGAGTCCTTAATAAATGAACCTAATTTTTGGATTAACATGTAGTCAACTACTAAAGAAATACCTTCTGTGACTGAATTAGGTGAAGATACCATGGGTCTAAATGGGGGGCAGTTTCAAGATTTTTGTGAATTTTGAGGATCCCAAACATGGTCCCCAAAAGTGGATGTTCAACTAACATAAAATCATACATGTCATTAGTAATATACCCATCAACCCACAGGTCATATAAATAGAATGTATACTGTGATATGCCTTAAAAACCAGCTTTTGATTAACTAATGAATATTCAGTCTCAATACTTAGCATATTTTCCATAGAGTTGACATATTTATCTTGTTCAAGAATTACCAGCCCCTTACCTTATCAACTTTCATAAACCGAAGGTGGCTTAAATCCCTCAGTTCTTTTAACGCTGTTCTTTGAGCTCTAGTAAGATTATAAAACTTAGAATCTAGCTTAGTATGAACAAGTTGTCTGATGTCTTCAGTGCAACAATTTTCAAAAACACGCAGGGTGTTAGTTAAGGGGGGGAGTAATGGTACTTGGTTTGGCAAACAGATATTTATTAAACTCCATACTAGAAAAAACATATCTTAAATTTAGTTTACGACAAAACATTTTTAAATCCAACAATGTGTGTCCTAAATTCATTCTTTTGCTAGGCACAAAGTTAAAACCAAGCCCTAAAACAAATAACTAATCAGAAGTAAACGAATAACAAGACAGATTATACATTTTTTCATTCAAAAAGTCAGTATTAGAATGTTCAATAAAAGCAGTTACTTTTTCTTGTTCCTTATGGAAGTCTTTCTTGACAAGTCGCCCGTCTCGTTCTGACATAAAACAGGTCTCTTCTCTAAAGGGACTCTCCCTGCATTAACTGGAATCTGACCAGAACTATTAATTTCGCCCTGCTCATCACCAGAAGTATCAGACCTATCATTCATATCTAATACATTCTCAGCAGGAACAACACCAGCCGATTCACTTGTGGAACAGTCAGAATTCAAAGTCAAACCAGAAGTGACATCACCACCTGTCTTAATAGCTTCACTAAAGGAAGTAGGAAGAAGACCAGAAGCTCCTTGGTTTCTATAACGACCCCTAAGTTGGTTCTGTGTCTTAAAGGGGCCAATAGCCTTTTTAACATCAGAAAAATGGGAAAAAGTAGTATTGTTGGAATATGCATCACTGTTCCGTTGTAACGTCTTTAGCTTTCTCGGTATTAAACCCTGCTCAAAGTCTTCCATAGGAAAAAGCAAAGCAGAGTAGTCTTTATTTAAACAGGGTATATTTCTTATAAGTTTCTGCAAAGAAGATTCTGTCTTAATAATATCACTGCATACCTCCTCAATTTGTTTCTTAATGCGACCAACAAGCAATTTTAATGTCAAGTCCTGTTTTAGAAAAAAATGACACCAATTCAGAAAAGAAAGACTCAGTTGGAAGTATACCATTAGGGCATTTAAAAAATGCAGATCCTCTGTACTACTCCCACTTGTATGCATTTATCAATGTACTTAGTCTCAACAACCAAAACTCTACTTTTTAGTAGTTTTTCCAACAAAGATAGAAGTCTTTTAGCCTCATTTTCCATCTCTGCATCCCTGCCATTAAACATAGTAGAATTTAAAGCTAAATTGTAGACATCAAATGGGTCTGAATCACAGTTTGAGACTGCAGTAATGTTACTAAACACAACATTGTTGTTCTCAGAATGAAGTACTGAAGCAGTCTTATCAATTACATTCTCCACACTTTCACCATCTGAACTAAGTGTGGATAGTTTACTTACCAGTCATTCTGTAATTACTTGCCGTCAAAGTTTCAGGAGTCTTTTGCATGTCTTTCATAGTGCACACTAACATGGAAAGCAGGTTGGTATCTTGAAAATCAGACATACCAGGTGTGGGATGAACAGACATCTCCAAAAGTGGGTCCTCGTTCAGGCCAGCCATCCACAGGAAAGACACAACAACTAGAAAAAACAACAGTCCCAAGGATGAAGCAGCAGCAAAAACTAATAAAAAGCAAACCACCAGTCTGACCGAACAATGAAGGAAACCACCAGCAAATAGCAGAAAACACAGTTTAATATCGCTTTCGTCTCAAAAGACTTCTTCAGAATGAAATAAAATGCACACAGCAGCATCCCTTCTGACCTCTGACTTAGTTCCTAACAGGTGGCTGCTAGAAAAAATAAAATACAGGGGCAGGGAGTAGGAACTGGATTGCTATGCAGTTGGAGGGTAGGAATGGTGGGAAATAAGGTGGTGACTAGTGCAACATCACAATGGTAAGATCCAATATTTTTTCATGTGTTTATTTCAGACATACCTGAGTACTAATAAAGACTGAAAGAAGTTAAAATAGGATCAGTCTATTTGCATCTGACATAGGTGGCTGACCAGGTGAGTAGAAATGTGACAACTGAGGTCCATTTCAAATAAATGCAAACCTTGCACCTGGACCATAAAAATACTTGTGTTCAGCATCAGGTTAGAAGATTGCAACTGATGTTAAAAGTATCTGGGTTGTTGATCACACCTGGATTGGTCCACCAGAAGCAGAGTGAGAGGGCAGTGGTAGCAGCTGATGGAGTGTAGCCTTCAAGGGATAGATGTCAGAAAAAAAGATGTAATGCTACCACTCTATCTAGCCTTGGGCAGGTCATACCTTTAGTTCTGCTAGAAGTTCTAGAGGCCCTGGAAAGAAGGGGATATCATGGAGCAGGAAGAACTGCAAGAAAAAGTGAACAGAAGGGTGTGCGGGTTGAGGGGAAATGGAACCTATGATAAGAAGAACTAGGACTCTTCTTAGCAAAAACCAGAAAGGACAGGCGTGTGTGTGGTAAGGATATACAAGATCATGGCTTGGAGACATGAAGGGTTGACCTTGACCAGGAAACATGGAGAGATGAAGGAGAAATGGACTGAAAAATATAGAAACCACGTACCTTCTGGATCTCTGATCATACATTTTTATAGAGAATATTGTAGACCCTTGAAATGAGTAGCAAAAGTAGAGCGCATGGAAGCATTCAAGATGGCGTGGAACAGATGAAGAAAGAGGGAGAGGAAGAGGAGGAATTTAGGGTAAGCACCTGTCCCACTTTGCGAGGGATAGTCCCTCTATGGGCAGTTGTGTCCTGACAAAAAATTGTAAAAATGGCAAATGTCCTGAGATTTTAGGGCAAAAGTATTTCCTATATTTTATGTAATAGTTGCATAAAACAGTTATTCTGTATCTAAAATACCTAAATATTATAAGAAACAGAATAAGCAACTAAAATGCTACAAGAATAAGCTTTTATTCAGGCAAAAAAGTTAAGTTCTAACCTTTGTACTGACCGTGGGTATGTGTCGGCCTGTAAAATATGATGTTTGTACCAAAATGCCCCACTTTGGCCATTTGAAAAGGTGGCAATCCTAGAGGAATTGAGAGGAGATAAAATATAGATTCACTACAAAGGCAGACAAGATAGGCAGCTAACTCCTGTTACCAGACAAATGCAGTGTCAGTTTTCCTGATCACCTCCATGCCAGCTATAACAGAGTAGTTTTGCAAAATATCAGAATGATAATAGCTGGTTATTCAAAACTAGAGACCTGGACATGTTGTTCCTGGAAAGCATAAATTCATAGATTCAGAGGTGCATACTAAGCTTAAGACCACAAGGGCCTTTTTAAGCCTAGCTATGCATCCCAAATGTATCTAACAAGTTTTGCTGCCCTAGTGGTTAAGGAGTAAGTCTAAGCTATGGCATGGGTGGTCAAGCATTTCCAGGCTGTATCTGTCTGTTAGAGACATAGGTGACAGAGTGGGATGAATTTCAGATTTCCCATCCACTCTGTTGCATGGAAGCCCTCTGCTTCACATGGGTGGAAAGCCTGTTCCAGAAAAGGGTTATTCTCTAAGACACATACTTGTCCCTCCAACATGTCCTGTTTATCTATCAAGCAAGCAATGTTTAAGTCACTGGATTGGCTAGTTTTAATGCTATTTGCATTGCAGATATGCAAGAGGTCCAGCAGAGCGGGATCCAGGGATGCCTTGTATGCGGAACATAGATCACCCTTCACTAGTCTGTAGGACACAGAGTAAAGGGTTATGTTATTAATGGCCTGTATTCTTTTTGTGAGGATTCACTGTGGATGTTCCAGTTATTACTTGTGCCTTGTCAGGTACATACCAAAGAGGGCATTGTACTAAATGATGGGGCTGGTGAGGGCTGGTTAAAGTGGAATGATGACTTGCTTGGACTTAGATTGAGCTGAGTTTGTCAGCCAGTAGATTTGTCATGTCTTCCAGCTCCATGCAGGTGTCTGCATTTGCAATTAGTTCTACACATTGTTGTGTACAGCCATCAAGGATACAGACATAGCCAAAGAAAGCATTATGGGTGTCCCATGTCTGGGAGGCTATTTTTACCTCATAATTATCTTTGGTAGACTTGATTTGCCCAGTACATTGTTTACATTAATGAGAGTTTTCTTTTTTCCTGCTGGGAACTATATTCCTAAGTTTTGCTATGACTTTCTTCCTTTTGTTGTACAGCCTATTGTTTGGATTCCAGCAGGATGGCTTGTTTTTTGAGTTTGTTCTGAGCTTATTACTGGTAGGCACTGTTGTCTCTGTGCATCTGTTAATATCATTGTACAGAGTATATGAGAAAAATTCAACAGAGACAGCTATGTTCTAAGGGGTTTCTTTTTTGGGGGGGGGGGTCTTAACAAATTGCCAGGTTGTCACAATAATAAGCTTGCCTTAGAATAGTTCCTAAATGCTAAAGGGTTAGCTGGATCACGGGTTTTATTTTTACTTCAAAGGAGACAGCTTTGTGGTCCTATCTTGCCAGAGAGGACATTATATCTAGAGGGGGGATGTGTAGTATTCGCCCATGTTTGTGAGGACCAGGTCCAGTATATTTGCTTCACTCATGGGCATGTGGACTATCTGGTCCCAGGTGGTTCTGTTTACAAAGTCCACATATCTCGGACCCTGCAAGTTTGAGGGTCATGTATGACTGCCAATTTATAGTAAGGTAGTTAAATTCGTCCATGAATATGGTATTGGGTTGAATGGTGAGTGTTTCCAGGAAGTTTAAGTATCAGTCATGGGATTCCTAGGTCACAGTTACCTATAGTAATTTGGACATAGAGAATCAGAAGCATGTCATCCTGTTTGATCCATCTTGAGGTGTGCTTGTTACTGATATTAATGAAGATTGAGATACCTCCACCTGTAGTCCTTGACTTTGCCGTAGTTGGCCTAAATATGTGGAAGACATTGCAGTCCTGAACTGCCAGGGTGCTTTCTGTGGCTTTAAACCATGTCTTGGTAACTGCACAGATATCTGCTTTCTCTAGGGTGAGGGGAGCTCAGAGGAAGTGGAGTTTCTTTTTTATCTCTTAGCACTGAGCAGTAACACCATTATGTTCCCTTGGGTTGATTTTGCTTTGTCAGAACATTAGTTTGGCATTGCCTAAAAAAAAAGGGACTGTGGGGAAGGACAATGTTTTAGACAATATTCAAAAGCCTTGAGGAGACAGATGATGACCATCCTTAGTAAAGTAATGTGGTCTGTCAATCATATCTTTCCATGCTGACAAATATTGCACCTTCTTGGAATGACACCATAAGCTAAGATGGTTATTAAATTCAATCATCTTCTGTTCATATCTTTGATGGTCCCTATTTTCAAGCATGGAACAGGAGGTTTGTTATAGTCACAGAGAGTTCACATTAATTATCTTCCATTAAAAAGCCTATGCTAGTGGACTAGGAAAGGAGACTTCATCCAATAGTACTTGAATCAGGAGATGAAAATAGACTATAGTCACCTCTTTGTCCATGCACGCACATGTGCACACACTATATGAGAATCAAACTGCTGAATAAATGTGGCGCTAGCCAACATTCCGGCTTGTTCTGGGTTAGTACTCATTGAGAAAGGACTGGAAGAAATAGCAATGCCTTTAACTCTTTCTTCACAACTAACCTCCTCACCCCCACCTGCTACACAACCCCTTGTTGAGGCACATCATACATAAGTACTCTCCTAAAAGCTAAAACCAACCACCCAGCAGCTGATCACCCTCCCAGCAGTATTCTTACAAATCGCTCCCTGATGTTATTGCACCCTATATCCATCCTTATCAATAGAACCATTACTGAAGCTAATATCCCCACTATTTGGAAGACTTCCTACATCATGAGGCACCTCCACGGAAATATCAAACTATAGACCAATAGATGTATCCACAAACAACTTCTTCACTACCTAACTTGCAATCATCTACTATCCAACACCCAGCCACCATAGCACAACCACTGCCTCCGCTCTCTTTCTTGACCTGTCAAAAGCTTCGATATGGTCAATCACCAGCTCCTTCTGTACCCTACATCTGGACACCCCATCACTAACCTGGTTCAAAGCTTACCTAACTGGTAGGGCAAAGGCTGTCCTGTGTGGCAATAGAGACTCAGGCCTGGCCTGCTTCCTAATTTGGTGTCCTCAGGGCTCAATATTTGGGACCACTTCTATTTTCCATCTTCATTTTATCCCTCAATCCACCTGCATCCTAGAAAAGTGGTTCCCCAGGAAAAGAACTCACAAATACTGATAATACTACCTTCCATGTCAAATCTAATAAATTACTAGGAGTAACTATTGATCATAAGCTCAAATTTGACATCCACATTACTCAAAGAACAAAAACTAGGATCCATGTACAGAATCCAGTCCTTTCTTTCCTCAATAAGCATGAACTAAACATGCTCTCTGGCCTATAACCACATTGCCAGATTCATAACAGGTTCTCCATTTGGAACTGCCAAACCTTCTCAAACTCAACCAACTCACTGAAGCATGTAAAATAATTAATCAACCAGATAGAACCCCATCTCTGTCTAGCATATTGATCCCATACACTAACCTAAATAGTCTCAGATCATCCAACAGCACCCAGATCCCAACCATTAAAGCAAATATTTCTGGGTGATGCCCCCTTTGCCAACTCCATTGGCAAACCATGGAACTCCCTCCCAAATAACCTTAGAAATAAAGCAACCTGAAAGAGTATCTCAAGACACAATGGCTATGCCCATGTCCTGAACCTGACTAAACTAACACATCTAACTTTCTTATCAAATCTATCCAGATCACTATCCCCTTCTTTCTCCCAAATACTGATCTTGGAATCCTCTTTACCCAAAATTATTAGATATATATACTATTAGTATTTAACATATCTCAGCTATGTATACCAACCGATCTATCTTTGTCCCATAATTCTTCTATATAAAATCATACTTTTATACTAATCTTGTAAATGTAACATGTCAACTTTTATAATCCCTCTACTGAAAAAGGATATGTATCCAGCTAGACAAGCCCGGATAACAAATATAAAATAAAATAAATAAATAAATAAAATAAATAGTAACCCTTTGTCATTGCACAATTATTGTACGAGGTATGAACATTGGCCAGCACTGCCTACATGTGTTCTGAGGACCTGCACAAAGGTGTCTAATTGCACACTTCTGAATACCTTATGAGGGGAGATACAGCAGTGCAGACTCCCATGACCCTTGTTGCACTCAGCACCTGTATTTGAAGAACAAAGGTTATGTTTGAGTTGCCAGTCTTAAACTGAATTGATTCTGGGTGGACACAGCTCCCCTCCAAGGGTGCAGCTTATCTTCCCTCCTGTTGATCAGTTTCATTGACATAATGTCAAGGCACAGCTTGTATTTGGCAATTATCCATTCAAGGAATTTCAGGATTGTCTCTTTCTTGTTACAGACTATGTTGTCTCCCTGGTCTCAAGTTAAAACAAAGAGTAAAAAGGTCACACAGATAACCAACTGGTTAAAAAACACACAAAAAAAATCTAGCAAAGCTAGACTTCTGTGTGATACCTTAAACCTCTAGAGGCAGATATTTTCATTGTGCACTGGAGTGGTTTGCTGCTGAGTGGGAAGCGGCTGGAATGAAAATTCAGACCCCCACATTAGACAGCACAACTGTCTCCCAGAGATGATTGGCCGTCCCCCATACACTGCTGTAAACATCATTTATACAACTATTTACACATTATTGGATCATTTGAACTACTCTGAATGGTAAGAACCAGCATACTGTGCTACATTTGAACCTTCCTCAGCTTGAATAATTTGTTTTTTACAATTACTGGATGAGCGGTGTAGCCAAGGTAGGCCATTTGCATTGTGGTGTGTTAAGCTTGGCCTAAATGGCTAAAGAAGTAAGACCCAGCCAGAGAGCTTTGTATCCCCACCCTGCCAAAAATATAACCCAACTGGGGGTCATTGTCCGTTAATAGAGTGAATACTCTTCCTAATAGATAATTCCTTGGAGAACCTGGTACATCTTTTATTGCTAGACATTCTGTTTCAATCACAGAATATCTGGTCTCTCATTTGCATAGCTTTCAATCGAGGAAAGAAATCAGATGCTCTTCTCCATTAAAAGCTTGTGAGAAGATAACTTAAGCACACGTCTGATATATCCACACAGACTATGAATGATTTACTCTGGTTAGGCAATGCTAACATGGACTTTGAGCAAAATATTTCATTGAGCTTGTTAAAAGTAGTTCTGTATCTACTGTCAATGTTATTATGAGGGAGCATGCTATCACAAAACAGGGCATGAATTTCAGGAATATTCCCACTATTTCTAAAAAAAACATTCACTTGTTTGTACTTATTTATCTATGCATGCATGCAAAATAAACAATTTTCTTACTTCTTCCTTTCTTTTTGGGGGGATTAACGGCTCTTCTCCGTATGACCTACCCAGAGTATTTAACCTCCATCATGCTTACCCTTGGTCTTAAATTTATTCACAGTCTTGCTTCCCTCAGGAAGTCTAATACAGCCTGTACCTTGGATAGATGCAAGTCCCAGGCTTCATAGTGTTTGATAACATTGTCTAGATAAGCTTCAGCATAGTTGGGGTAGAATTTTAAGACTGTCCATTAGACTTAGAAAGGCTGCTAGAGCACCAAATAGCTCAAATGCATGCTTGGCAACATTTTTGGGCTGTAATACTGATACTTTCTGTTTTGCAATATTTTCAGGCTGCAGTGACATTTTTACTCTGTGCCTTGCAACGCTTCCAGGCTGTATTACGTAAATCCCTTTATTCTAATGGTTCTACTCAAGCGAGTTGCTCTGGCAGAGTAAGCTGCAATATTTTAGTGTGCAAACGTCTTCATTGCATTGATTCTGCAGACTTCTTTATCGTTCCTCCTACAGGTTCTGTTCCTGCAACCTGCCTTGTCATAGGGGTCCTCTGACATATGTCTTTAAAAGGTTTATTCTCTTCTCTTTGGGTCTCAGCCCCAGTTTTAGACTTTGCAGTTTCAACTAGTATACCTACCAGTTTGTTGGGTTTACACTTCGATGCAATGTCTAATAGGTGCTGCCAGTTCATTAAATGAGACAGGTGTACATCTGCAAGCTCATGTACTTGCTAGTTGCCTTCCCCACAGTGAGATGATGGTCCATCAAAGAGAATGCTTTCTTCTTATTATCTCTACAACTCTATAAACTGGGGAGAATCTTTCACTATTATGACACCAAGTCTTAAAATGGGAACAGCTACAACGGGATGAATTATCTTTCCAAACACCATCTGTACTTGCAATCCAAGTAATGGAATATTATTTCTTATCTGTATGAATGCACACTGCTTCATCTGCTCTGATAGTTAACAGGTCTTCTTTCACCCTACATACTGACAAACCCATAAATAATCAGAAACACTCTTTAAAATATTAGCTATTTTTGACATGAAAAGTCAACAGAATAAGAGAATACGAATTAACATGCATTTTCTGAATTAAAATAGGTATACAACTAATTACTGTCAGTATTTGTTGCATTCTACCACTTGTTGTCACAAAATCACCAGTTTGAGGAGGGGTTAGGAGGGAGATGGCAAAGGTTTGAGTCAAAATCAAGGACATCGATAAAAATCAAAGACAGTTGAGCAGTATGGTGCCTGAGTCTAGTGCTTCTTTCAGCTCCCAGCCAGTAATTCTGACACTACACCTAATTTTGCTTTTTGCTAAGGCAGCTGAGCAGTCTCTTCCTTGTCCATGAAACATCTCAGTGATTCTTTGTTTAACTGGGCTGAGAAGCCCCCGAACTAGACAGCTCAGTCCCATTCCTTCTTGGCGGGCATACCACTTGATGGCAAGATACACCTCAAGGTCCTCTTCCCTAGTAAGTTCTTTTAATGATGACACTATTCTTGGAGGTAGTTACTGGCTTAGCTACCATGACTATTTCTGTGGCTGCAGCCGCTATGGTCTACTCTACCATGATCATCTTGGCATACAGATGCAAACACAGGTTCAAAAACAATTTCCCAGCACCCCATAAGACCATTATCTGTCTCTTTCTTTCTCTCTCTCCCTCTCTCACACACATAGAGTCAGCCTTAGGTCAAGTGGCACCCTAGGCAAAACGGCTCCACAGCACCCCCCACACCACCTGGTGCCCCCTTCCTGATCTATTTATACCATTTAATTTGCTCCTGCTAGAGTGGCACCCTAGGTGGCCACCTAGTTGGCCTATGCCTAAGGCCGGCTATACACACACACACACACACACACACACACACACACACACACACACACACACACACACACACACACACACACACACACACACACACACACACACGCACACACACACACACTTCTTGTGGATATTACACTCACAATGGCAGTGACTGATGTAGCTTTAGGAATCCACAGATTATTATGGCAGTTGAGACCACCAATCTTTATAATGCAAAGTAATTCAGATTATTATATATAAATGGAAAAAATTCAGGTTTGTCTAAATATACAGCAAATATATTTGACTCAGTCTTATACTGCTGGGAGACGCTCTCTGTTAGTAGCAGTGTTTGTATTCCTTTGGTAGGAATCCTTCATTTCAAAAAGGACAAGTGCTCTCTGAGTGAAATTCTTTCAGACTTGTTTAGACTACATTCAGTAGCTCATTAAACAAGTCAGGTATCTTTATTTTCTTAAAGAAACATGCACGTTTTAATAAAACACTTCCTTTAAGAAACATCACTCTTTTAATAATAATATTAGTATAAACAATATTTATACACTATTTACACATTTTCTTCTAAATAGTGAAATCCACCATGCTGTGCTACAATATGTATGTATGCATGTGTGTGTTTGTATGTATGAATGCATACACATGTATATGTGTTTATATGCATGAATTCATGTATGTAGGACAATGTATGCACATAGGTGTGTGTGTCTGTACATATGTATTTATCTATTTATGTACCCATGTATGCATGTGTGTGTGTGTGTGTGTGTGTGTGTGTGTGTGTGTGTGTGTGTGTGTGCGCGTGCGTGTATACTTGCGTGCATGTGTGTGTGTGTGTGTGCATCCTGTAATGAACTGGTGTCCCATCCAGGAATAATTTCTCTCCCTTGCTTCCAATGATTGGTGGGATAAGTTCCAGCTACCTCTGATCCTGAACTGGATAAAACACATAAGGGAGACTGACTGAATGAATGAATGTACTCCATAACAACAAGCCACCCTTTAGACAGCTCCACATGAGCTACAGAATGCATTTTATAGATTCATAGACTGTTACTATGCTAACAAACCAAGGGGCCTTTCTAAGCCTAGCAAAGTTTTTTTTTTTTTTTTCTGAAAGAATAATGATGTCCTGCATCCAAATAGGACATTGAGGGCCAGGCATTTATAAGCTACCTCTGTCCATAAGGGACATGGGTGCCAGGCCTGGTGTAAATTTCCTATTCCCCATCCACTTGCCTAAGTTGTGCTTAAACTGGGTAATAGACAAACTCAGCTTCACATGGATGGGAAGCCTGTTCCATAGGAGGTGTATTCTCTGACACACATATGTCTCTGCAGCATGTTCTGTTTAAGTCACAGACAAAATTTAGGTCCTTAGACCTGGTATTTCTGGTACTCTTTGACTTACAACTATGTAGGAGATTCATAAATGTGGGGTTTGCAGATGCCTTGTAAGCCAGGCATAGATCACCCCTCAACAATCTGTAGGAGACTGAGCAGAAGGACGGGGCTTTAATGCGCTCAGAGTAAGGCGGGTTTGTTACACCTTGTATTATGTTTGTAAGGAACCTTTGAGGTTGCTCTAGTTGCTGCATATGCATGGTCAGGTACATACCAAAGGGAGTATTGTACTCTATGATTGGTCTGATAATGGCAGAATACAGTTGGATAATGACCTCTTTGGACCTAGATGCCATGCCTTTACTTATAAGTTCCCCAGCATAAAAGGACTTCCTCATCACTGTGTTCACATGGTAGTCAAAGGTAAGGCTACTGTCTGCATGCGTACCCAGATCTACATGCGTACCCAGATCCCTGACCACTGGGTCGACTCTTAGGGGTGTATTATCAACATGGTAATAAACCAGGAAGGTTGACTTCCCAAAGGGTACAATAATGCATTTCTTAGCACTGAGTTTAAGACTATGGCCTTGGCCACTATTTACTAGTCAGAGATAAACCTTCTTGAGGAATGCTAGTGTCTGCAGGGGAGTTGATGATAACCCACAACTTGCAATCATCAGCAAACGTAGTCAACCATGAACCTTCAGCATTTGTTTCCATTGTAGAGAAATAGATGCCAAAAATAAGCAGGCCCTGTACCGAGCCCTGGGAAGACTCAGTTAGTGACTGGCCTCTTGGTGGAGGTGGTCTTATCTATTTTGACCTCCTGGGTCCTAACAGTGAGCCATTTGGCTATCTAGCAGTGATAAAAGGGTGCATACCTAAATTAGTGAGCTTGCCTATAATGCCTGAGTGGGCTATTGTATCAAAACCCATGGCCAGTTCAAGGTAAGTTGTCTGCACAGTCTTACCCTCATCAAATGCTTTAGTGACCCTCTCTAAAAAGTCCACCAGATTTAACAGGCATGACTTTCCTTTAATAAAGCCAAACTGTGATGGATCCAGCATTTACAGATTATCTCTGTCCTCATGTATCTTGTTCATAATTATTCTTTCCATGGAATTACATATGATACTGGTAAGACTTATGGACCTGTAGTTACCCACATAAGTAGGTGGACCTCCTTTGTGCAGGGGAACAACTGCAGCCATCTTCCATTCCTTGTGAGAAAAAAACAGATTGTTGATTATCTGAGGAAGGTTTGCTCTTTAAGTGTTTAATGAATTGAAGCTACTGAAGGCGTGTCCAAAGTAAATGTTCCTGATAGGTACATAGATGTTTAAAACATTCAGCACAAACCTAAAAGATTTACTGAACTGAAGAAGGCCTGAATAGGTTGAAAGCGCTTTTCTTCTTTTTTACCCTTTGGTTTTAAATGAAGTTTTATATTTAAATAAAGCCTAAAGTTTTAAATTTTAAACATTAAGGTTTCAGTGCTATCTTCTAGCTCCGTGTTGGTCAACTCAGGAATAATTTATGTTTTTTTTTCTCACTTGTTTGCACCTGGGAAGACCTTTAGCAGCTAAGGAAGTTTTTTCTGCCATCTTCCATTCCTTGGGCACAAAACCTGACTGAAGGCTCCAGTTGAAAAGTGATTCAAGTGGACCATAGAGGTCATGTTTCATGCTATTTATTAAACATCCTGGGTTGTTATTCGGGACTATCAATGCAGTGTTTTCCACCTTGGAAGGTGCATTAATGACCTCTTCCCTACTAATGGGTAGGGGGTTATGTTATGTGGTATTTACTGTGGACTATTGGGGGGGAGTGAACTAGTGAAATTTGAGCTGAACCTGTCAGCCAAAAGAATGGCAATGGCCTCCAGTTCAGTTTGCATGATGCCATTTATAAGTTCTGCGCATTGTTGTGTAGTTCCTCTGAGGTTACAGACATATTTGTAGAAAGATTTGTAGTTGTCCTTTGCCTGAAAAGCTATTTTTTCTTCAAATTTAGCCTTTGAATTATCAACACTCCTAGCTGCCTGTTTAGATTGGGCATGGAGCTTTTAGTATGTATGGCTTTGTTCCTCCTATGTTTGGCCAAGATTTTTTTTTTTGTACACCCAATTGATAGTGTAATTCCACCAGGGTGGTTGTCTTTTGAGTTTGCCTTATTCTTAATATGAGTGGGCACAGCTCTCTCTCTATGTAACTATCAATATGGCTATACAGATATTTTGTAAGTAGCTCAGTCTATTCTATGGTGTTTACTGTACTTGGGAGTGCTTGGAATTTAGCCAAGGTGTTGCTTAGCACAGAGAGGTTAGCCTTGGAATAGTTCCTAAAGGTTTTTGGTTTTGCTGGATCCCCAGATTTAATTTTTATTTCAAGTAATACTGCCTTTTGATCAGATCTGAAGAGCAAAAATATTACATTGGGTGAGGAACATTGGCTCACCATGTTCGTGAGTACAAGGTCAATGATGTTGGTATGCCTGATAAGAGAATGGGCCAACTCTTTCAGGATGCTGGTATTAATAAAGTTTAGGAATCATTGGGCTTGTGCATTAGAAGTGGTGCAGGATGCCCAGTCTATAGAGGGGTATTTGAGATCCCCATGAAAATTGTATTGGGCTGAATGGTGAGGGACTCTAATACATTGAGATAGGTGGTATGGGTTTCCTGGGACATGCAGGGGGACCTATATGTTGCAAGGATATGGTATGGCACCCTGTTTACCGTGAGGTACACATGTATGAATTCCAGTGGGTCATACACTTTAATTTGTCTGCATGTAACATTAATCTTAATATAGACCGACACTCCTCTACCTTTAGTTCCCTCCGATGCATTAGCTGGTCTAAAGGTGTGAAAGGCATTATAACCTTGCACCACTGGGGTACTCTCAGTGACTTTAAAGCATATCTCTTTTACTACAGGGAGAGGAAGGCCTGCATGAATTTCTTGTTAAGACTTCTAGCACTGAGCAGTACCAGCTTCACATATTCCTTCATAGGTTCAGTTAAGTTGGTAGCGTTATCAGTTTGGCATTGCCTAAAAAGGCACTATGGGGGTTTGGAAAGTAGTCTTTGCCAATATCTGAAAGCCCAGATTAGATAAGTGCAGGCCATCCATGGCAAAGCAGCGTGGTCTTTCAACCATGTACTCCCAGGTCATCAAATATTGTACCCTCCTGGATTGACACCAGAACCTAAGCCAGTTGTTAAAATCAATCATTTTTTGTTGGTAATGTGGCATCATCCTTGTAGAAAGTAGTATACTGCTCACTAATAGGCTCATACCTGCCTGAGACACATAATCAGCGAGCTTGATCATGTCTCACATAATATAGTTAAGGGAGGCACGTGTCAGGTCATTAACACCTACATGAACTATAACAGAGTCATACCGGTACCTGTAGTTTAATGACCTGAGTACCTGTGTGACTTGACAGATCCTAGCCCTGGAAAGGCAGGGAACTGTGACTCTCGCCTAACTCAGTCTGGTGAGGGGGACATCGGTGTGCCTCACTATAGAATCAGCAATGACCAGGAAATTTTACTGTGGACTGGTTTGCCTTAAGGGCTTAGCAGTGGAGGCGCTGGATACAGTGTTACTATAGGTTAGTGTGGGTGATGTTTTAACGGAGTGTTTATGTGATGGCTGAGGACTCCTTCTTTGATTGTAGTGTGCAAGAGGTCTTTGTGTTTTAGGAAGGTTAATTGTAAGTGCCTTAACGTATATAGTTTTATGTGTGTGTAGGGTCTTTACCTTGTGTAATAGGAGTGGTGCAGGTGTCACTGACAATCTTTATTGGAATAGTTTTGGTTGTATGACAGAGTTTTACTTCCAGTGTTAAAGTGTATTTACACCCCTCACATACACTGCCTGTTTTATTAAGAATAAGTAGGCTGTCAGTGTACATGAGGCAATTGCTACAATGTCTCAGAATACCTAACTCGACCAGATTGGCCACAGAGAGAGTTGTCAAGTGCATATCCATGGCCACTGATTTACTAGGAAGGAGTGAGGAAAACTTAAATATTGAACAAGTCAATAAGACAGGCAATTTGATGAGCAATGCTCAGCTATGAGCAACTAGATGCTTCAGTAGTTAAAAAATATGACTAGACAGTAAAGCCACAAGAGTGCAGATGACAAACCAGAACAAAAACAATTAGAATAACAGCCACAATAAGCCTTCACCAGCAATTCCCAGCTCAGAAGGGCAGAAGCTACCCTCTCCTCCCACTAGAGTATAGACCACAAGCCTTAATGTAATAAAATAACTGGCCCGAAGCCCAAGTAGTTAAACCAGAACTATGACACTTGTAGAATAACAGACACATTAAGCCTTCAACAAGCAATTTCCAGCTTAGAAGGTTTTAAGCTGCCTCTGCTGCCAAAAGAGTTTAGACTGCAAACTTTCCTTATATAAGATAACTAGTTTGAAGCCCAAGTGTTTCGGTTGCACTTAACACTTATCACTGTAAATAACTTTAGTGAGAGGATGTAGCATCAATCTGCTGTTACAGGACATTTGAATATGTTACACGTATCCCACATTGCCTTAGGCCACCTTTGTATATCAGAAGATATCAGGAATGTATGAGCTACTTACCTCTCAACTGTCCAGATTTTCGCAGAATTTTCAGATTTTTACATCATATTTTGGTCCATTCCTCATAAAATTTGTGCTTTTCTTGATTTTTGTGGCAAATCAGTGAGGAGTGAATTTACTATATACTGAAAAGTATTTGAGTTTCAGACTTTATATCTTTCAGAAAATGTATGGTAACACAACACCTTTTATTCTAGCAATTTTTAAAAGTTAATAAGAGCAATATTTAAAATTTGTCCCTATTTTGGGGCTTTGCCCCCTCATTATTTTTGTCTTTGTCCAGATTTTTTGTGTTAAGAGGTTGAGAGGTATGATGACCTAATCCAGTGCAGCCTTTCTGGAGAAAGTTATCCTTCATACAGTACATTATTTCTGTGTTCTGGAATACAATGACTTTTAAGTGTTTCATATTTCTCTGAACATAAAACTCCAACCTCTCCTCCTTAAACTTGATTCGCCTCCTGCTTTGGACAACAGTACACTCTCCAAAACCTGTAACTATACACTCTTCATGGCCCATAGTAGATTCTGAGCATTACCGCCCAACCCCAGTGCATTGCACTTAACATAGCAGAGGTGCTGACCCATAACCACTGGCTAAAATCAGAATTGTATTCCCTCATGCAACTAACTACTATATGCAAAGTGCCTGAAATAATAAAATAAATCAACATTGCTTTTGAAGTCTTTGCTACTTTTTACTAAGCCCTGTAAAGAATAAGGCATTATGTCACTTGATATTATCATGACAGTTCATGTAATGAGGGCGTATCTTTCACTTACTGATGAGTCATGCAGTTCACCTTACCTCACAGTGTGAGTTTGCTTACTACACCATTAGTGAACACTTTTAATTAGCAAGTGTCCAAAGTGTCCATGCTAGCAAACAGTATTTTCTGTGTCTTTCCTCACACTGCTTGGAACATGAAAGCAGGAATGGTCTGTCATTATTTCAGTGAAGAAAGAAAGAAAGGAAAGGCCGATAAACCATTAGCACTAGAAATAACAGTCACAGCATTACTATAAAACAATGTTTATTAAAACTAAAAAACAAAGGGTACAGAGTCAGATATCATTCTCCAGGCCAACAGTGTATACAAACAACATCTCTGCATATATACCCTTCTCTCCCTTACCTAGAACTCTCATTCAGGCATAACATTAAGTACTGTGTATAAACTTCATAAAATGTATACTGACCAGATATGTATGCATAAAGTGCAAAACCACAGAAGTTGGTATTCAATTTATTTTTCAGGAAGAAAGCTATAAATGCAAAACTCACAGTATACATTTCAAAAAGTGGCAGGAGGTGGGTGAAGGGACTGGGCTATGACTTTTAAAAACACTGTTTCCTTTTATCTGACTCCTAATCGTTATTCCCTGGCTCAGCTTAAATGAAATCAAAGGGGTAACAAAATACATCGAGAAGTAACCCATAAGTTATGAAGCTCTAAGGCTGGCAAGTTGCCACAGTACTTCAACCAATTTTGGATGAACACCTCTGTCTTTCAGATCTTCAATATGTGTGGTATACTGCATGGCATCACTAGGTCCCTCAAAGCAGAATATTTCTCACTTTATGGATCAGAGTTTATCTAACCCTCCACTTGTACATTTTCTGAATACCACACTGAATCTCTACAGAATACATGAAGAGTACATTGCAAGATGGATGGGAATGTTGTCTACTAATCCGGGTAGACACCCTTCTTATCCAAGTATCCCATACTCCACCTCAACTTTGGTTTAATGTACCACATACTGGCACTGTGAGCATTTTAAATGTGCCCTGCCCCGTAGGCAGAGAGGGAGAACATGCCCTTACAGTACAAGAGAACAAACAACATCCTTTTGTTGGGGGATTGAAGGCTAAAGGATATAACAGATCAAGCAAAACAGAAATTAACCAGGTCATTTCTTCATATTCTGCCTATCCCACCTTCCTCTCCCTCTCCCTCTTCAGTAGAATTCTTGCAGCCCATAAGAGGGCCGGCCACTTTCCAGGAGACCCCTGCAGAATCTTTAAAGTAGTACAGGAACCCATCTTGAAGAACATGATCATGGGACTGCCAAAATTCAAACAGTATGGAGATACGTTTTATTAGGCGACAGCTAAGAACAATCTATAAAAATTCATATGTTCTAGCTAGATAGGAATTTCCCATCCAGGCATAGTATGCGTTTTTGAGAATATGGTTTCAAACTTCACATCTTCAGCATGTTCACTGAAACCGTACATATTATGTGATACGTCCTGAAAAGTAGGGGAGAACTGGTCGGTCTCTGGCAGCTCAACAGTGACATTATTGAAGAGGTTATCAGAAGCCTTTGATGTCTCAGCTTCAGTAAGTAGTTGTCCGGCAAAAAGTTGTTCAATCTAAAAATATAAATAACAGAAGTAATTATCAGTATACATTAGAAAGATATGACATTTTCTAGCAAAGATGATTGTATGTTTTCAGCCTGAAGTTAAAGCCTCCTTTAAAGCGCCAGTAATATGATAAAATGAGACATACTGATAGTACTCACTTCAGTACATTTTGTTTTAATTCATCATAAAACAGAACTGTCAATATTAAAATCAGTACAGATCACAGAACAGAGTACAAATCTGATTAAATACACTTTGTTGAGGGAAAGCTTGTATATGTTCACCCTACAAGAATTAGCAGAGGTTATTTTTAAATATAGAAAGTAGCCAGATAACAGTCATGCATTTCTAAATGAGGAGCAGATACAACATTTAATGAAAATGTGTGTATTTTCTTAAACAGGACAGCAGTACCATCTGGAGGCTGTGAACACAAAACCAGATCATCTGTCCCTATGCCTAAGTGACCGAAGGCTTAAAGAACAGATTGGTGAACTACACCAATCTAATATTTAACAGATTGGACACAGACCGTTAGATGGCAGCTGATTTCTCTGTATAGTGGATCAGTTGTGGTAGTACGTACCACAGGAAAACAGCACAACTTAGCCCACTCGGATGAGCAGGCCACAACTGGCAGACACTGGACTTGAACCCCAATAGCCAGTGTCTGTGTTTCTCAAGTTATATTAAGAAAGAGGGGAATGCAATAAAGCTACTGCAAAGCACAATGCCATTAAGCTAAGAATCTTGTCTTAACAGCTGTGGAGTTTCATAAGGTCTTGATTATTACAGAACCTTGAAAACAGTTTTATATCTATGATTTCTCATCTCATTGCGTATTAATGCAATACGTAAGTAATATAAACCATTATAGTGAACATTTCACTAAGTTTCCCCTGCCATTATGCTAGCCAAATATGAAACAGTCATACAATGACAATAAACCTGACACTTCATAAGTGTATATTTGGAATACAACACAATGTTGAAGACAAATGTGGAAGTCCAAAACAATCATCCAGCAGTAAGGCACAGAGAAGGAGTTTTCCAAAAGACCTTTCCTAAAACCATAAATAGGGACCAGGTTACTGGAAAATTAAGGCATATATTTGATGGTGTTCTAGACAGCAGCCCCAACATTTTGCTCTGTAACAATAATATACGTTTTGTGCTCTGAGTTGCCATTTCATTCTACAATTCCCTTTTGTAACCTGCACAGCCTGGAGTTCCCTACCTGGCACATTAACAATAATTATGAACCATAAAACCTTTGCAGAGTAAAACCTAACCCTTTCAAAATCTGAAAAATGTAGTAAGGAAAGCATCCATGTTAATGCATGCAGTTGTTGCAGGAAATTTCAAGTAAACTTGTGAAACACTGCCCTTTAGTGAGCCTTTGGTATGAGTAGCAACAGAATGTAAGGTAGCTCTCTTTTCTTATTTAAGAAAACCAGTTAAGTTCGAAGATGCCTGGTGATGTTGGATGAATAACAAAGTCTGATAGCTCCAGCAAGCAAAAGTAAATAAAATTAGTTGAAAGTTGACAGCAATATTCATATTATGTCGAAAATATAAGAAGGTTTGTAGAAGTTGGCAAACAGTATGCAGGTCTCAGATTAAAGTTGCGACAAAAAAAAAATGTGCAGTACAACAGAAAGTAAATGCAGGCAGAGGAAATGGCCATGTGGGAATCTTGAAAGTGCAAAGAAAAGAGAGATAGGAGATGCCTCTATTAGAGTCTCCATTGGAGTGAATAATGGGGACACTGCAAGACAGTGACAGAAAACCAAGTGGAGAAGGAGTTTTAGAAACCTGACAGCACTCCACTGATACAGTCCAATGTGACTGCAGTGTTGCAAACAAAGCAAAGCAACAGACTATATACCTTGTAGGTAACCAGGTTAAAACTAAACAAACAGAGCAGTGACTGGTGGATTTTGAAGACAGAGTTAGATGTAAGAATAATGTCAGGGATTCTGGAGAAAGCAGAGAGCTGAGTACCAACAGAATCAACTGAATGGACACGTCTATATAACAAGAGAAGGTACAGATAGAAACAGTGCATCAGATATAAATGCCTAACCATTCAGTTAACATTAAGCAACCTTAGTAAATTATTGTCAGTGTCACCACCTACAAGGTGAAAGAAAGAATATTAATGTTACTTTGGCAGATGGCTGAAAAGCTAAGTTATGTGGACAATGGAGTTTATGCAGAACAGGACTTGACCTCAGAAATGTGATGGAGAAAGGCAAGACTTATAGCAGCAATGCACCTGTGTAGAGCTGGAATCTGACGTACAAAATGACATACCTATGATACTTTAATGTGCATTTCCCAATGGGAATTAAACTTTTATGGATGTGGAAGGAGAATGGGGCATAAGGGATTTTGAAGGAGGGAAGAAACTTATCAGGCAGTTACAGCAAGAAGCATGAATGATGACACGGGACAGCAGAAATACAGAAATAAACTTCCAGCAACCTTCCCAGTATTCCAACAAACTGCTGCAAAAAAGACTGAACACTGCCTCAGGGAAATGGTTAGCAAAAGACTTTATGGCGAAATAATGGTTCTGCAGATACAGTACAAAAGGTAAACTTAAAAAGGTTACAAAAATCAAAATAATAATAATAAATAACAAAAGGCTATAATGTGCTGCCAGACGGGCAAAATTAAGACTCTGGAATAAGACTGATTCCATAGAGAGATGCATCAATGAAGAAACGGGGAATGCTGTTGATGCACTCCATGTGTATCCAGTGACGGAGAATTTGACTCATATAGGAAAACACCTCAGAAGGGAATAAAAATGTGAATTGGTTTATAAATATGTTTGTGTTGATGTTTAATAATGTACATATTATAAAGCAAAAGAAGTTTGAACATTAGGTTTTATTTGGGGTGATGGAAAATCAAAAGGCCAGCACACAGTGATGTGTGTAAAAGACTTAAATTTAATACAACATGTATAAATTAGGTGAAAACAGACCAGTCTCGGCTGAAACAAAATATAGCCTTCATCAGTGTGAATCATAAAGCACACAATTACAAATGCCCTTTTTATACAGTATGTTCCAAACAAAAGTTCTGCTCATTGGATGACTATAACTGTTCATTTTACCCAGGTGGAGACAAACCACCCAACTTGATAATTCACTTTTTTCTTTATTATTTAATATAGAATGTCAACCAGTTTTGTTAGTCCTATCTCCAATAATTCTATCTATAACAGCAAATCTAAAATTAGCAGCAGTGTGTATAAGGGAATGCTTGTATAAAGCAATAGTATGTCTTTATTCCTAATGTCACTGTCATGCTCTGATATACGTAGTCTAAGTGGTCGAGAAGTTTGTCCAATGTAAAACACTGAACAGGAAGAAGTGGCAAGATAAATTACCCAATCTGTAGCACAATTTGCTAAAAACGTAATGTGAAATACTGTTCCTATAGTCTTACTGGTAAACTGTTTGGATTTGGCCACCCTTACATTGGACTGTTCCTTGTGGGGCTGTGCACTTGCCGTACTTGCAAGGGTCTGTTTTATTTTCTTTTTTATTTGGGGTGAAACATGTTACTAGAGCAATGATTTTGCACAGAGAAGGAATATGGAAGAGTGAGATATCAAAGTGAAATGGAGGAGACACGTGGAAGTGATACAAGAGATACCAGAGGAATAAACACTAAAATGTTAAAGTTACTCTCATGGAACGTTAATGGGTTAAATAACCCATTCAAAATAGACAGAATTATAAGAAACATAAAAAACTAAGCCCCTCACATACCAGTTTTACAAGAAACTCACTTGCCAGAACCAGAACATGCCCAACTGACAAGTTTCGGTATCATGCAGTCCTGGCTGCTGAGTGTAAGGAGACTACAAAACAAAAGGTGGAAATATTACTTAGCATTGCCCTGGACAAAGTACTATGCCAACAAAAGAAACAAGAAGGTAGATATGAAATATCAAAACTACAAATAGAAGGGCTGACTTTTATAATAATAAGCATGCATAGACCAAAAGACTATAATCTACACAATGTCAAGTAAATCAAGAAGATAATGAAAAATTAAAACAGAATTACTATCTGGGGTGGTCATTTTAATTTGGTAACAAACTATGAAGACGTCCAAGGTGGGCCACAATGTTATGGAATCCCATGGATAGGGAGGTATTTTGCGCTATTTACTGATAAGGTTGGGATGAGTGGCACATATTTGGGTGATTGTAGTATGTCTGCTACCCTTACATACAATTCAAAAGCAGTAAGTAGATGCCCCAGAAAAGTCAGAATACATGTCTCACAAGAGGAGAAACAGAGTACAAAACTGGGAGCTACAACCAGTAATGTTAGCAGAACATACACCAATGGTAATAACCTTGAAGCTAGATACAAGGAAAAGGGAGAAGCAATGCCGATTTCCACTGCATTACTGTAAGTCAAATTACTTTGGAAAACAGTGAACAGTAAAGTTGGAGGTGGTAAATGGCACCAACAAAAGGGAGAATACACTGAAAATAGTCAAATGGGAAGTGGAAATGAAAGACTGGCATCATCACTAAAGAAGTATGCCAAAGATAAACGGCAATATGAGAACTGGGTGATGGAGGAATCAGATACAACAGGAAAGATAAAGCAAGAGGATTAAAGATGTAGAGGATGATATAGGGAGCACACAACTGGAAATATAATCACTACTAGAGAGGGAACAGCAGTTCAGATTAAAGGCTGTACATTGCAATTTTTTTTGGATGCTCCCAAATGTCTCAAAAAAGTTTATCAATTCAATTAAGACAAGCCAAGACTGGGAGATGTGGGTATGTGAAATACAAGACCCACTGACAGGCAGACTATATACTAACACATGGGCAAAATACTAAACCTTTTTACACAGTATTACAGACAACTTCATAGTGCAGAACTAGGAGACTCATGGAAAGAGGATACCATCAGAGAGGTTATGAGGGAGCTCTGGTCTCCTGCATTTGGCCCCAGCACAAACAAAAAAACTTATGAGGACCATAGTGTTAGAAGAGGTAGACAAACAGTTAAAAGAGATGCAGGATTAGATGGGCTCCCACCAGAATTATATCATTTAGAGTAAGAAAATATGGAATTGTTGAATGAGGCTTGCATATGCAATTTATCTCCTTCTCCTGGAAGGAGACAGTTAATTCAGTGATCTTAAAACCAGGTAACCTCACACACATATGCTCATGGGCTCACACACACACACACACACACACACACACACACACACACACACACACACACACACACACACACACACACACACACACACACACACACACACACACACACACACACACACACACACACACACACACACACACACACACACACACACACACAGCTTTTAAGCTTATACAGATTTATATCAGTGCTTATCCAGGATTACAAGATAATGATTGAGGATCTTGACATCCAGACTAACAGAGGCAGTACCAGCATTAGTACACAAAGATCAGTGTGGCTTTGCCAAGGTGAGGCAAACATGTGACAACATCTTAAAAACAATACTGGCAATTCAAAAAGCTAAAAGAATAGGAAGTCCTGTCCTAAAACTAAACTTGAAATGGAAAGAAAGTTTTGTTAGAGTAAAATAGGACTATTTATTTAACAAATTATAAATGAAGACATTAATATTTACAAGGGAGCATATGAAGATAAATGCAGAATTCACCCCAACATACCAATTGTTAGAGACACAAGGCAAGAAGGCATGCTGTCCCCTCTTTTGTTTGCCTTATATTTAAGACCCCTACAATTAAAACTAAGCAAGTGATAATTCAGGGATATAAATCAGATCAGAAGAAAGCAAAACTGGCATAGTATCCCACTGACCTCCTGGTACACTTAGCAGACCCCGAAAAACAGGGTCTAGAAAATATAAAAGATGCCATCTGCAAAGGAAGTATTGCTATAGATATTACCAAATTTTATACATGCTAACTTTGAATCCTGAAGGATTTTACTGAAAAAATGGTTCCAATAATACGATAAAGACTTAGGATGACACAGGGCACCTCTAACTTGTACCTGTTGAAACCTTATCGGAGCTGATAACCTAATACTTATAACAAGTAGAACATTTGATTTGATTACAAGGTGCCAAGTTAAATTTCCTGGGATATAAACTTTGCTTAGTTAAACTACATGGACTTTATGCATACTAAGTAGCTTTCAATGCATATTAAGAGATAAAAGATAGCCACTGTATCCTTCTATCCACAACAAGAGTGAAAAAATGAGTTCATAAACGGGGCAAAAACTAAAACACTTGAATACATGGTGCAATTAATGTGTTTGGTATATATCTGAAGAATCAGAATGAACTATTCAATGCTTAAGTGAGTATGATATTAAATATCTTGCAAGTGACTGCCACATCAGTATTACAGAAATAAAGTATTATTGGTCAATAATGTAATTCATAACTTCATGTACTTCTACAAAGATATAATTCCCTATTATGCAGGTACTCAGTGGAGTTTCCAAAGGTTCCTCGATAAACAGTAAGAAAAAACAGTGCATGCTATGAAGGATCAAACTATATAGTATGTCAGCTCTATAACACTAACCTTATGGCTTTTCATGTCTCCCCTAAAGATATATTTGAATGTAAAATAAAACCCATATACATTAATGTTTAATTCTGGATAACCATGAAAAATGAATGCTAGCACCGTGGAGAGGACCAAGGTTGCCAAGCTATAATAACTAGGTGCATTTATGAGGTGATAGTAAAGTAAGTCAACTTTAATGTACTAAAAGAAGGATCAACGTACATCATAAATCAACAAATCATAAATTGCAATGCAACTCTAAAGGGTACCATCACACTCAAAAGACAACTCATGAGAAGTAGCTTACCTATTTAATAGTACACTAAATATGTTCTACCTATGAAGAAACAGGACTGGACCATGCTTGCTCCCTAATCACTAAAACACTATTTATTGACTTGTAAAACATTTTCTGAGAAATGTGGTCTCCCTCTGCAGAACTAGGAGCATTCAGCAGTACTAGATAAGTTTCATGATCAATACATGAATTAACACTAAAAGCTTTAGCCAAAATGTGGAGAGCAGGCAATATACCCAAGAGTTTTTATGGAACAGTCCATTTAAGGAGCAAGAGTTTATATGGAACAGTCCATTTAAGGAGCAAGAGTTTATATGGAACAGTCCATTTAAGGAGCAAGAGTTTATATGGAACAGTCCATTTAAGGAAGAATATAATACTCTAACAGAATTAATGATAAAAGCCTGTAGGATCCCACTTCATAACAATAAAAAAATAATAAAAGAGAATGGTAGACTGAAGCAACTCATAAATCATAATAAGCATTAATATGTGGGGTTGGGGATGGCATATTTAGATACACCCTTGTGTCTTTGAATCATGTGCACTACCTGTTTAATACCATGCAAATCAAGCTCAGGTAATGACAGTTCCTGTCTTTAAAGTGGCGGTACTCTCCATAAAAATCTGCAAGTTATTAAGCCACTTCTATGGGAAAAAATATTAACAGTATTATCAGTAAAAACTATCATATGTAACACATAAAATAAAAGATCAAATTTCATGGTTATTCAAATAGTTTCTTTTTACAGATCCCTAATAACTGGTCTTCTATTTTTTTTTAATTTTATATTCAACCCATTCATGAACTAGAGTTCCAAAATAACAGTAGATATAATTTTCTTGGTTCAATGTGGTGATCTAGGAACACTGTTGATACACTTAAAAGGTTTGCTGTATCCCACCTCACACACACACGGTCAGCATAGGGCATCTGCTTTATGCCTGTGACTCTTTTAGTGAGGTATTTCTGCGGCCCTTCCAGTTGTTGCAGACGTCTTGAGAGGTACATACCAAATGGGGCACTGTATTCTATGGGTCTATATTAGAAGACTGAATGTTCAAAATTTCGAGTGTTCTAATATCGACCTGTTTTCAGCGAACGCTGTAAATATCGAAGAAACAGAAAACCAAATTTTTTTCTAGGGAAAGAATTCAGTTGTCCGTTTCTGTTGCTTCGGTATTTTCAGCGCTGTGGTGGAAAGTTACTGGTCGGTTTCAGGTAAGTGTGCGATTATGTGGATGTGAGGGTTAGGGCGGGTTAGGTGAGTTAGGGTTAGGGCGCAGGTCAGGTAAGTGTGCGATTGTGTGGACATGAGGGTTAGGGTGGGGTAGGTGAGTTAGGGTTAGGGTGCGGGTGAGGTGACTGAGCAATATTGACGGACCTTAGAGTTAGGGTTTGGGTTAAGGTAAGTGGATAGTTAGTGGTGTATGTATAGTTTAGTGTAGGGTTAGGTGTAACAGTTTAGGTGTATGTGTGTGGATTGCTGTTTGTTTGGTGTGCTTGTGTTGTGTGTATGTGTTTTGGAACAGCAAACTTTTTCCCTAGGAAAAAATTCGCTGTTCTGTATGTTCAATGTTTTAAATTTTCAATTCATAGGGTTCGATATTAGAACACTCGAAATTTTGAATGTTTGGTGTTCTAATATAGACCCTATTCTATAATGGGTCTAATGAGGGATGTGTACAGTGGGACAATGACCTCCTTTTTTCTGGATGAAAAGCCCTTAGTGATGAGGTGTTCCACATAGAAGGATTTCCTGACTGTTGTGGCGATGTGGTTATCGAAGGTGATGCCACTGTCCACCTGAGTCTCTACGTCTCTTATCACACTTTCGGTGTTCAGTGTACTGCCACCTCCTCTGCCACCTCTCACCTGCTCTCCTTCTTGAATTTCTCTGCAGTCAGAAACTAGTTCCCCTTTTTAAATCTCATACACTCAAACCACGTCCTCTTCCCCTTAGTCTTTCCCCATCCATTTCTTAATTGCCATATTTGCCTTCCTCCAGAAAGTATTATCTAAACAGGATCCGCAAAACTGCATGCAGTGCAACAACGCTATTCTGACCACTGACCGGTAACAGTGACAGAAGAGCCACCTCTTCCTTGGAGTTAATTCCTCTAAAGGCATGACTTTACATTCTATAGAACCTGGCACCTTGTGTTTCAGTTTAAGTTTAGTAGTTTATTGGTGCAGATAAGACTACTGCAGTTTTTCTTTCTGGTCTCTCACTCTGACTGGTACTTAACAGCCCTTCAACATACTGCCCTCTGACCATCTTGTTCCAGGTACAGCTCATGTTTTACTGTAGTTATCCATAGCTGTTATCTGTCATTCCATATCTCCAACTTCTTTAAATCATTTCCAATGTTATCCTTCCCATCTGCCACCCCTATCTTCATTCTTGTCTCATCTGCAGTGATGTTGATCCTGTGCAAGATGCCAGTTGTTATGTTCAACACATACATATTGAGGAGCATTAGGCCATGGACTGACCCCTGTGATATTCTACTGGTTACCCTGCTGCCCTGTCACAACCACCCTGCTGAACTTTTCAAGACTGAATGCACATCAGTATAAGCAATAAAAAAATATTAATCTGCAGCCCTTGCTGTGTTATGACAGCTGGATATGATATATGACCTCATGCTCAAGGGAATTATACATAAAAAGATAGTAGCGTATGTACAAATATATATATATATATATATATATATATATATATATATATATATATATATCATATTAATGTTCATGTGTATAAAGTGGGATTTATTTACTTTTCAACAAATGAACATTATTTCTTGTTTTCTTCCGAAAAAAAAAACAGGAAAACATTTCAGTAAGAAATGAAATTATATTTATTCAGCTACTTCTCTTTAATGCCAACTAAAATGAGGCTACATCAGATAAAAAGCTAAACATACAAAAATCTGGAAAACATTCAGAAAAATGTATTTTAATGAGGAAAATGTTTGATAAACTACACTGAGCAAATTTAGTTAACAGCTGGAATGCATCTATTACAAATTCAAAAGACATAATTACCCATGATTCTGTAATTAGTTAAACAGTTTTGCTTATTTTTTAACACATACAATATTAATTAACTACTGTTTTTTTTTTCTTATATCTAAGAAAAAATAGTTTAGTTATTCAAAATAATTTAAAATGTTCCCTGCCTAAATAACAAGATTAGGATTAATACCATCTATATATATATATATATATATATATATATATATATATATATATATATATATATATATATATATAGGTTTACTATTGTTTTTGCATTGCCGAATTCCAGAATCTATATTTATATCGAACAATTCCAAAAGTGTATTGCAACACTGACTGGTAATGAAACACTGCACACTAGTGGTGCATCCAATACCATTGTACATATAACAACATCGAGTAATGCTTAGAATGAACAATACTGTGTAATCAATTGCACAAAACCCCATGGTGTGAAATCATTCCTCTTATTCAGTTGTTGTTGTTGTGTCTTTCGGCTTTTCCCGGTTAGGGGTCGCCACAGCAGAACTCCGGTCCGCTAATGATTGACAGTAGATTTTTACATGCCAAGTTGCCGGCCCTGATGCACAACCTTCAATGAAGGTACGCCCATTCACGCATGTCTCCACACAGAAGACACTCTAGCTGAGAATCGAACAGGACAACGTCTTACTGTGAGGCAACAATGCTACCGCAGCACCACCACTGCAGTTCATTCCTCTTATTCAGTAACTTCATGAAAGATGACTCCTTTTGTGCAAGTCGCCTCCGTTTAGGGGACGGGGGAAGGCATGTCAAAGCCCTGTGCTTTAGATCCTCTAAATGGTTCTGCTCTAACTCTGTTGCATGCAGGACATCATTTAGATACAATTTCTTCCTCTCTAACAGACTGCACAGACGTCTGTGCCAACCCTCAACAGTGTTCTTTGTTCTTGGATACCCCAGTAGGCAGGTGTCATACTGATTCCCAAAAGTCAATGCTATATAAAGGTGGAATACATTCAGCTGTGGAATGTCTAATGCCATAACGGCGAGGTCTCCCCAAAATGTAATTTTCCTTAAAGAACTCACACGATGGCCTAGCCTGCTGAGGCATATCAGCTTTTAGTAACTGGAAAGTAGGCAGGATGTCCTCAGGTTTAACAAAGGCTAGGGCAGGTATCTGCTTACAGAGTAGGGAAAATCGTACATCTGATTCAAATAGTGTAGCAAGCTGTGTCTTTTGAATGTTCCTCCATACAATTTGGCACAGGTGGAACCAACAGCCCTTCACCTTACATGATGGTACATTCTTTACCATACTGTTAATAGTCCCCTTTTCAAAGTCACACAACACCATCTCCGGTTTAAACAGCAAATCATGCTGGGTGCACAAATCAATCACCATAGTCCAAAAGCAGTCATAATTGCTCTCCGCCTTTGAGTTAAGGATGCCATACACCACAGGAACTACCCTGTCTTCTATCCCTCCCTGCAAACAGCAGTGAATGGTATACACTTGCTTGCATTCCTTAACAGTTAGTGGGAATGTGCTGTCCACTAATACATATTCTGAACTACACATGACCTGAAGATTACTAATGATGGTCAACACTACTGCATTAGTTACTACACCATCTTTCTTGATGTGCTGGGCAATCATTGAACCACATTTAACACTGAAGAGTGAAGCATTTATATCGCTTAATGACACCGGGGATTGCATACTGGGAGACCTTCCCTTGTGCCTAACCCTCCTCACTGTCTTCTTCAATGCATCTGTATTGGGTAATGTGTTAACCACATCCACAGAGGTTGTTGCTAATACCTCGTACACAATCTTGCAGGGATCTTCTAATGTGCTTGCAGCCCTCCTTTTAATGGCTGTGCGAACCCTTAAACCTTCACAAGTGATGGGATTGGGAGCGTGGAAATGTATGCTTGTTTTTAACAGTTTCTCCCCATTGCTGTCGGGTTCTGTGACACACCTCCCTTTACATTTATCTGTCTGTTTGAAACAGCAACACCAATAGTTATGGGTATCAGTATGTTTCTCAAGATAGTACTGATAACCTGTAACTACTAACATTTTCCTGCCTTTTTGACTTAGTTCAGTCGTGTATATGTCACCTATTGTGCCAGGCGAATGCATATTGGTATTGGAGGAGCTCATTTTACCTTATCTCTCTTAAACCTAGGAAAGGGAGACAAAGCCAATATTACTCTTTGGTCTGTCTGTAGACTTACAAACAAGGAGACTGACAAACATGTATATTTGGTACACTTACCAAGAAGTCAAGTCTGGGGAATATGGTAGCCTTTCCTGAAATGCCAAAGTAGGGATACCTTACATTCAAATGTTGTGATTCCCAGAAGTGTATTGTCGAATTTGAATATGCGATGTGATGACATCATCACCAGGAATATGTCGAACAAGTAAGTACGATTGTTACTTGCTGTTCGAGTATCTGTATTCGATATTTTAACACAGTTTGTATTATATGTTCGGTTATATGTATTTCGTGGAACTATACTCGGCTAAAGCACGTTCAGTTAAACAATAGTAAACCATATATATATATATATATATATATGGGTCTACTGCTTCTGGTCGAATTACATTTGGTCAAAATTATTTCAGGCAGCCCACTTCACTGAAAGCTCATTTGATTGAAAGCTCATTTGGTCGAAAATGGAATATAGCCCCTGCCCCACTGCAGTGTGACCCTGGAGTGAGAATATAAAGTTAGAGGGAAGTGGGGGTTACAGCCCCCCACATTGGGGGGTGTGGGGGGAGTAGCCCCAGACATTTTGCAACTAGTTTTTACTGACGTAATATCTTTCAATATATTTTTAATGGATATACAAGTATATAATAGTGAATACACTGCAATTATGTGGGGGGCTACGCCCCACACCCCCCAATGTAGGGGGCTGTGCCCCACACCCCCCCTAACTTTATATTCTCACTCCAGGGTCGCACTGCAGAGGGGCAAGGGCTATATTCCATTTTCAACCAAATGGGTTTTCAGTGAAATGCATTTTCGGTGAAGTGGGCTGCCTGAAATCATTTTCGACCAAATGTAATTCGATCAAAAGCAGTAGACCCATAGATATATATATATATATATATATATATATATATATATATATATATATATATATATATATTTAGTTTTATTTTTAATAACTGATCAATGAGCATTCACAATTTCATCAGAAAAAACTTCACTAATTTA
Source organism: Protopterus annectens (assembly GCF_019279795.1). Lineage (NCBI taxonomy): Eukaryota > Metazoa > Chordata > Ceratodontiformes > Protopteridae > Protopterus > Protopterus annectens. The sequence continues at coordinate 244,175,925 of NC_056750.1, forward strand.
AAACAGAAATAACTGTCCTATACCTCTTTTTAATTCTGAATGGTCACTTGGATACACCATCAATTAAAACTCAGTCAAGTTATTATTTTACAATGATTATGATTAGATCACATATCATAACCACTTTGTTACATATTCAATAAATTGGTCCAAAGAAATTTACCTCAAGAGCTTCAAAGTTAAAATCCATTGGGAGAACACATACCAAAATACAGTTATCATCAGAGACCTGTTCATAATCCTTTGTAAAACATGGGGTTTTAGCTGCCCTGATGGTTTCCAATTAATGAGAAAAAATATAAGAATATTACATGTTTTACAGCTCTGAAAGATTAAATGCTTCTTCACTGGCAGTGGCCATAAGTGAAATGGACCTCACATCAACCAACCGCTTCAAATCCCTACCACATTTTTTATGCAAAACATATTACACTTTTAAAAGCTGTTAAAGCTTTCAGATGTTTTAAAAGCTGTAATACCCAAAGTTTGGCCACACAGAGACCAGCCAGACGTTAAGTGGCTAATTAACAGCCTTAACACCTTTTAGATACACCACAATGTATGTATGGCAGGGCAAATCATGTTACAGCTTTGAGAGCTTTAAAAAGTGTGTGAAGTAGGAGGGGAATCTAGTTTAAAGAGGTGTAGTTGGAGTTTTAAGGAGGGGGATCTAGTTTAAAGAGGTGTAGTTGGAGTTTTAAGTTTAGAGAGGGATCAAAGACTTTAAGGTCACTGTACTCCAGGAACACAGCAATAATGCACTGTATGAGGGATAACTTTCCCCAGAAAGTCTACATAGCATTAGCTCATACATTCCTTACACCTGCTAACATACTATGGTGGCCTCAGCCTATGTAAGATATTTGTAATATATTAAAATGCCCTGTAAGAGCAGACTGCTGCTACACCCTCTCACTCCATTTATTTACAGTGATAACAAATAAGTACCAGCAAAACATGATAAATGACTTCTGAGACATAAACTTTGAAATGTATTCTGTAGCCCACATGGAGCTGGCTAAAGGGTGGCTTCCTGTTATAGACTTTATTCATTCATTCAGTCTGTCAGTCAGTCTCCCCTGTGTGTTTTACCCAGTTCAAGATCAGAGGCAGCTGGAATTTATCCCATTACTCATTGAGAGCAAGGGAAAGAAACTATTCCTGGGTGGGATCCCAGTTCATGCCAGGATGTATACATGAACCTATGAGTGGAGGAGCTCCCTGGTCAGTCTCAGTAAGAAGCTGAGATCCCTTATAAGATCCTCCAAAGCTAGCTATGAAAACAAAATCACCACTAATTCCAAGGACAACCACAAAGCATTCTATAGCTTTGTCAAGAATCTTGATGGCAACACCAAGATCTGCTGTGAGTTACAGCACAAAGGCATGAACCAAATGATATTGCCAACATGCTGGCAGATAGGTTCACTGCTAACTTTACCACCCTCTCACCCCCTAAAGGGCCCATATCTATGCAGGAAGAATGCAGAGTCCCTGTAATCACAACTACGCAGGGAAAAGCTGCACTCTCTAAAGCCAAAAACACAGCATCCATGGGACCGGACAACATCCCAGGCTGCATTTTACACGAATTTCAGAACAAACTGGCTTCCCACTTAAGCACCATGTTCAATAATCGCCTTGCATCAGGCTTTGTGCCCACTGAATTGTGCACAGGAACAGTTATCCCACTCCACAAAGGAGGAGCCACCACTGAACCCGGGAACTATCGACCTATTAGCCTGATGAGCCTGGTCTGCAAGGCCATGGAACGTATCATCATGGAACTCATAAACAAAAGCATTGGTAACCTCCAAACTCTGGATCCCACCCAGTTTGGGTTGGTGAAAGGCAGATCATGACTCCTGAACCTGATAGACTTCTTTGAGGCAGTCACCAAAGTCGTAGATGAGGGTAAGGTGATTCACACAGCCTATCTTGACCTCGCCAAGGCTTTCAACACCATCCCCCATTCTGGAATTATAGCTATACTCACTAAACTAGGTATAAATCTCTACATCACAAGATGGGTTGCCAACTGGCTCACTGACAGAACCCACACTGTAAAAGTTGCAGACTTCAAATCTGACTTCAAAGCAGTGACAAGTGGAGTACCACATGGTTCCATCCTGGGACCTCTTCTGTTTGGAATCTACTTCTCTGAAGTACAGGCTAACACAGAAGGCCTCTGGCTAACGACATTCACAGATGACTGCAAACTAGGAGCCATAGTCAAGCCCCCAAATGATGTGGACATCCTACAGAAGGGCCTCGCTGAGACAGATGCCTGGTGTCAGAGCCATGGCCTCAAGCTCAATGCCAAAAATGCAATGTCATCCCCTTTGGTAAAAACTCTGTACCAATGAGCTACCACATAGGCAGCAATCTACTTAACACTGAATGTGTGATAAGAGACCTTGGGGTCAAGGTGGACAGTAGTCTCTCCTTTGATAATCACATTGCCACAGTAGTCAGGAAGTCCTTCTATGTGGCACACCTCATCATAAAAGGGTTCTCATCCAGGAAAAAAGAGGTCATTGTTCCCCTCTACTCGACACTCACTAGACCCATTATAGAGTACAACGCCCCTTTTGGAATGTACCTCACAAGACATCTGCAGCAGCTGTAAAGGCCACAGAAGTACCTCACAAAGAGGATTACTGGCCTCAAACAAATGCCCTATACTGACCGCCTCAAAAAACTCCAGCTTTACTCCGTAGCATATCACCTACTCCGAGGTGATCTCTGCCTAACATATAAAGCTATGTCAAACTCAGAGCTGTTGGACATGCTACACCTAAAGAAATCCCAATCCCTCTGAGCTACACGTTCTAGGGACCTAAACCTTGTCACCACAATAAACAGGGCATGCTGGAGGAATAGATTCCTGTCCCAGAAATTTCCCATACTCTGGAACAGGCTGCCCATCTATGTCAAGCAAAGTTCTTCATTAGCACTCTTCAAGAAAAATCTTGATGAGTGGATGGGAAATAGGAAATACACCCTGAGGATCACCTCTGTGTCTCTGCTCAACAGTGGCACAGGAAAATAACTTTCTTGGGTAGCATAAGCCAGGGAACCTTGTTGGCTAGGCTTACATAGGCACCTGGGCTGATAGCCTAGTACCTACCTATGAACCTATGAACCTATGAACCTATGCGCACACACACACACACACACACACACACACACACACACACACACTGATTCATGCCTTACATACTCACACATGTGCACACACAACACACATCAGCAATTCAGAGGATCTTTAATTCACTTAATTCTGTATATTTTGAATGCAGGAGGAAACTCAGACACCCAGGAAAAAATCTAAGTGGACTGACGGATGGAAGGAAGGAAGGAAGGAGGGAGACAAAGGTAAGAAGGAAAGGTTAAATGGATGGAGAGAGGGAGTGCTGGATGGAGGGAGTGGCTGCTGGAAGTATGAATGGATGTATTTTTGGATGGATGGATGGATGGATGGATGGATGGATGGATGGATGGATGAGGAAGGGTTAGATAGATAGATTGAGGAAGAGAGGCGTGGTTGGATGGAGGGAAGGAAGTAGAAGTGAATGGATGGATTGATGGATGGATAGATGGATAGTGTGGTGGGAGGAAGGAAAGGTTAGACAGATGGACAGAGGAAGGGTTGGATGGAAGGAGAAATTGCTGGATGGATGAATGTATGTATGGATGGATGGAGGGAATGAGGGTTAGACGCATGGAAGGAGAAAGAACTGGATGGATGAATGGATGAATGAAAGGAAGGAGACAGGGGTGAATACTTAGCTGGATGTTGGAAGGGTTGGATGGAAGGAAAGAGAGAGGGATAACTATATAGCTGAAGCTGCTGTAGGGGATTTGCAAGATATGTTTGTAAGTGTCCATTCCAGGCTTCCAAATGGTGTAACACAGGAATTTTGATTTGACTAAGTACTGCCATTTAGTTTCAAACAAGCCCTGTATTCTGTAGATGCTACAGGCTCCATAGCAACAGACCACCTTTGTGCTGAATAAGGGCTACAAAGGCAAGTGTCACTAGCTTCGACTACATGGAACCTATATAGTAATTATCTTAAGTGGCCATATCCTGTGAGGAAGGGAACAACTGATGCTTAACTATGTTTATAGAGCTGTACTTATTTCTAGGGACTGCAACACAAATGGGAAGAGTACTTTTGTGTATGCATATCTTTTCTTGTTTCTAATTACAGAGACAAAATTGGAAGCTACACATACAGAGAGCAATGCACATGCAAGTTTGTGATATGCGTGTTTTGCATATTATGGTATACAATAGTTAACAGACAATGAAGCTAAGAGGGTAGTCTACATTACTGGTCTTCCAAAGGATATAAAATAATATCTTACACTGCATATGCAATAGATGTTTATATAAAAAATAATATATATATATATATATATATATATATATATATATATATATATATGTGTGTGTGTGTGTGTGTGTGTGTGTGTGTGTGTGTGTGTGTGTGTATAATAGTATAATACACATATGTGTTTGCGTGTAAATATGCATGTATCATATTACAGAAAAGAAAGCAAACAATCAACTCTCAGTAAACAATTAGTATATCTGTGAAATGTGAAAAAAATACAGTTCATATATCAAACAAATACACAACCTGAACTCAAGTATCAACCCACCTGAATTGTAATAAGTTTATGATTTAAAGGTTCTGAATCAGAGAATTCTTCTCCAAAGCACAATGTGATCTGGTACTCCGGAACAGGGCCATTGGCTGTACGATAGAGTTCCAGTTCTGAATAAGAACATAAATACAGGGTGACGGAAAGAGTAGGACAAGTCATGTTTTTACAAGTCACGTTTACTTTTTTAATATAACAAGTTACAAGAAGTTAAAAGTACAGAAAATAACATGTTTCAAATAACTAGATCAGATGAAGGCAATAAAAAATGCATTTGGTACCATTCATTCAAAATAACTAAGAGCACTTATAAAAATAATTATAGCAATTATTTGTTCCCCTACCTCCCTTCCCTTGTTATGTTTATCAGCTCCATCATCCCCATCCTTGTGTAGAAATTCTGAGACAGAACCTTTGATTATTTATAGAATGAAAAAAAATCAGATGTCTGATATAACTCAACTCATTCAATGTGTTTGTGGCAAACAACATCTGTAGGTGCCAGGAAATTCTTTCAACTAAAGGCTCTACTTTCTCAGCCCATGCTCCCCCACCTGAAAATCAGGCAGTCAAATTTCAACTGCACACCTTTCAAAGAAAAATGTATAAATTAGTGTCACAGAATGGCTATGCTCATTGCTAAATGTACTCTAAATTAAGCATCCCATTTAGAACCACGCCTTTAGATATAAAGACCACTGTTAATCAGCAAATAACCATCCCTGTTATTCGCAATCAAAGCCAAGGCAAAATATATAAAATGATGCATCTTTCAAAGTATATGCCAATGGCATTTAATGTAAGTAATATATAATATCTACACCAGATCAAGTCACAGGGTTTGTAAGCAGTACTTCATGCCCTTTGCCAGGATGACTGGGGTGGCACAGAACAGCTGTCATATCATGGTAGTAAAGCAGTATGGCATAAAGTTCATGTATTAGATACTACACACAAGTCCCCAGTCTAAGACCAGATAACACAATTCAGCTGAGTGAATCGGCTACAGCATCCTATTGACCTGTTGCTCTCCAAGAGTACATTCTGCTGAATATAATATGTCATGGATGGTCTTATCACCACCCAGTGGACAGCTGCAGTACATTACAGGACTTTGAATGTAGATTTATATGTTTTTGTAGGACATCCCCAAACCCCCAAAATGGCAGCTTTGCCCCCATATTCCCTACCTTTAAATATACCACCTACAAGGCCAGACAGAGACTTCCGCGGTGGTGCAGCGGTAGTGTTGTTGCTTCACAGCAAGAGGTTCTCCCGTTCGATTCTCGGCTGGAGTGCGGGGAGTGCCTCCTTTGTGGAGTCTGTATGTCCTCCCCGCATTTGGGTGGGCGTTTGAAAGACATGCGTAAATGGGCATGCCTTTATTGAAGGATGAACATTGAGCTGGCACATCGGCGTTTGTGGAAATCTACTGCCAATCATTAGCGGACCGGAGTTCCGCTGTGGCGACCCCTAACCCGGAAAAGCCGAAAGACAACAACACCAAGGCCACACAGACTTGGAGGAAATAGAATAACTACAGTTGCCTTTCTTCTAAGTCAGTGCAACTCCAGAGGGTGTGTTTTACAGGCCTTTCAAGGCTACTGAGTCTTGCAGCCATTAAGCTAGTTCCCACTTTAGGCTGTACCTCCCCTCTCAAGGAGGGCTACGCCGGTCAAATCCAGGGTGAATTTATGATTACCCATCCAATTATCCAGAACTCATTTGAAGAAACATAGTGTATCAGAATGCTTTATCTGACTCTGCACATTGTTTTATTGATCTGCTAAAGCAGGTTTCGATCCCTTGCTCTGGTATTTATGAGACTGTTTGATTTGTGAAGGTACAAGAAACCCTGGACTACTGGGTCCCGGATTGCTTGTAAGGTAAGGCAAAGGGCTTCTCTGAGATGCACATACAACCCATAAAAGAGTGACGAGTGACAATGCTTATAGTCTTTTCTGGTAGCTATGTATGTCTGTATATATATATATATATATATATATATATATATATATATATATATATATATATATATATACATATGTGTGTGTGTGTGTGTGTGTGTGTGTGTGTGTGTGTGTGTATGTATGTGTGTGTGTGTGCATGTATCTATATGTATTACTAGATGCAACCCTGGAGGACATGTACACAAGCCGATGAAAGAACACAAAACTGAAAACTGGTTGCAGGAAGTAAGGCACCAAACACAAAACATAAGAACAAGCAGTTTATCCAAAATGAAGTGCTTTTCGTTGCA